>NW_022060061.1:1912597-2243113 GCF_007399415.2 Gopherus evgoodei | reverse complement strand
CTCTCTCCTTGCGGCAGAGGCACCAGCAGTTTGTACAGCACCAAGCACCGTGGGGGCCTCACAACTCTACCATAATACAAATAATTAACAACAAACCGACCATCAGGTCTCTTCCTCCCTGCTAAGGCAGCAAAAATCCAGCAACATGACCCCCAATTTCTTTAACTGAAAGCTCTTCACATGAAAACCTGCCTGAGGAATTATTCTGGCTTTTCGTACAAAAAACAAGCGACAGCCCCGCCAGGGAGGGGCAGGGAGCCAGCCAGGCAAAGCACAGCTGGGCTTTAAGGCAGGGGAGCCCTAAAAGGCAGCTGTCACCATCCCCCTAAACCACACAGAGCACCCAGTGCGCCAGCCCAGCATGGGAGAGTATTAACAGCTGAGTCTGCATCCCATGCTAGTAAGAATCCGTCTACCTGGAAGAGGCGGCAGGGAGCTGGTGTGATAAGACAGCGCGTCCTGGTGGCACAGGCTGTGCTGCCCCATCCCATCTTGGAACATGGCACGGGCAAGCTGCTTCTCCGTCCCCCTCCTGGCTTTGCAGAATGGGGGCAGAGGTACCAATGAACTGGCTTCCCCTCCCTCCCAAGTCTTGGGAGAGATCAGAAGTGCCCCCCATTCCAGCACATTGCTACTGCCCCCTACAGGGCTGGGGCACCCTCAGCCTGTACCTGACTGCAAGCCCCTGATGTGGAAGCAAAGGCTTGGGGGGGGGCGGGGGCTAGTCAGGAGAGTGGTGCCCCCCCCGAAGTCCTGGCCAGCCGATTACAGAGTGAAGAAGAGGATAAGCACCACGATGAGGAGAACAAGCAGAATGCCGATCACACACCACTGGCGCCTGTCTGGGGAGGAGGAAGCACAGGGGGAGATGCAGTGAGTGTGGGGTGGCAGGGGTGATTCTGAGATGGGGGGGCGGGGGTTGGCTTAAGCACTGACACTAGGTACCTCTAGGCTGCCTGGTGTACATTAAAGAAACCTCCCTCCCACCTGCACACATACCCCAGGAGTAAAGATCACTACCTGCCTGCTCCCCGCCCTGTTTTACAGAAGGGAAACTGAGGCAGGGGAAGGGACTTGCCCCAAAAGTCACACAGGGCCATGAATAGAAACCAAGAGTCCTGACTCTCTGCTCTCCTTGACTCTAACCACTAGACTCCACTTTCCTCCCAAAGCTGGGGATAGAAGTCAGGAGTCCTGACTCACAGCCCCTCCCTGCTCTAACCACTGAACCCCACTCCCTTCCCAGAGACAGGAAGGGGACTCAGGTTTTTAAGTCTCCTCGGTGCTTTGAAAAATCTCCCCCTGCCCGGCGTCTTCCTCACCGCTGGTCATGTGGGAGACCTTGGCCATCTTCTTCAACACGCCGTCCATGCGGGACTGGGTGTGATCCATCTCCTGGGCAAACTCCTCCAGCATCCTGCCAAGCCAGGGTCAAGCTGTCATCAGGGTGCAGCGCCCACCCAGGGGGGCTGTGGTCAAGCCAGGAGACATGGAAACACCTCACCCCCCGCCACACACACACACACTAACATGCCTGCCCGGCTCTCGTGTCGGGGGATCCAGTCACTGCCGCTTTCAGTCCCCTGCCAAGGTGTCAGGAGGGGGCTTGTCCCATTCCCTCCCTCCACTGTCCCCAGGTTGGTGGGGCTTCTCCTCCAGGCACCTGTCATCCCTCTAAGAACTGGGCTGAGACCTGCCAACCTCACCTCACATGTGGGGCCAGATGGGAGGGATTTTCAGATCTGGGGCTGGTGTCCCCTAGTGGGGAAAGACCTCATGTCCCATTCCCAGGCCCGTGAGCAGGTCTCCCCACACCTCACCCCACTCACAAGCTCTGCTCGTCCAGCTCGTCTCCGACCCGGCCCGACATGTGCTTCAAGACCCGGATGCTGCCTGACACCAGCTCCAGCTGCTCATCCTGCTGGTCTATGATCAGCTGCCGGGGAAGGGAGGCAGGAAAAGCCAGTGGGTCGTTGCGACAGCGTCCCGTTATGGGGGAGGGGGATGATTGGATCGGACCAGAACGGTGGTGGGAGAAGGGAACTGGGATGGGGGAGGGAGGAATTGCTGCCCCCACCCCCTCAAGGTTTGCAACCGCTAGCCCACAGGGTTAATCCCCAGGTTGTGGGGCTGTGGAACTCCCTGCTGCAGGCGGTCCAACACAGAGGGCACGAGGGTGGCAGCTTGGGTAATTTTAGATCTGGTTCTCGGATGGGGTGGATGGATGTCAGGCAACAGCCCCCGATCCCTGCCACCCCGAGCTGATCACTACAGGGGTCTGGAAGGGTGGAATCCTACTCTGGAGCAGCCGGTGCCAGCCACTGCTGGAGACGGGCCCGGGTCTGATCCAGAGGGCAGGGATCTGGAAGGGAAGACACTGTGTTCCTCCTGATCCGGGTGACTAGGGATGCAGCAGGGCGTATCCCTGTCCCCTCGTAGCCCCCCAGCCCCTGCCTGGGGCCCCTGACAGCTCCCCACCTGCTGATGCAATTGCTGCTCCTCAATATAGCGGGAATTGGCTGACACCAGCTCCTCCCGCAGCTGCCCGTACCGCTCTGGGGGGGGCTTCTGGCTGGCCCCACCGCCAATCAGCATCTGCAGGGAGACAACAGAGCCCTGACTGGGACCAATCCAGGCCACTGACCGCTAGGGATAGCAAGTGACTCGGGATGAGGGGGGTGATGGAGACTGGCTGGCTCAGGGGGGCGGGGAATGGGACAGGAGGCCCTTCCCTTCTAGGGGGCACCGGCTCCGATCTGGAGGATGGCAATGCAGACTCCACATTTGCCTCCTCCGCCTGCTGTCAGCCCATCCCCTACATAGCAAGACTCTCATTACCAGAGGGGCGGGGCCAAATGCACCATGGGGACCAGCCAACCCCCCAGGGGAGAGATCAGGCACCTTGCAGAGTGCCCAGGAGGCATGGGCAGCTATGTCCCTGGATGGAGGATCCCAGCCACCACTCCAGTCTCCCCCAGCAGCGGCACGGGATGGGCTATAGGGCTTTCAATGGGGCCTGGGCGGTGCTGTGGGCTGGTGCTCCCCACTCCCGTGAGCTCTCCCATTGCTGCTCAGGGAGGACGGGACCAGGTACCTCTCTGTTTTTCCGCTCGGCGAAGGCCAGGGCTGACGGGCTGGATATGTGATCCCGCATCTCCTGCGATGGAGGGAAGGGGTTAAAAATGAGATTGGTCTGAAGCCAGAGGGGTTTGTTGCGGGGAGAGAGGGGGGGCTTGTGAGAGCAGCAGCCCGGGGCACTTCCATGGGGGTCCCCCTCCCCATCGGCTTCACAGACAGAAATGGGAGCAGGGGGAAGGGAAGGGACTTCCCCATGGTCAGCCAGAAAGGCCAAGAACAGAACCCAGGTGACCTGGACTGTCCTTGCCTTAACCACTAGACCCCACTCCCCTCCTAGAGCTGGGGATAGAACCCAGGAGTCCTGGCTCCCAGCCCATTGCTCTGTCCAATACACACACCGAGTTTCAAAACTACCTGTTGGAAACCATGATCCCTGACTCAGTTTCTCCTCCTCCCTGAGCTATTAGGGTCCCTCCGCTGCACTAGCTGTTGTGCCCCACTAGAGGGCAGCAGAACCCCACACACTCAGAGGAGGTCCGAGTTCCCAGCTTCCTCCAGCAGGGGGCAGCCTGTGCCTCAGACAAACACACACACGCCACGGGGTCCTGATGCATTAGGGGCAGGGGTTCCCCACCTTGACAGAGTCCCGCATCTGCCTCACGAAGGCCCGTCTCTCCGTCAGCTCGCTGGCTTCGATCCTGAACTTGCGAGGGTTCGACTCCACAATGCGTGCGCCCGAGCTAAGGACCCAGTGCGCAGGGCACGGACAGAGTCTGGGCGTGGGAGTGGGGAGCACAGGAGGGGGGAGAGTGGGTGGGATGGACGAGGCCCCAGCCAGCCCATAGTCACCAAACAGCTCTCTGGATTTCCCTTCATTCCCACGGACTCTCCCAACAGGAGGCGCCATGGAGAGCGGGGCAGAGGCCAGGCACTAGGGGGTCTCCTGGCTACTCCCAGCAGGGGGTGCTGTGGGAAGCGGGGCAGAGGCCAGGCACTAGGGGGTCTCCTGGCTACTCCCAGCAGGGGGTGCCGTGGGGAGCAGGGCAGAGGCCTGACACAGGGGGGCAGAGTCTCCCAGCTATTTCCAGTAGGGGGCATCGTGGGTGGGGGAGCTCCTGAACTCACCCAGCAGGGGGCGCCGTGGGGAGCAGGGCAGAGGCCTGACACAGGGGGGCAGAGTCTCCCAGCTACTTCCAGTAGGGGGCATCGTGGGTGGGGGAGCTCCTGAACTCACCCAGCAGGGGGTGCCACGGGGAACGGGGCAGAGGCCAGGCACTAGGGGGTCTCCTGGCTACTCCCAGCAGGGGGCGCCGTGGGGAGCAGGGCAGAGGCCAGGCACTAGGGAGTCTCCTGGCTACTCCCAGCAGGGGGCGCCGTGGGGAGCGGGGCAGAGGCCTGGCACGGAGGCAGAGTCTCCTAGCTATTTCCAGTAGGGAGCATCGTGGGTGGGGGAGCTCCTGGCTACTCCCAGCGGGGGGCGCCATTGGGAGTGGGGCAGAGGCCTGGCATGGGGGAGGGGTCTCCTGACTACTCCCAGCAGGGGGCACCGTGGGGAGCGGGGCAGAGGCCAGGCACTAGGGAGTCTCCTGGCTACTCCCAGCAGGGGGCGCCGTGGGGAGCGGGGCAGAGGCCTGGCACGGGGGCAGAGTCTCCTAGCTATTCCCAGTAGGGAGCATCGTGGGTGGGGGAGCTCCTGGCTACTCCCAGCAGGGGGCGCCATGGGGAGTGGGGCAGAGGCCAGGCACTAGGGGTTCTCCTGGCTACTCCCAGCAGGGGGCGCTGTGGGGAGCAGGGCAGAGGCCAGGCACTAGGGAGTCTCCTGGCTACTCCCAGCAGGGGGCGCCGTGGGGAGCAGGGCAGAGGCCAGGCACTAGGGAGTCTCCTGGCTACTCCCAGCAGGGGGCGCCGTGGGGAGTGGGGCAGAGGCCAGGCACTAGGAGTTCTCCTGGCTACTCCCAGCAGGGGGCGCCATGGGGAGTGGGGCAGAGGCCAGGCACTAGGGGTTCTCCTGGCTACTCCCAGCAGGGGGCGCTGTGGGGAGCAGGGCAGAGGCCAGGCACTAGGGAGTCTCCTGGCTACTCCCAGCAGGGGGCGCCGTGGGGAGCAGGGCAGAGGCCAGGCACTAGGGAGTCTCCTGGCTACTCCCAGCAGGGGGCGCCGTGGGGAGTGGGGCAGAGGCCAGGCACTAGGAGTTCTCCTGACTACTCCCAGCAGGGGGCGCCATGGGGAGTGGGGCAGAGGCCAGGCACTAGGGGTTCTCCTGACTACTCCCAGCAGAGGGCGCCACGGGGAGCGGGGCAGAGGCCTGGCATGGGGGGCTCCCCAGGGGAACCCAGCCCCAGAAGGATATCAATGGTCTCCTCCAGATCCTCCAGGTCCCACTCGATGCTTCGCAGGCTGTTGCGCAGCTCGTTGGTGGTCCAGTCGAACTCCTCCGTGCTGACGACATGCGTCTCCTGCAGCAGCTCACACCAGCGCTCGTAGAGCCCCCGGGCCGTGTTCACAGCCTTCTGCACCTCCCTGGGGGGCACAGAGCACGGGGGGGGCGAGGGGTTAGTGAGGAGACTCCCAGGGAGACGGCCCTGTGCTGCCAAACCCTGTCTGGCTCCTCTTCAGCCCCCTACCCACCCCAGAGGTGGCTGCATCTCAGCACTAGGTGACCAGATGTCCCGATTTTATAGGGCCAGTCCTGATTTTTGGGTCTTTTTCTTATATAGGCTCCTATTACCCCCTACCCCTGTCCCGATTTTTCACACTTGCTGTCTGGTCTCCCTCGCAAGGAAATCCGGTAGGAACAGCCCTCAGCCCTCACCCCACAGGAGGATGGGAAGGGATCTCCCCGCAGCGGAGGGGGTCTCTTCCTCCAAGAGGGGGGAAGGGAAGGGAAGGGAGATGTCTCTTCTTCGGGGGGGGGGCGGAAGGGGGATTACTGCAGGGGGGGGCGGAAAGGGGGGGTGCTCCAGGGGCGGGGGGGCCGGAAAGGGGGCGGAAGGGGGAGTTCTCCAGGGGCGGGGCAGGGCAAGGGAGGGGTGCTCCGGGGGGGGCCGGAAAGGGGGGCGCTCCAGGGGCGGGGGGGACGGACGGAAGCGGGGGGGGTTCTCCAGGGGTGGAAGGGGGGGTGATCCAGAGGCGAGGTGGCTCCCCAGCGGGGCTCTCTGCACAGGGTCCCGTTGCTATTTTCAGCCCCATTTTAAGGGGGGGGCGATTCTGCGCGGGCTGCGGCCGACTCACCCCCGCACGGCGGAGAACGGGTCCTCCAGGGCCATGCTGCCGCCCCGGCCCCCCGCTCCGCCGGCTGCCGCCGCCGCTCCCCGCCATGTGACCGGCGCTAGCCCAGCCCCGCCGAAACTCCGACCCCCGCCTTTGCTGAGGGCGGGGCGGCCTTGCCTGGACGGGGGGGCGGATCCAGCCGGGCAGGCGGCAGCTGCGGGGGGCGGAGCTCCGCCCATTCATAACCCTCCATGGAGGAAATGGGGCGTGGGGATAAGGCTGAGCTGACCTCGAATTCCCGGCCCTGACCTGCTCCACACCGAGCTAGGGAGCAGAGACGAGGAACCCAGGAGTCCGGATTCTCCCATCCCCCACCACCAGATCCCGCCCCCTTCCCGAAACTGGGAATAGAACCCAGGAGTCCTGACTTCAGGCCTCCCCCTATTCCTATCCCCGCCCCCCAAACTAGGGCTAGAACCCAGGAGTCCTGCCACACACACCCCGCCCCCACTCTCCTCCCAGAGCTGAGAACAGAACCCAGGTGTCCGGACTCCCAGCCGCCCCCCCGCCCTCTAGCCCCTAGACTCCACTCCCGGCTCCTCCTCCGCCTGGGTATTTAATTCCAGTCCAGCCAGTATGACAAGTCCCTGCTGTGGGGTTACTGGTTGTCCCCTCCCTGCCGCAGGGGATTTCTCATGACTCTTGGCAGCTGACTCCATGGGACCCTGGCCCGCAGGGGGCTGCTGCTAGGAGGCCTTGTGAGGGGAGGGGGAGCCATCGGGGGAGAGGTGGCTGTGTACATCTGAAGCTGTATGTGGGATTTGTTGATGGTCAGGTTGTGGAGGATAATGTGAGGGTTGTGTGCTGTCTGTGTGGGCAGGGAGTGAGGGGAAGGGGGTTTGCATGTTGTCAGATTGTGTGAGGGAGTTGTGTGGCATGCAGGCAGGTTGTATGTGTGTTTGAGCTGTGTACAGGTAGACTGTGTCCACTCAGGCTGGGTGTGGTTGTAGTCAGATTGTGGGGGGGAGTTGTAGGGTATGTGTGTAGTCAGATTGTGGCGGGGGGGAACAGGCAGTGTGTGTCAGGTGTTTACAGATAGGTTGTGTACAATCTGATTATGAGGGGATGTGTGTGGTCAGGTTGTATTTAGTCGAGTTGGGGGAGAGTTGTCTGATATGTGTAGAGGGAGGCTGTGGGGGGGCGTTTCGAGGCAAATTGTGAGTAGTCAGATAGTGTGGGGGAGTTGTGAGTCAGTGAGAGAAATAGGCTGTGTACAGTCAGACTCTGCCTGAATGTGTGTAGCGGGGTTGTGCCATCTAGTTGGATTGTGGGGGGGGATATTGTGGGTGGATGTGTTGTGTAGATGGGATGTGTTAGGAGTTATGTGGGGGTGGGGGTGATAGGCAGGTTGTGGGTGGGTGGGGAGATGGGTTGTGTAGTCATTATGGAGGGAGTTGGGAGATTGTGGGGAGTTGTCAGGTATTTGGGCTGTTGGGGTGATAGGCAGGTGGTGACTGGGGGAGACTGGGGGGTGACAGGCAAGTGGTGGGTGGCTGGGGAAATGGAGGGTGATTGCAAGGTGGTGTGGGGGTGACAGGCAGGTGGTGGGTGGCTGGGTGGAGATTGGGGGGGGGCTGTAGCCTGTAGTGGGGCTGTCAGGCAGGTGGTGGGTGGCTGGGGGGAGATTGTGGGGTGACAGGCAGGTGGTGGCTGGGGGGAGATTGGGGGGCTGTGGGGTGACAGGCAGGTGATGGGTGGCTGGGGGGAGATTGGGGGGAGATTAGGAGGCTGTGGGGTGACAGGCAGGTGGTGGGTGGCTGGGTGGAGATTGGGGGGGCTGTAGCCTGTAGTGGGGCTGTCAGGCAGGTGGTGGGTGGCTGGGGGGAGATTGTGGGGTGACAGGCAGGTGGTGGCTGGGGGGAGATTGGGGAGGGCTGTGGGGTGACAGGCAGGTGGTGGGTGGCTGGGGGGAGATTGGGGGGTGACAGGTGGTGGCTGGGGGGAGATTAGGAGGCTGTGGGTGTGACAGGCAGGTGGTGAGTGGCTGGGGGCGCCAGGCTGGGGGGATGGGTGCAGTCCCAGGTGCTGTGCAGACAGGCGGGCTGCGCGGGAGGGATTTGCAGCGCGAGCCGATGGGTTTTTCCCGGTAGGATCCCGGAAGGACGCTCCCCATAGGCCACAACGGGGCCTTCCGGCCTCTGCCCTTATACGGAAAGAGGAAGCGAGGCGGCCCCAAACGTAGCCCTTTTTGGAACGTTGGTGCGCGCCGCGTTCGAATCCCGCCCCCTGTCGTCATGGGCCCCTGAGATAGTCATGGAAACGGTAACCGGGGCAGGCTGGGGTGACCTCAAGCGTAGGGCGGGGCCTCCTCCTCCTCTTCCTTCCTCTTAAAGAGCCCGCGGCGGGGAAGGGGCTGGTGCTGGGCGAGTTTCTTCTCGGGCCTGCGGGGAGGTGGAGGAGGGGCTTGACCCCCCCTCCCCATTCGTGCCCCCCTGTACCGACCCCCCTGCAGTGCCACAGATGCGGGCGGGTAATTCTGGCCTCTTTGCAGCGCTGAGATTATGACCCTAAAAAAAAAGAAAAGCAGCTTTACGTGGGAGCTCGACCCCCCATTGCGTCGCCCCGGGGTTTGCTGCGGGACTTTCTTATAAACCATTCGGGAAAAGGTTGCACTCGCTGGAGGGCCTTAAAGCAGCTTTGCGTGGAAGGGTTTTTGAGGCTTTCTAGAGCCAAGTTGAGGGGTGATACCAAGCCGGCTGCACGCCTCGCAGTGCCCCGTTCAACTTCATCTAGGTGGGGCGAAGCATGAAATAATTCCCCAGAGCGATTGCGTGGCCAACACCGTTTGTACACCTGCAGGAGATTGTGGCGTGGCTTCAGTGCTATACAGGTGCGAACGTTGGTCCCTTACGAGGGGAGCATAACGAGTTGTGCGGTGCAGCCGCTTGCATCCGGCACACGCACGTTCTCAGCGAACGGAGGAGGATTTCATTCACGACGAGTTCTGGCTCAGAGTTGGGGTTTGCTGTAGTACGATGTGTTTACTGGCATGACACGAGACACGGCGATTGCATTGTACGGGCACGCATTTTGCAGCCAGCACGCACACACACACACACACACACACAGAGAAAGCCATGTTTGCGTTTGCCTGGGAGGTTGCATTCCATGTACACAAGGTGCGTTTTATCTAGCAGAGATTGCAGCCTCACACGCGTTCTGCTTCTGCTGCATTGCACGCGGAGACAGATTTATTTGGCAGACTGCATTAAACGGAGATGGTGCTTTTGCTCAGACACAGAAACGTTACACTCACAGACTGCATTTGCACTTAAAACAGCGATTGTGCTTACGTTATTGTGCAGCGAGCTTTATTGCACGCTGTGCAGTGCTGCATGTATGTATCGCATTGCACGTGCACGTGCACTATCCGCTGCATTCAATGCATCGCGCGCACCCAGGCCTGGTGCAAGAGTTGCACGGCTGGCCCTGCACAGCCGGCTGGCGTTGGCTCCAGAGACTGCCCGGCACTCACACCCGCTCCGGTGGCATGTGCTGCACTGCGCGCGCAAACAAGCCTCGAGCTCTACCTTGGACGCGCATAATAAAGCACAACTGCCCGGCGTCTGGCTGCATGGGCCTAAGCGGCCGCGGGCGGCTGATCTGAAGGGGGAGTCCTTTTTGCATCGCCCCCCCGCCCCCGCCCTTAGGGCTCTGCTGCGGCTGGCAGCTTCCTTCTCCTCCCCTCCCCCAGGCCTCGGCATTTCCGTCCTTCCTTCCCCTCCCCCCCACTAGTCGCTGGGGGTGGCGGCGCGTTGCACAGGCCGGATGCGGCTGAGTGAGTGGGCGGGGGCGGCCCGGGCGCTGAGATCACCGGAGGTATAAAAGCAGCGGAGCTGGGCGCGGCTGGGTTTAGTCCGGGCGGCTGGTCCGAGGCGGCGGCGGAACAAAAGCGCAGCAGCAGCAGCAGCAGGCGGCGTGGGGGTGGGAAGACCCAGGCGCAGCCCCCCGCCCCCAAGTCTCGGGTCGGTGCAAAGGGCCCCGGCCGCGTGAAACAGGCCGATCCGTGCAGGAGTGAGCCGGGCCGCCGCCCCCGCCCCCGCCCGGCATGGAGGTGCAGAAGGAAGCCCAGCGCATCATGACCCTGTCGGTGTGGAAGATGTACAACTCCCGCCTGCAGCGCGGCGGGCTGCGGCTGCACCGGAGCCTGCAGCTGTCGCTGGTCATGCGGAGCGCCCGGGAGGTTTATCTCTCGGCCAAGCTGGAGGAGGACGAGGAGGGGCGACTGGGGCCGCAGCCCGGCCCGGCGGAGGAAGGCGCCGGCCAGACCCCGCTGCAGCCAGCCGCCTGCCCCGGCCCCCTGGCGCCGGAGGAGCGGGCAGCCCCCGCGGACCGTGGAAACGCTCCGGGCGCAGGCGATCCGGAGCCCATGGAGACGCAGGACAGCAGCGGGGACTTGCCCCCGGCGACTCCAGCGCCCGGGGCCGGTAGGCAGCCGGCGCGGGGCGGTTCGTTGCCACCCCCGGGCAAAGCCAGCAGGAAACGGCGGAGCAGCAGCTTGGACAAGCCGGGGGCCGCCGAGGCCGGACTGGTGCCCACCAAGAAGGCCCGGCTGGAGGCGGAGGAAGAGGAGGGCGAGCGGCAGCCCCAGGGACAGGACGGCCCCTTCCCCAGCCTGGCCAAAGTCCTGCAGACCCGCTTCTCTGGGATGCTGCGGGGCGGCCCCGCAAAGGGCCCCGAGCCCACGCCGGGCTGCCGGCCCGGGGACGGGGTGCTCAGCATACTGGTCCGAGCCGTGGTGGCCTTTTAAATCCCCGTCCCCGCCGCTTTGGGGGGACTCGTGGCGGGGGGACCTGCCCCGCGGCGCGCAGCGGCTCGCTCGGCCCCTGGCGGGAGCCATAGGGCAGGACGGGGGTCGCAGCCCCCCTCTCCCTGGCGGAGGGGGGGCGGGAGAGACAGGCGAAGGCCGGGACTGGATGGAAAGGGCAGCGGAAGGAAGATCGGACTTTCCCCTCCCCGCCCTGCTGGGTCCAGGGGGAGGCGAGGCCAAAGGATCGAGGGGACCGACAGACGCCGCCGCTTTGTGTGTGTGGGAGCGGGGCGGGGCCGGGGGGGAACGGACTTTGGCACAACTTCAGGATGGGGGAAGAGACTCGCAAGCCGGGCCGAGCTTTCCCTCGCCGAGAAATGGTTTATTTTTGTGCAGAAAAATGCTGGGGCCTGACCCGGGATCCACTGGTGCTATTCCACAACCCCAGCCCTCGGGGGGGTGGAGCGGGGGTTGTGTGGGGCTTTTTGTAACTTGAAACTGTGTTGTTGTGTGTCCTTGTGATGGCAGAATGTTTGCTGGGGGGCGGCAGAGAGGGGGCTGCAGACCTGGCGGCCAGATGCGGGCTGAAGGGGTTTCAAAGGGAGCGAACGGTGCTGGGAAATAGCCCAGGAAGGGAAGCCGGTTTCTCTAGCCCTCCTCCGGCGCCTGGTTCTCCAGCACCCGCAGAAAGTGGGGTGAGGAGGAGGATGGGTGCCCGACTTCCTAAATTGCTTTCCTCAGGGGGACTTCTTCAGAAAGTGGGTTTTGTGTGTGGTGTTTTCAGGAGGCCTTTTTACTTTCACCAACGAAAAGCTGAACCCCGGATTCATTAAGGAAACTTCCCCCCTTCCAGCCAGGCCTGCCAGTTATGACACACCGCTCATAGGACCAGTCATTGCATCACACCCCGTCTAGAAGGGCAGCAGGGAATTTCCTGCTCAGACCGCCTGTGTGTGTGTGTGTGTGTGTGGAGCTGGTTTTTCAGGGTGTGGGTGGGGTGTGTGTCAGCCTGACTCATTTAACCCTCTAAAGGAGAACTGAGAGGAGGCTGCCTTGTGCTGCTTGCTCTTAAAAATCAAATAAAAGATGTGGGTTCTTTTTAAAAAAACAAAAACTAGGAAAGTCACAGACTCTGGAGGGGTTTTTTTCCCCTTCAGGCTGGGAGTGGTGGAGGGAAGTTTCTTTTACTCAGTTCTGAGTTATTTGAACTAACCAATGTCATGCGATTATTAAAGTTGGTCTGAATTGCTGAAGATCAAAGGAGAAGAGAGAAGGGGAGAAATCCTGGTCACCCACTGTGACCCTGGAATTTTCAAAGGAAGATTATTACGTGTTCAGATCCCGCTGTAAAACTGAGAATTGGCTATCTCTTTCTGTTATAATGGCTAGTGAGTCTAAGATCTCCCCCCCCACCCCGCCTGCCACTGTCTTGTTTCAAATCAAATACCCCTCGAGCTCTCTTAGAGTCTAAGGAGAGGAGGGATGTATCAGTCTGTGTTTGTGGATGTCGTCATGGCTTTACCTAGACCCATGAACAAAAATCATTCTTTGGTTCCTGAATTTGTTAGTTTCCCACAGAGGACACTAGCGAATGGATTAAAACAACCAGGAAAACCCCCTACACAGCTGAGACATTTCTTTTTAAATGTGACCCATGTGTCTTGAATGCTTGTAATTTATATCTGTAGTTCCATATTTTGTATTGTCTTGGGGGGGGCGGGGGACATGGACTGGGCTTTCCTCCGCTGTGGTGTCGTGAATTTTTTTGTTAAATAAAAACCATTTGTGAATCTGGTGAAGTTGTTACACTCTGCATTTGTCATAGAAATGGGGGGGGGGGGGGAAAGCTGTTTTAAAGGCCTGGCTAAATTTAGTGGCAGGCTTTTGTTTGGCCTGTTCCAAGCTGGACAGGCTCAGCAGCTGCTGATTTCAGGCCTTGAGCAAAAACAAGATGGGCTCCTAACCCCTTGACTGAGGCTGGGTGTGAATCCTGTTTATTCCAGTAGGACCCAGGCGCTGGATGCAGTAGAGGATCCCCCATGGAAGGAGTCTGATTCATTCCATTGGTCCAGCCAACATCTGCCCCCTTTTCTCCCTCCCCCTGAGTCTTGGCGCCTCTATCCCTTTGTGATCTCCCCTCTCTGCCCCCCTAGCCTGTTGGGTGACCCCACACAGGGTGACAAATATCAAATTATGTAACAGTGCCCTTGGGTTGTGGTGGGAGTATCAACAGGAGAGGTTTAAATGGCCTAGTACCTGCAGACTTCTAACTGGTTAGAAATACTCACTTAGAATCTGGCCAGCTGGGTTGGGGGGCCGGGGGGGGCAGTTAAAACGATTGAGGGTGGGGGAGGGGTTGGTTGTGTGTCCCTGGAAACAACTGACACGACTTCCATGAAGTGGCCTAGCGAGCTGGGCTGCGAGGGGATTATCAGGCGAGATAAAATGGATCTTTTCTTGGCACAGCATGAGAGGCGGGTTAGCAGCACATCCGCTGGAGGCAGGTGCAAACCCTGTGAGACGGGAGCCATGATCCCCCTGCAAAATAATCAAGCTGTATAGAAATGGGGGAGGGCACTTGGGTCCTGCAGCTGGGGTGGGGGATTGGGACATGGTGCCCTTGCTTGGGGGTCCTGCAGCTGTGGTGGGGGATTGGGACACGGTGCCCTTGCTAGATGGGTTTACAATTGCTGCTGGTCAGGCATTGAAAGTGTAACCTGTATCCTGGTGATCCCGCCCTGACAGGACCACAAATGAGGGGCAGTGCTGGATGCCTGGACTTTAAAGCATTGTTGGCTGGTAACGAGCCAGGGCATAGTATTTTCCCAGAGTTACAGGGCCCAGGACTCGGCTGTTTGTCTCCCAGGCCCTCCCTGGAACTGCTTGCCCCAGCTGCAGGTGTCTGGATCAGTTCCTCAGTGGTGGTCAAAGCTGGGCTGGGGGTGCATCCGGCCTCAGGAATTCTCTGTGTGATCCAGCCTCTGACCTTCCTAGCCCTCTTAAAATCAAAGGTGTTTAGTACAGATGGGTCCATGATGCAGCTGCCCAGGGGTAAGTCTGCGTGTTTCTATTGTAGCCATTCCCGGTGGCCCTGTTGTGTGGGGAGCTGTACAAACGTGCGCTCACATAGTCGAGTGGCAGGAGGGGAAACTGAGGTACTGAGTATGGGTGGGATTTGACTCAGGTCACTGGTGGAGCTGGGGAGAGAACCCAGGTATCCAGACTGGGCTGCGTTTCCAGTCAGTTGCCTAGATGTGTGGATGCCCCAGTGCCACGTGCTTTGAGCCTGATGGTGCCGTGTTTGCACTAGTGCAAAGTGAGTAAAACACATCTAGGTCAGTTTCTTCCACAGTAGGCAGGGCAGGCCTATCCCCAGTGTACAGAGGGCAAACTGAGGCACAGAGAGGCTAACTGACTTGCCCAAGGTCACATGGCAAGCATGTGACAGTGTAGGGCTGGACTGCTCTGCCCTGCCTCTCTTTGCATAGGTGAAGTCCAAGTAATTGAAATGCCAGGGGTGGGGGGTGTTGTCACCCTTTAACAAGCATCTTAACCGTGTATTCTTTTAAAAGTTACCACAGAATAAAGCCCCCATTGCTGATATTGTAGCCAGCTTAAAGAGCTGGCTACTGTGTAAGTGCAGCTCCACCCTAGTGGCTGGAGTCTGAACTTCTCATTGGTGTGTCATAATCCCTGTAGTGCAAACACTGAATGGGGAGTTTCCTGAAGCTCAAGCAAAGAAGGGGGCCTGGGTGCAGGAGGATCTGAGTTTTGTTCCCAGCTGCTGCTGTGAAATCTGGTGTGTGGTGGGAGTGATGATAGCTGTCCTACGTGGAAATTCACAGCTGATTTTTAAAACTGGGGGTTGAAAGCAGCCAAATTCTGTGGTTTTACAATCACTTTCTGTGGCACAGTGCAGACGGTGGTGGAATTGTAGGCTGTCGCTTTACCCTGATGGGGTTTTCCTGGGCCTGGTTGCAGGGGCTCTGTAGGGAAATGCGTGATCTGGGCCGAGCAGCCAGGTTTGAGGAAGTTGGGGTAAATTTCATTTTTCTGGCCTCAGGGAGCAGCCTGCATTTATCTCTCTCTGGTTTTGGGTCCTTGCATGTTCTCGGTCTGGATTCTAAGAATAAAAGTGGTGCGATGTCACAACTGTCCAAGGAGAGTATTTGGGGGTTTTCATCTAGCTTCTGTGTGCAAGGGTCATGATCAGATGAGTGACCTTCCCCCTGCTCAGCTGAGTCTGCCCCCCGCTTTTCTGACAGCAGCTCCCTGCATGATGGGAAATGCAGCGGTAAGCTCGCGGGGTGCACTCAGAGGAGGTTTGTGGCAGGAAGGGAAAGGAGGACTCAGCAGGAAGCAGACTGGCAGAGAGATGATGGGGAAGCAGCTGCCGTGGGACAGGATAGAGCTGTGGGCTGCCTGGGGGAGGAAGGGGGGTGCTGACTGGCAGAATCCAGCTCTCTTCCACCCCATGCAGCTGCAGCGGACCCGACAAGGGGGTGGTTTTGGCAGAATCCAGCCCTCCTGCCCCCGGTGCAGTGGTATTAGAGAATGACTTCCTTTCTAGCAGCCGCCCATCAGAGACAGGATGCTGGGGCGGATGGGCTCATTCTGCTTTGCTGGTTCCCAGGCCACAGGCGAGGTTCCGGTGTTCTCACGGGGGCCAGGCACCCTCGGGCACCCATGAGCCAGGGGAGGAGGGGCAGGGAGCGCACATGGCCCCAGTGGCAGGGCCAAGAGGGTGATAGTTGTTGATCCTGGTTATTATGGCAGAGCCTTGGGCTGCAGCACTGTACAAATACTAGCAGGGCCCCAGGGAACTGCCCCCTGGGAGGCAGTGATGTGTAATGGTTAGAGCAGTGGTGCTGGGCACCAGGATGCCTGGGTTCTATCCCCAGCTCTGGGAGGGGAGTGGGGTTCAGTGATTAAAGCGGGGGGGAGGGGCTGGGAGCCAGGACTCCTGGGTTCTATCCCCAGCTCTGGGAGGGGAGTGGGGGCTGGTGGGTTAGAACGAGGGGGGCTGGGAGCCAGGACTCCTGAGTTCTATCCCCAGCTCTGGGAGGGGAGTGGGGGCTGGTGGATTAGAATGAGGGGGGCTGGGAGCCAGGACTCCTGAGTTCTATCCCCAGCTCTGGGAGGGGAATGGGGGCTAAGGGTTAGAGACCCAAAAAAGTTTACAGTCAGAGAGCTTCAAGCCTTGAAGTGCAGCCTCCAGAGTGTGGTTCCGTGGCACGGGACTTGCACAATTCCCCTCCACCCCCCATGCAGGGCTAGCTTTGTTCCAACAGGTGGGGAAACTGAAGCACAGAGGGCCAGAGTGCCTTACCCAGCAAGTCACTGCAACTACTAGACTCTCCTCTCCTAGAGCTTGGCTAGATCCCAGGAGTCCTGACTCCCTGCTCCACTCACTAGACCCCACTCCCCTCCTACACCCAGGCACAGACCGCAGGAGTCCTGACCCCCAACATCACCTGCTCTAACCACCAGACCTGGGAGGCGGTTCCCGGTGGTGCTGAGTGGGTCTGAGGCTCGCCCTGTAATTGCTCAGCCTGGGTCCCTGCAGTGTCTGTCTGGCCCCTCCCTGCCCGTGCTCTGAGGTGTGCAGGGAACGTGGGAGCCCCGCACACCCCAGGAACGTGGGGAGGGAGCGGAGGGGACCAGGGAGGAGACAAAATCTCTTGGATTGAGACGCCCTGTGCATTTACCTACACTTGCTCACACAGCTTTGCACTTGGGGGTGGAGGCCAGGACTCCTGGGTTCTCTCTCTGGCTGGAGCAGGGGTGTGGTGGGGGCAGGGGTGTGTGTGTAAATTGCTTTTCGATGTTGTTGAATCCTACGTGTGTGTGTTTGTATGTGGGTGTGCACACACACACACACACACACACACACACACGCTCTCCCTCTGCCCCCCTGGGAGTTGGGGGTGTGTGATCCTCCTCCCATGTGGGGGATTCTGTCCCAGGCCGGTGGGGATTCTCTTCCCTAGGGGGGCAGGGAGATGACTCTTCTCCTGGGGGGGGCATAGGGAGGGGGGTGCATTACAGGGCTGGGGTTGGCCCCCATGCAGCCCCCCTCCCTCCCCCAAGCTCAGCTCACACGCCCGCGGCTCAGGGAGGTGGCCTGGGAAAATGGCAAGCCGCTCCCGGCCACTCATGCCCCCGCCCTAGTGAGGTGGCTCCAACGCCGGGTGTGGCGCCAGGCTGGGGCGTGGGGGCCACAGGCATGTGCCCCAAAGGGCTTTGTAAGGATTTCCTGGGGGTGGCCAAAGGGGGCTCCAGGTGGGTCTCAGAGCAGAGGTTTGAAGGGTATTTTATGGGGGGGGCATATGGAGAGCACATGCTGTAGGGGATAGAGGAGTGGGCAGGGGCACATGTGGGGAGGTGGGACAGTGGTATATAGGGCAGAGGCTGTTTGGGGGGAGGCAGGTACTATTTTTTGGGGAGGAGGGTGCTGGGAGCCAGGACTCCTGGATTCTATGCCTGGCTCTGGATCTAGTGATTGGGGGAGGAGGCTGGGAGTCAGGACTCCTGGGTTCTCTGCTTGCTGGGAGTGGATGGCGGGAGCCGCCTCCCCCGCCCCCCAGGGCCACTGCCTGTTTCCTCTTCCTCTTGCGGCCCAGCCAACCCCTCCAGGCGCAGCCTGTACAGACAGGAAGGGCACCAAGCCGGAGGGGGGATGGGGGGCTCGAACAATGGGGGGTGGGGTAGCCCCTCTCTGTATTAACCTCGCAGGGGAAGGGGCCCAGGCCATTGCAGAGCTGGGGGGGCCGTGGAGGTAGAGAGGGGGCACACCCATGTGGAGGCTGCTAGGGCATCTATCATCAGCTGGCACACACAGGGGGACTCGTGGTTACAGCAGGGGAAGGGGCTGGTAGACAGGACTCCTGAGTCCTATCCTAGCTCTGGGAGGGGAGTGGGGTCTAGTGGTTAGAGCAGTGGGGCTAGGAGCCAGGGCTCCATCCCAGGTGGGGAGGGGAGTGGGGCAGGAGGAGTGGAGGCTAGAGGAAGGGGACTGGAAGCAGAGCGGCATTTCTGGGTGCATCTGTCAGCCTGGGGAGGTGTGTGGGGGTGTCTGTTGATGACCCCCCCCCACCCTGTGGCTTCCCTAGGCCGGTCACTCTCACAGCCCCACGGGTGGCTGTCTATGGGCCCCTGGCCCAGCACCACGACCTTTGGAGCTGGCAGGGTGGGAGGCCGGATCGGCCGGCAGAGGGGTTTGCTCTATGGGTCATTGACCAGCGAGCTGGGGCCTGGCCCAAAGCAGGACAGTCCTGGGGGGACACTACAGAGACCAAATGCAGGATCCCCCCAACCTCTAGTAGACCAAAACTGATGGGGGGAATGGGAGCCAGGACTCTGGGATCTCTGAGGGGAGTGGTGTCTAGGGGTTAGAGCAGCAGGGGGCTGGGGCGGCTGGGAGGCAGAACTCCTGGGTTCTGGCTACGTGTGGGGGTGGGGCTATTTACCTTGCTGCGGTGAGTTGAGCGGCTGGGCCCCATGTGGGTGGGCTGGCGAGGTCAGGGCTGGGCGCTCCCCGCCCTGGAATGGGGGAACACTCCCACGCACCCCAGCGTGACGCCACCCCGGGGCCCCAGGCTGAAACTGGCAGTGACTGAACCAGCCGCTCCGGTCTGCACCCTGGCCCCATGGGAATGGGGAGTGCTGCACGGCGGGGCCAGAACCCAGGCGTCCTGACTCCCAGTGTCCCCTGCTCCAACCACTAGGCAGTGACATGTGGCAGGAGGCGAAATTAGGGCAGCGTGGAGCCGGCTGGGCCCTGCCTTACAGGGTGTGGGGACATGGGCTGGAGAGAGGCTGGGGGAGGGGGGCAGGTTAGTGCCTGCTCCCCCCCCACTCCCCACATGCCAGCCCAGCTACACAGCCTTGGCCCTGCCCAGCGCCCCCCAGCTCCCCGGAAGGTGTGTGTGTGGGGGAGAGTTCCTGGCACCAGAGCAGGACAGGCAAAAGGAAACTAAGGCAGCGCCAGAAACATGTGGTTAAAATAGACTCTGGTGTGTGTGTGTGCGTGTGTGTGTGTGTTTTGGGGGAATGAGGGTGCTCTCCCTCTTAATGGCACAGCCACCCCCCAGTGCCCCCCCCCCAGTTCTGCCCAGAGCTCTGTGGGGGATCTTGGCACATCAGGAGCAGGCTCCAGGACAGCCATGGGGGGGCTCTGTGGTATGAGTGCTGCGCTGTGAGCCCCTTTTGGCATGGGGGGGCTTGGTACTCTACATGCCCCCCAGATCCTGGCTCTGATGTGCCCCCCCCATGCACACACGGTGCCCCCAACCCGCCTCACACCCAGGTCACTGTGGGGGCATTTACCCCTGATGCCACCTGTACCAGGGTGTGTCTGCCAAGGGGGCTGGTTTCTCCTGGGGGGGCGTTCCCCAGTGCTGGGCTGGGGGGCAGGGAGCTGTTGCTTCCGCCTAGTAACACAATGGCCAGGCTGTACCCCTGCCGGGGGTGGTGGTTTCCCCACTCAGGACGTGTGTGGGCGGGTGCCAGGGAAAAGCTGAGACACCAGCTCCACTTCCTCCTTCTGGGGTTCTGAGTGTGAACCCCGGTGCTTGGTGGGGGTGGGGCTGAGCTGTGATGAGAACGGGGAGGGGGAGGGTTGGGGCCAGGACGCTTGGGTTCTTCTACCCCTGGCTCTGGGAGGAGAGTGGCATGTAGTGGTTAGAGGCTGGAGGTGGCTCAGAGCCAGGACGCCTGGGTTCTGTCCCTTACTCTGACACTAGGTGTCTGTGTAACCTTTGGTGCGTTACTTCAGCCGCCCCCCCCCCGCCCCTTAAAAAAGTGCCTTGAGCCCCTCCAGTGCCAAAGGCTGGGTGCAAATGCACAGCATTCCCACGCCACCATAAAAGCGGGGCGTCCCTGCTGTTGGCCCCACCATGGCACCTCATTCCTGACCCGCAGCCCCCAGCTAGCCCAGCCCTGCCCCCCAGCTCTGCCAGTGCTCCCCACCCGCAGCCCCCAGCTAGCCCAGCCCTGGGCTCTCCGCATCCAGCTGTACCGGTGCCCCTCACTCCCGACCCGCAGCCCCCAGCCTGCCTTGGGCTCCCCCCCCCAGCTGTACCGGTGCCCCTCACTCCCAACCCGCAGCCCCCTGCCTGCCCTGGGCTCCCCCCCCCAGCTGTACCGGTGCCCCTCACTCCCGACCCGCAGCCCCGTGCCAGCCCAGCCCTGTCCCCCCAGCTCTGCCAGTGCCCCTCACTCCCGACCCGCAGCCCCCAGCTAGCCCAGCCCTGGGCTCTCCGCACCCAGCTGTACCGGTGCCCCTCACTCCCGACCCGCAGCCCCCCAGCCTGCCCTGGGCTCCCCCCGTCCAGCTGTACCGGTCCCCTCACTCCCGACCCGCAGCCCCCAGCTAGCCCAGCCCTGGGCTCTCCGCATCCAGCTGTACCGGTGCCCCTCACTCCCAACCCGCAGCCCCCAGCCTGCCCTGGGCTCCCCCCCCCAGCTGTACCGGTGCCCCTCACTCCCGACCCGCAGCCCCGTGCCAGCCCAGCCCTGTCCCCCCAGCTCTGCCAGTGCCCCTCACTCCCGACCCGCAGCCCCCCAGCCTGCCCTGGGCTCCCCCCGTCCAGCTGTACCGGTGCCCCTCACTCCCGACCCGCAGCCCCCCAGCCTGCCCTGGGCTCCCCCCGTACAGCTGTACCGGTGCCCCTCACTCCCGACCCGCAGCCCCCCAGCCTGCCCTGGGCTCCCCCCGTACAGCTGTACCGGTGCCCCTCACTCCCGACCCGCAGCCCCCCAGCCTGCCCTGGGCTCCCCCCGTCCAGCTGTACCGGTGCCCCTCACTCCCGACCCGCAGCGCCCCAGCCTGCCCTGGGCTCCCCCCCCTCCAGCTGTACCGGTGCCCCTCACTCCCGACCCGCAGCCCCCCAGCCTTCCCTGGACTCCCCCCCTCCAGCTGTACCGGTGCCCCTCACTCCCAACCCGCAGCCCCCAGCCTGCCCTGGGCTCCCCCCCCTCCAGCTGTACCGGTGCCCCTCACTCCCAACCCGCAGCCCCCAGCCTGCCCTGGGCTCCCCCCCCTCCAGCTGTACCGGTGCCCCTCACTCCCGACCCGCAGCCCCCTGCCAGCCCAGCCCTGCCCTGGGCTCCCCCCCTCCAGCTGTACCGGTGCCCCTCACTCCCGACCCGCAGCCCCCCAGCCTGCCCTGGGCTCCCCCCGTCCAGCTGTACCGGTGCCCCTCACTCCCAACCCGCAGCCCCCAGCCTGCCCTGGGCTCCCCCCCCTCCAGCTGTACCGGTGCCCCTCACTCCCGACCCGCAGCCCCCTGCCAGCCCAGCCCTGCCCTGGGCTCCCCCCCTCCAGCTGTACCGGTGCCCCTCACTCCCGACCCGCAGCCCCCCAGCCTGCCCTGGACTCCCCCCGTCCAGCTGTACCGGTGCCCCTCACTCCCGACCCGCAGCCCCCTGCCAGCCCAGCCCTGCCCTGGGCTCCCCCCGTCCAGCTGTACCGGTGCCCCTCACTCCCGACCCGCAGCCCCCCAGCCTGCCCTGGACTCCCCCCGTCCAGCTGTACCGGTGCCCCTCACTCCCGACCCGCAGCCCCCTGCCAGCCCTGCCCTGCCCTGGGTTCCCTTCCTCTGCTGCTGCTCGAGCTGCAGGAGGCTGGTTATACTGGAAGTGACGCTAAGTTCCGGGGGGGGGGGGGGTGTCATTGTCCTGAGTCCCGCAAACGCCGTGGGCTGGGGGGGGGGAACGGGCCGGGGGGGGTGGATGAGCCAGCAGCTGCCAGCTGGTCACTGGAGCGAACCTAGGCAGACAGCGCCGCCTAGCGGCGGTAATGAGACTACCACCCCCCCATGACCTCGGAGCCAGGACGCCTGGGTTCTGAGGCAGCCCCTGGATTGACACGCGGGCGGCGATGCTGCCGTTCCACCCGCCTCAAACGAGGCCAGAATCTGCATGTGGGGGTCCAGGCTAGCTGCTGTCATGGCAGTGCTGGAAAGGGCCCCCCCTCCCCATATTGAGCTGCAGTTAAAAAGTTGGCCGGAAGGCAAGGGTTAACGCTGTCCAGTGAGGCTGTCCCAGAGTCCTGGCTTCCAGCAACCCCCCCTGCCCCTCCCAGAGCTGGGGGGAGACCCCAGAATTCCTGGCATCCAGCCCCATTGCTCTAACCCCCCCGCCCCCGCTCCCCTGGAGCTGGCGTGCCAGGAGCCAGGACTCCTGGGCCCTCTCCCAAGTCTGGGAGGGGAGAGGTGTCCAGTGGTTAGAGCAGTGGGGCTGGAAGCCAGGACTCCTGGGGTCTCTCCCCAGCTCAGGAGGGAGTGGTGGCTAGTGGTTAGAGAAGTGGGACTGGGAGCCAGGACTCCTGGTGTCTCTCCTCAGTTCTGGGCGCTAACCACTAGACCCCACTAGCTGGGAACAGGATCCAGACATCCTGACTCCACCCCCCCCCCCCCCGCTTTGCTCTAACTCCAAACACCAGCAGGCTGTGTGGGCCAGAAAAGCCAACCCTGTGTTAACCCATTAGAAACACCCATGTCAGCCCCCCCCCCCCCCCGTGCAGATTAGGCAAACTGCCGTCTCAGCCCTGGCTTGCTGGTCGAGCTGAGCCCCAGAAGCCTGCGTGACCTGGCTCGGCGCTGCATGTCCTGGCCGCTCAGGGCTGCCCAGCTCAGCTCTCCCCTCACGCTGGCACCAAGCAGCTCACGGCTCAGCGCCCAGCCCCTGCCCCTCGGAAAGCAGCAGGAGCTTTGCCCTTTACATCAGTGGCGGCAGGAGCGGCTCATCACCGAGCTCCCACCCCGTCCCCGCTTTGTGTTTTCTGCCAGCAACATGAACGTGGTGCCAGTTTCCCGGTCATTCGGCCGCCTGTGACGAGGCCCAGTTTAGAGCCATGGAGGTGACGGGATCCACGCAGCGGTGACATTGAGCTGGCCCCAGGCTTGGAATCCAGGAGATTCCCGAGCGCTGTGAAAGGTTTGTAATTCTGAGCCGCCATAACACGTCCCTGGGCTAACTAACCTACTGGCTCTTCGCCCCCATGGCCCAGCCACGCCGGCAATGCAGCTTAACCTGCCTTCAGTCTGCAGAGTCCTTTGCAGTTTGTGGGTCCAAATCGCCAGTGAGACACGAGGCATAAAAGCCATGAAGCTAATTCAGCAGCGCCCCCCCCCCCCCGATACTTGACCAGGGTTTCAAGGCTGCTTCACAGGGGTCACTGAGCAGGAGATGGTCGCTTACGCTGCAGCAGAGCCTTCGAAGCCACTGAGCCGGATTCTCCCCTCATGTAAACTGGTGCAAATCCGCTGAAGTTCATGGGACAGTGACGTGAGCCCGCAGTCAGCGATAACAGAGCGTGGCTCTTTAAGGGTATGGACCAAGGTATCTGGGGCAAGGACACGTCCCGATAGCGTCAGAGGTGAGTCCAGCTTTACGCCAATGAATCTGGCTTGGTAGGGCTGTCTGCCTTCCTCTGAGCAGCTCTGCAAAGATCTGCCTGTGGCTGCCACCCCTCAGCCACCAGCCCCACACGTTAGTTCGATGGCGCAGAGCAGAGGCACCTAGCTGAAAAATCCCGCACAACACGGAGTAGGTTGCAGCTGCCCTCAGCATGGCAGCCTGGAGCAATGCTGAAGCTTGAGATGAAGGGTGCACCCCAGAGGGCATGCTGGGCTCTGTATTTCTGGGCGGACACCCACCTGCCTTGGCGATTACAGGCTGCAGGGATCAATCATGGAATCACAGAATATCAGGGTTGGAAGGGACCTCAGGAGGGATCTAGTCCCAACCCCTGCTCAAAGCAGGACCAACCCCAGCCAAATCAAATGAGCCAGAGCGAGGCAGACCCTAGCATGCTGGGAACTGCCAGACGCTGCCCCTTGGGTCAAGCAAAGCAGATGCACAGTTAGATTTGCCAGGGAAGGGAGGTGCATGGGGACTAACTAAGCAGCTCTCCAGCGATCGTCGTTGTCAGGAAACATTAAATCAATGGTGTCACCTCATGCTCTGTCGTATGGTCAGCGCTCCCTTATGCTGCCCACTCTCTGGTGGGAATAGGTGTCATTCGGCCAACTCCAGTGGCGTCTTCAGTGGAGCTCCGTCCATTTCCATCGGCTGATGGGTTGGTGCTGACTCTCTCCTCGCTGCCCACCAGGATGGGACCTTGTAGGGCTTTCTCCTTTAACCCCATCCAGGGCGGGACTGGGTGGACTCTGCATAGTTTCGTAGGGGGTGTTGCCAAGGTGGATTGGTCAGGGTCCTGCTCCTGATGTGACTCGTGACGCTATTTTGTTCCAAGCGCCAGGTCTGCCACTACCAGGGCATAATCTCAGGGGCGCTTCCTCCCCCAGATTTGACGTTTAGACCGATGTGAACTGACTTAAATTGGGTCCCTGCTGATTTACACCAGCTGACCACATAAACACGAAAGCTGGACGGGCTCTGTCTGACCTGCTGCAGAACACAAGCCAGAGAACCCGGCCAGCAAGTCCAGCACAGAGTCCGAGAACGTGCGGTGGAGCAAGGGCAGAACTTGGAAAGCCAGAGAAATCGAGACCTAAGGGTCAGGTCCTCCTTGGCAAAGCAGTTCAGCAGCTGATCGAGTGGTTTGCTAAACTGGGGACTTCAGCACCAGAGAGGCGCGTACAGGGATGGATGGCTATCGCTAGAGATCCATAGACAGATACATCTGTGTGGGGAGGGGATGGATAGAGATAGATGTATAGATCTGTATGGGGCTGGATGGACAAATAGAGATGGATGGCAAGATCTGTTGGAGATGAATAAATGAAAATGGGTGAACATGTAGGGGATGGACAGATGTCAATGGATGGAGAGATCTGTAGGGGGTGGATAGAGATGGATGATGAGATCTGTAAGGGATGGAATAGACATGGGTGGACAGATTTGCAGAGGATGAAAAGATGGAGATGGGTGAATAGATCTGTAGGGAATGGCTAGATAGATATTGTCGACTAGATCTCTATGGGGATGGATAGATGGAGATGAGTGGATAGATGAATAGACAGAGATGGAAGGAGAGCTCTGTAGGGGATGAATAGATAGAGATCAGTGGATAGATCTGCAGGGAATGGATAGATGGAGACGGGTGGATAGATCTCAATAGGGACGGATGGATGAATGGAGATGGGTGAACAGATCTGAAGGGGATGGATGAATGGAGATGGGTGAACAGATCTGTTCAGAATGTATAGATGGAGATGGGTGTATGGGTCGAGATAGATGGAGATTGATAGAGAGATCTGTAGGGGATGGATAGATAGTGATAGTTGGAGAGACCTGTATGGGGATGGATAGATGGAGATCAGTGGAGAGATCCATAGGGGATGGATAGATAGAGATGGGTGGATAGATTTGTAGGGGATGGACATGGGTGGAGAGACCTGTATGGGGATGGATAGAGATAGGTGCAGAGATCTGTAGGGGAAGCATAGACAGCGATGGGTGGTTAGATCTGTATTGTGATGGAGAGAGATGGGTGGATTGATCTGTAGATGGATTTATATAGAGGGATGGATAGATCAATAGGTGATGGATAGATAGAGATGGGTGGATAGTTCCCCATGGAGGTGAATGGAGGGAGGGATAGATGGTTTGTTAGTAACCAAAGGAGGACCCAGGCCAAGGACTCTCATCTGCTAGTTTGTTCTTGAAAAGCTTCTGTCCACCTTGCTATTCCTGTGCAGTAAGACGCCCGGCCTTGGGGGCTCGGGTCACAGCGTCATTGTGCACAACATTCCTGTCGTCCTTTAAACAGCTGTTCCCAAACCATAGGACGCCGAGTCCCACATGCGGCGAGGGGAACCCAGCGTGCCACTGAAGGCCTTGCCCAAAGCAGAAGTCACGCAAGGCAGGTGACAATAGCTTAGGTAAGACTGGAACCAGGAACTGTTTGTTCTGTTTGTACAGAGCCAAACACAGTGGCATTCTGGGCCATGACTGGGGCTCCTAGGTGCTACCATAACACACCTCCCCAATCATGTACAGCACCCAGCCCACTGGGCTCCTGCAATACCAATACGAACATATTGTGTCAATGGTCCCAACGTGATCCTCCTGCACTTTTACTCAGGGATTTGATGGGCAGCGAAAGAGTTAACGCTACTGACATTTCAGGTATCACTGTTGGTATCTGAGTCAACCACCTATGTAATAAGCAGGACAGTTCCCAGCTCTGAGCCATTGGTTCAGGCTCCCAGCAGATTCAGTCTCACACTAGGGGTCGGATTTTCAAGATTTTCTTCACTGTAACAGCTAGAGCCTTTCTGTTGGTTTGAAAGCTGAGATGTGGCTGAACGATCTGGAGGTGATCCCCCCGCAGTTGGACCCTTCAGCCGGGGGGATGAAGAGCTGTTTCACTGACTTTTCTAGGGAAAGAGCAAATGCTCAGAGCATTTCACACCAAGAACTAAGAACATTTCAATCAAAAATTCCTTTTTTTAATTTTTTTCGGGGTTTTGTGTGTGTTTTTTTCTCATGTTTAACTTTTTTTTTTTATTTTCTCATGCAATATTTCACAGTCCCAATCCCACAGGTTTTATTTTCTTTTAATTTTTTTTCTCAAACAAAGTAGGAAAAAGGAAATGAAGCAAAGGACTTTTTTTGTCTTTTGACATTTTCAGTTTTTTTGTTTTGTTAGTTTCAAGCAGGGCCAAAATATTGGAAGAAAAATACTCCCCCCCTCCTTATTATTTTTGTCTTTTTTCTTTCTGTTTAGTTATTTATTTCTCTTTTTCTTGTGTGTGCGTGGGTTTTCTGTTTATTTATCTCTGCAGGCAGTAATAATTAGGGTTTGGTACAACCAGCAAGCACTCCTCTGTGTGTGTGTGTGTGTCGGGGTTGTGCACGTGCGTGTCCTTCAAAATGGCAGGTCACAAACTTTACTTGTTTCGAAGTTAACCAGGTAAGTCAAGATGATAAAACTCATCAATAGAAGTTCAGAAAAAAATACTTCTGTCTCCCCCCCTCCCTCCTTTTTACTGATTTTTGTTTTGTTTTGTCAAGATTTGTTGCTGTTCCTGGTGTGGAATTTTTGTTAAAACTTCTTTGTTGGGCGTGGAGGGTCACACCCAAGCACTTCCCCCCTCCTCATCCCGCCATGCCAAGCACCCGAGGAAAACCGGCTGCTGTCTCAGGGCCACCGACAGATGCTGCATGTGGGAGAGGCTACCTGAGGGCATCTTGCATGGACTGCAGTCTCTTTCCCCAGTTTATTTTCAAACCTTCTTTAGATTTCGAAGAACTGGTTGGTTCCCTCCCTCCCCCCCACCCCCGAACCACCACACACAACTTGATCTGTAAAAGATAAACATGCTCTGGTCACTAGATCCCCTCATCCTCCCCCACCCCACCCCGAGGAAACCCCTCCAACCAAAGTTACTTCCCTCGGCAATTGGAGCACTCTCTCTCCAGACACCTCCCCTAGGGCAGATTGTTGTGATTTCCATGTGCTTTGCCTCCCCCCACCCCCCCAAATCTGGTAATGTCGTCTCTGTCCAGTGTGTGTGTGTTGCGAGTGTGCATGTGTGTGTCAAGCCGCGTCCAGGTTAGCAGCAGTCATCTTCGTCAGTTTCGCTAGAGGGTTCATGCAGTCCGTGGCGCGAGCGTGGCTTGGCTGCTCCATGGGAGTGGAAATATCCGTTAGGAAGTCGCCGCCCAGGCCTGGAGGGTGAAGAGCCGCCACCCGCCCGGGAAGTCCTGGGCGAACGCCCTGAGCTGCTGATGTGTGTGGTCTCATAGGAGAAGGCGTCCTCGCTGGGGGGCGCGGCACAGTCCGGACTCCGGTAATAACCGCCACGACGGGGTCCTGGGTGCGGCTCGGAGACGTGGGGCGCCGACCACCGGCTGCTGGCGTGGCGGTAGGCTCGGGGTGAATCGTTCCGCAGCGGGACCGTGTGTCTCTCCATGGCAGGTGATCTGCCGGGCCGCTCCACCACCTGGGGTTCGGCGGGGAGCAAGGGGTATCGTCTCGGCACGGGGGTGGATATCCTGCTGGGGTGATGCACTGACTGTGGCGGCTGCTGAGGGCCTGTACTGATGACCTTACGGACCACAGGGGAATAGGACACGTGTGGCCGGGGCGTAGAAGGGGTCTGTGGGAGCTGGCGGCGTCCTCGCCTTGGGGTACTGGTGCCGGATGTTGAAAGGACTGGACTGCCACTTACGGAACTACTACCCTACATGAAAATTGAAACAAAGGAAATCAAAAAGAAAATATACAAGGAAAATTAACCAAGAAGAGACAGAAAGGGAAGGGGGGTTGGAAGGGGCAGGGAAGGTGAGACAGAGACAAGGACGAGAAAAGAAGGCCGGGGATTTGAGGGTGAAGGAACCAAAGAAGGGGGGGAATAATGGAGGGGGAGAAGAAAAAGCAACAGCCACGGAAGGGAGGACGGGAAGAGGGGGATCGAGAGACCAACGGAGGAGAAGAAAAGAAACCAAAAGAGAAAACAACGAAAGAAGGGGGAAAAAAGTGAGAAGAGAAATGAGAAATGGAGTTTTTGTAAGTTTTGGGGTTTTTAAAAAGTAGCAGAAAACTTCTAAAAATTACTCACACGCTTTGAAAGAAAGAGAGGAAAGGGTTAAAAGCGAGCGGGCAAGCGAGCGAGCGAGAAAACCAGCAGGGCCTGCAGAGCATGAGTTACACCGTTACCGAAAGGAACTCAAAGGAAAATAAACAGCTGGTGTTGAAAAAAAGAAGGGGGGGGTGAGGGACGGTGGGGTGGGGAAACTGGGTTGGGGGGGGTCCAGCAAGGGAAGATGAGGGGAGAGCACTGGGTCTGGAGAAGTTTGGAACTGAGCTGACCTCGTCGGGGAGAGCACAGTGTGTGGTGCTGGCGGGAGCCTCTGGGCTTCGCTAGAGAGAGCTGCGTGACTGCGGGCGTCCGCGCTGTCGGGCGGAAGCGCCCATGGCCAGGGTTACTTACCCGCTGGAAAGGGAGGCGACTTACCCAGAATCGGAACTCGGCTCCTTGTGACCCCACGGGGGGAGGGCCAATGTAATAACCTGCCCCAGGAGGAGATCCTTTGCCGGCCCCGTCAGTCAGCTGGTGAGTGGCTCATGCCTTTTATATCCCCCTTCACTCTCTGGAACCTGGAGCTACGTCTACACTGCAGCCTAGTCCACCTCCGAGCGACACAAGCACTTGTGCGCACAGCGCTCTGTCGGCGGGGGGCAGGGGGCTGCGTTTCTGCCGCTCCTAGAGGTGGGTTTATGGTCTCTCCTATCGGCACAGGGCGGCGTCACCAGATGTGCTGCTCTGCCGCTGGACGTACAGATAAGGCCTCAGTGTGGAGGTTATATCTATCCGTGCCCCACTGGCCTGGCTGCTGCAAGGCAAAGGGGGGCTGGAGGGTTGGCTGAGCAATAGTGAAGCAGAAAGGTCAAAGGGGCGGCTGCCGAGTTGTGCTGAATTTCTCCACTCTTCGTGCTTCCCACACAGATCCTCCCTGGCTCTCGCACGGGCGGATCCTGCCAGCCTTTGGGGAGGTTGGGATCTGGACCCTCCACGCTGCTGATGCACGGGACTCTCTGATGCCCTCTAGAAGGTGAGAGAGAAGGACAGTCCAGCGGGTGAGACACTGCTGCCCTCTTAAAGCCTCCGCTCAGCCACCGCAGTCTTGCTTCTCCACCAGGCGGAGATTCGGGGTGAGTCGTCTCCTGCTCAAATCCGGCTCATATCTCTCCAGCTGTCTCAAACCAGTGGGGCAAGCTCCATCCTGGTTTAGGAATGGGCTGCCCTTGTCCACACTGGAGAGAGGAGGAGGGGGCCTGTGCCTGATGGGCCTTGCCCTGCTGAGAGTGTATCTGGGAGAAGTGTGAAAAGCAGGAGAAAGAGCCTGGAAATCCAGCTCAGCTGGGGAAAGAATCTGGCAACAGGCTGTAGAATTAGCTTGTCTGCAACACTGGATTGGACACAAGAGCCTGACTTGCGCAGATGTCGTGCCCGAAGCAGTGCAGGGCACACACTGGGAAGCTGTTGAAGATTGATGGGAAGCCCTTGGTTGGGTGTTCCAGGTCTAGCTGTGGTCACCGACATCAGAGAACCACATGGAAACCACAGGCTCTCGGTGTAGATCCAAGCTTGCCAGACTGTGGAGGTTCATGGTCCCTCCAGCTCTGGCAAAATGTGACTTCTGGGCTGCTCTTGATGCCTGGCTGGTTCTCATCCTAGGGAGTGGGTAGGAGAACGAGAACCTCTGTCTGCTTCACACTGGCCTCCTCAGGCCCAGGTCCATTCTCAGTGTGACCAGGGTGGACTCAGACCCAGCTCACTCCACTGAAATCAGTCTGGGTTTACACCTCTCAGAATCCACCTGGCGGGTGCTCCTACAGTGCCTGATGTCCCACGAGCCCCACATCAATGGCCATCAGATCTGCCAGGGCACCTTTGACAGATGGAAACAGCTTCCAGCAGGATTTCTCTGGAGAGGATCCCCAAACCAAGGGGATGGGGGAGGAAAGCAGCGAGTTAGCCTGAACCCCACGGCCTCCACTATGCTTGGAATGAGAGGTTACTGGAAATGCTACATCAGGTCAACAGGCGCTGACCCAGGAGAGTGGCCTTAAGCTATGGTGATGAAATTCCTTTGTGATGTTCCATGTGTGAGTAGAGACAGGCAGCTCTGAGCAATCAGAGGTGTGGGGAAGGAGGACTGTGCTGCAGTGGCAGCAGATCCAGGATTTCCTCTGAGGTTGTTCCGGATTTCTCAGCTCTAGGGAGGGCAGAGCATGGGCCCTCCTGCTCCAAAAGCCAGGCTCCTAAAGGAGACTCCCCCTCAGCCGTATAGGAGCTGTGACACACAGCTCAGCTGCTCCAATCATCCAGCAGGGGGCAATGGTTCATACGCAGGCTAGCCCTTGGGGATGTGCTGTAACAGGCTCCCTCTGGCTAGCCCCTACAGTCAGATGCCTCTAAACAAGTGCTGTGGATCGGAAAAGAGAAAGAGGCCGGATGCCTTGATCCATCAAGGAGCCTGGGGTCTGATTTTCCTCAGCCCACGGCAGCTCCACTGGTGCTACATGTTGTCACAGGGGTGTAGGCAATAGACAGAGAATCTGATGGGTCCAAATGGTGTTTGTGCTGGGTATCCACCTCACTTACACTGCCATGTATGTTCCCATATCTATGTGTCTGCCATGCATGTGTCCCGCATGGCTATGCGTCTGCATGGGTGTGCCCTGAGTGTGCCCGTATCTTTGGGGATGGATGTGTGCCACACGTGTGCCCATATCCATGTCTGCATGTGCTATGCGCGTGCCCAGCTGTACATATATGCCATGCGTGTTGGTGCAGGTGCGCTACCTGTTGCACACGGAATCACAGAATATCAAGGTTGGAAGGGACCTCAGGAGGTATCTAGTCCAACCCCCTGCTCAAAGCAGGGCTAATCCTCACATATCTCAGGGCGTGTCAGATGTGTGCCTATGACCGTATGTATTCTGTGTGTGCCTGTCTCTCTGGGCATGTGCCACATAGGTGCCCATATTTATGCATGTGCCACGTGTTTGCCAATCCTGTATCTCTCTGTGTGTGAGGTCTGTGTCCATATCTCTGGGTGTGCCAGGTGTGTGCCACAGCTCTGTGTGCATGTGCCAGGCATGTGCCCGTAGCTCTGTGTGCATGTGCCAGGCATGGGCATGTGCCCGTAGTTCTGTGTGCATGTGCCAGGGGTGTGCCCGTAGCTCCGTGTGCATGTGGGCCCGGTTTAGGAGCAGCTTCATTCCAAACTTTCCAGAGTCACGAAACCCAGAGGTGTCAGTGGCCACCAGCGGTAACAGCAAAGGGTTGACACCACAGACATTGGATGGCGGGCGGGGGCGCCCCCGGTTCGTTTTTTGGGTCTCTGCTCCCCAACCATCTTACCTGCGCCTGCCCCTTGCTGTGACAGCGGAGCCAAACACAACGGACACAGAAATAAAGATGTGACTCGAGACCCGTCGCATGGCGCCCCCGAGAAACAAGCGGGGAAGACCAATGGCTTGGGGAGTGGGGGTGGGGGTGGGTGAATGGTGAAAATAACCAAAATAAAGGGCTTGAAGAGAGTTCGACGCACTCGTCATCGTCTGAGCGACAGGGCATCCCCTCATCAAGCCTCCCCCCCGTCCCGAGCAGCCTCCCAGCCTCTCCATTGTCCCATTCCCCCATCCCCCTCTCGCTCACCCCGGTGTCAATCAGGTGAGGGGGTAGGTTGGGGCCCAGTTCTGATCCTCATGTCAGCATTCCAGCGAGGGGGAGGGGCAGGGAAAATGCCCCCCCGCTCGGCTCACAGCCCTTCACACACATGGTGCATGAGCGGGAGGCTGAGGGAGGCTAGATTTTGCTCTTGGCTATGCCAGTGTCAATCTGGAGTCACTCCACCCACTTCAGTAGATTTACCCTGGTGTGCAAGTGAGCTCAGAATGGGGCCGGCTGACTTCCGGCCCTTGGCGGTTCCACCTGATGGTCCCTTTAAATCCACAGCTGAGACTCCTGCCCAGGGCTGCCACGAGCAGCCCATGGTTTTACCCTGGGTTATTGCCTGCGTTTTTCAGAGCACTCTCTGGTGGCTGAACTACCCCTATAGCGTGGAGTGCCCCAGTGCCGGGCCCTAAATCTGAAAACTGGGTACTCCAGCTGCCAGGAGGAGCTTTCCCACCTCCTGCAGTTTCCCCTCCTTCCTTTGGGAAGCGGGTGTGTGTGTGTGTGTGTGTGTGGACAGGAGCGGAGCTTACTCTGGCTCTGATCCTCCCAGCATCCTCTGGGCCCTTTCCCCATTTCCCACACCGCTCCAATGGCACATGGACCTCCCTTCCTTCCTTGGATCCCTGGTGCTCCTGTCCATCTCACCCCCGGCTCAGGAACTCCCCGGGGCAGCGGGTGGGCAGCACCACTGTTTGTTAGACTCACTGCTTCTGGCTCGAAAGAAGCAGGTGCAGGGGTTGGGGGGTCTTTGGGTTGATCACCCGCTGGGGGAGAATAAGGGGGAAAACCCTTCTGGGTCATGCCTGCCTCTGGTGCTCTGGATCTGGGAGTCACTCAGTCTGTCTGTGACTGGGGACAGGCCCTCCCCCCCTGGACTGCCACTCAGGGATTGGCCAGCTGGGGCGTTGTTTCAGCGGGGCTGATATTGTGGGATTCCCCTCTGGTCAGGGACAAGGGGGTGCAGTGTCTGGCTGGGCCCGTTCCCCCAGTGAACGCTTACGACAATCCCCCATCCACAGGACAGACCCATAACTTCCCTCTTTGCCCCCCTCTAGTGGCCACATCACCAACCCTAGTCTCTGGTCCTTTAGACCAGGCAGCAGGGACTCCTGCTTTCTAGATGAAGAAGCCACTGGTCTGATCCCCCCGACGCCCCCGCCACAGGGAAACTGAATCTGTGCAGCCCTTTGAGGTGTGGGCGGAGCTTCCCCATCCAGGAGGTGTGGCTAATGGTGGCTCATTGTCCCCCTCTAGTGGCTAGTGTGAAGGAGCATTCGTATAGCTGAGAATTAGGCCCTACGAGTTTGTGGCTTTTAGATCCACAAGCCAAGAACAGCCAGGGGTCTTGCTAAGCAAGTGAGACAGAGCAGCTCCTCCCTCTGTCTCCCAGATCCCAGAGAACGAGCCCCTGCTGGATCTGCCCCAAGCTGGGTTGGGATCAGCACCTGTGACAGATGTTTGCGTCAGTTTGGGCCTCCAACCCATTCTGCTCCGCCCTCGCTGGGATCCAGCAATGTTTGCTCAGCCTGCTGGACAGCTGGAATTCGCTCCCCAAGGAGCAGGGAGCTCCGGGCTGGCTCTGCTTTGCCCCCACTCCCCACTCCTGTGCCCATCCCTGAAGGTGAAGAGGGGAGTGGAAAGCCAGACCCACCTGCCTGTGGGGCACGTGCTCACGGCCCTCGCTGGGGGATCTGGACCAGCGCCTGTCTCTGGAGCGGGGCCGGCTGTGCTCATGTCGCTCCTTGTCGGAGGAGGGGTGGTGATGGCGGTGATGGTGGTGATGGTGGTGATGCTTCCGGTCCTTGGGTCGTCCTCGCTCCTGGTCTCTTTCTTTGGGAGGCAGGTCGCCCAATGGCGTGGTCATGCTCAGGTCCGTGCCCAGCCCTGCCGTGGCGGGAGAGGGGGAGGCAGAGATTATTACGCTCCTGGAAACCATTTGCCATCAATCCAATTAGCATCTGTGGCCAGGAAACACAACAGTCCCGTGGCACGTGGTGTGCAATTGCACTACAGTCCGGTGGCCTGTTACTACCTGGACATTCACACCATGCTCAGTGCTATGATATCTCAGTACCTAGGGCTCACTCACAGGGCTGTAAATCAGAAGTGACTCCAGGGAGGTCAATGGGCTGACCCTGGTGTATAACTGGTGTAAGAGAGAGGAGAATCAGCCCATACAAACAAAATCTGATTTCAGTCGCATTTACTCTGGATTTACACCAGGATAACAGAGATCAGACCCAGTACAGGATACTCCAATTTTATAGCAGTGCAGCAGAAATCAGAGCCAATGGAGCGTACTCTGGATTCACACCAGTGTAACAGAGATCAGATCCAATGGAGTGAACTCTGGATTTACACCAGAGTAACAGAGATCAGGCCCAATGGATCTTACTCTGGATTCACACCAGGGTAACAGAGATCAGAACCAATGGGGCGTACTCCGGATCCCAGATTCTGACCTCAGGAAAGCGACTGCACAAAAGGTCTGGCACTTTCCCACTGAAAGGGGCGGGAGGGTGGAGGCGTAGTAGGACAGGCAGTTAATAGGAGGGGGCAGCACGCAGCAGTGTTTTAGGTGTGGACAAGGCCTTGGGACCTGGATGACTATTCAGAAAGTAGAGGAAGCACTTGTGTGCGCTGAACCAGTCAGGAATGGCCGGGGCCTGGGTGTCTTAGGAGATTTCTGCTGCTCCCTAGTGCTGGTCTGGCCAGAACCAAGAAGCCGTATAGTCATCCCAGCCCTTCTCTATCCAAGGGTCTCCATGTGCTTCAATGAACCAGCCAGTGAGCTCCCGGCCAGCCTCTCCTAACCCCTCCAGGGGGTGCCAGCTCCAGGCTGGTTGGGTCAGGGAGGCTGCAAATAGGGTACAGGGCAGGACTGACTGGCTTGGGGTGTGTGTGTGTGGGGAAACGGAGCTCAGGGCCGGCTTTAGACCTATTCCACCAATTCCCCCGAATCGAGCCCCGCGCCTAAGAGGGCCCCGCGCCCAGAGAGAATCCCTTCCCTGGCTAGAGGCGCCTTTTTAACTTTTACTCACCTGGTGGCGCTTTGGGTCTTCAGCGGCATTTCAGCGGCCGGTCCTTCACTCTCTCCGGGTCTTCAACGGTACTTCAGCAGCGGGTCCTTCGCTTACTCTGGGTCTTCGGCGACACTTCAGCAGCGGGTCCTTCAGTGCCGCTGAAGAACTGGAGCAAGTGAAGGACCCACCGCCAAAGTGCCGCCAAAGACTCAGAGCACCGCCAGGTGATACAAGCCTCATGTGTTTTTTTTTTAAGTCATCCCTGCCAGGGCCCCGTCAACACTGTTTGAATTGGGCCCCGCACTTCCTAAAGCCGGCCCTGACGGAGCTTCTCCCTTCTCAGCAGCACCAGATGATTTACGCTGCTGAGGATCTGGCTCCTGATCTCACTCACACCCAGTTTGCACTGCGTAACTCCATGGACTTTGCTTCCGCAGCCCATGGCCGCTCGAGGGCACCAGCTCACATGCTTGGGCTAGTCTGACTCCCTCCCTGGCAAGAGCAGAGCGGGTCTAACACAGCCTACAGGCGGTGCATCCCCCCCAACAGCCATGCCACCTGTGTCCACGTCCGCATAGCGGCTGAGTGAGCGCTCCGAGGCCCGGTGGCTCCACTCCCTCCGCCGCTGGTGGTGCCGCTGGTTCTCCTCGGGGACCACCCTCTCCAAGGAGTAGTCGTCCAGCCGGATGCCTCTGGAGCGCGAGTGGCCCAGCATGGAGGCAGAGCGCTTCATGGGGCTGGCATCCGTGATCGTCTGCAAAGGAAATGACAGACCGAGACCCATAGATTTATATGACGCTGCTGGGGGACGGGGAAGCCTGCGGGAAGGGGGAGGGGTACAGGGATGGAGTTACAAACAAATGCCGACTAATCCTATTGAAACTACATCAATCTGTCCCTCCACCCACATGTCTCCGTCACTCTCTATCCCTGGAGCTAAGGAATCACGGAGACCTCCATAGAGTCATGCACGGAACTGTCTACAGATCTATCTTTCCACCCAAGGGTCTATGGAGCCATCTGTCCACCCATGGACCTATGACATTGCACAGCTGGTTCTCCCTCATCCTAAGGGAAGCTGAGTACCCTCCATTTCCGCTGAGCTCAGCGCCTTGAAGGACTGGGCCCTAAGCCAGGCCCCCAGACCTAGCAGAGGAAGGTCTAACATGATCCAATGGCTGGAAGTTGAAGCTAGGAAAATTCAGACTGGCATTTTTCATGGCGAGAATAATTACCCACAGGAAGAATTCACCAAGGGTCATGGTGGCTTCTCCATCCCTGAGAATTTTGAAATCAGGACTGGATGTGTTTCTAAAAGTGCTGTTCTAGGAATTCTCCGGCTTGGGTTATCCAGGGGGGTCAGACTGGATGGTCACAATGGTCCCTTCAGGCCTTGGCATCTACGACTCTATGAACCCACCTTCGAAAGGTCTCATAGGTGAGATGGTTGGGCTGGTGGAAGCATGGGGGCCTCACTCCCATGGGGCCCTGGAGATTGAGGGGCTGCTTTGTCGGGCTCAGGAATGTCCCCTCCCTGGGTCCATGGCCTGTGATGGCCACACCCACCCCTCCGTGTCACGTACGTGGCCCCTCTCCCAAGTGGATCATTGGGTTGTCCCTCGCTGCAAGATGGACCCACCCACAAGCCCTGTGTTTCTTGCACTAGTGGTGGACCTCAGAGAGGGATGTATGACCCCGGGGTCCCAATTCTTGGGGCTCTTCGTCCCTGGGGCTTGGGGACCTCAGCTGGGGAGCTAGCAGCTCTCAGTTCTAGGATCCTGTCACACTGGTGCCTTGGGCCCGTTATCTCTGTGAACCCTCTCCCCCATGAGGTTATTTGGGGGGTTGGGGGAGCGAATGCAGCTCGGCTCCCTGGAGTCTACGCCGCCCCACGCAGCACAGCATGGCAGGGAGTGATCTGACCAGCACTGCAGGGCTGGCTGAGATAACAGTTTGGCTTTCTCTTACAATGAAGATCTCAAATTATCACCCGTGCATTAAATCCTATGGACACGCCCCCAGCCTGCCCTGTTGGTAAGGACTGTTCTCCCCATTGTATGCAGGGGAAAACTGAGGCACAGGGAAAGGCGATGACTCACCCAAATCCAACAGGAAGTCTGTGGCAGAGCTGGGAATGGAACCCAGGAGTCCTGTGGTCTAACCACTACACCACACTCACGTCAGACAGAGAACCCAGGATACCTGGCTCCCGATTAAGCTCTACCCATTAGATACTCTGTTCTTCCCACTCTAGGTGCCACTCTCCATAGCCAGGCAAACTGAAGGATTGTGTCTCTTGCTACTTGGGTTCCTTCCCACGGGCCGATCCCATCCTGTCTACGGCTGGGAAGGAGGTTGTAAATGCCACGGGCTGGCCCCCACGGAACCCACTCAAAGGCTCTCGCTGTCTGCAATGGCTCAGGCCGGTGAGATGTGGCCACCTGGAGAGCCTGGGAAGCACAGCCCACAAAAATGCCACATTCCCCCAAGCGGGAGCTGTCCTGTTCCCCTCCCCTGGTGAGGCCACCACGGCAGTCCCACTGAGGGGCCTAAGCAGGGGCAGCAGCAGTGTGTGCTGCCAGCATAGCATTCAAAAGGGTGGAGAGGACTTGTAGGGGGCTTCCAAGGGACTCAGTGGTTTCCAGTATGTCCGGGGGGCTCCACCATCCAGCAGGGATGTTAAACTGACCTCGACCACAATCCTCCTGGGAGTATCAGCAGGGCCTCTCCCCACAGGCTTTGCTCCTCCAGGGCACCCAGCAGCAGGATCTACAGGTGAACTGCCTCCAGAGACACACCATTGCCAGTGGCATCTCCAGGCAAAGTGCTTCCAGGAACACCCAGGAGACCCCATCACCAGTGGCATCTACAGGCGAAGTGCTTCCAGGTACACCCAGCAGACCCCATCACCAGTGGCATCTACAGGCGAAGTGCTTCCAGGTACACCCAGGAGACACCATCACCAGTGACATCTACAGGCAAAGTGCCTCTGGAGACACCCAGGAGACACCATCACCAGTGACATCTACAGGCGAAGTGCCTCTGGAGACACCCAGAAGGCCTTATCATCTATGCCCAAAGACCCTCCAGCAACACTAGATGGAGCTGGTCAGACGAGGGGCCCTGTAGCTCAGAGGGGCCCTGTAGCTCAGAGATACGACGGGGAAAAACCATGTCCTTAGAGCAGGGAGCTAAGAATCAGGCCCATTGTACAGCAATCCCAGGGCGGACCTGTTCAAACCTGGGAGGGGGCATCAGTGCTACAGTGTGGGAAGGAGAATCCCAGCACTGACCGCTCTTCTGCCCAGTCCCCGCTGCCTCTATCCCTTTTCCCCCACACAACCAGGATGGCGATTTCCATTCAAAAGAGCTACGGGCCCACAAACAGAACCGCCCCGTAGAGGAGCTCTAGCTGCCTCTCCCTGCTGTGGTGCAGAAGCATCCACAACAGACTGGGAGACGCCTTCCAAGCACTAATTAAACCTCACAAACACCCCCTAGGAGAGAGATCACAGTTACTGGAGGGTAAACTGAGGCACAGCGAATGAGCAGAATCCAGGAGTCATGAGTTCTAGTCTCCCTGATCTAACCAAGAAACCCCACTTCTTCTCCCAGTGCTAGAACAGAACCCAGGTGTCCTGGCACCCAGCCCTTGCCCTCACCACTAGACTGTACTCTCCTTACAGCACCAGGCACAGACCCGTGTCCTGGCTCCAGCCCCCTCTTTTAAACACTAGCTGCCTGTCTCCCTGTCGCCTGCACTTTGTGTTTCATTGACCTCGGGGTAGCAAACATCCCACGCTGGAGCATGTCACACCTGCCCTGCACTCACTGCTCCAGTGGGAGAACTCCCCACCCCATGCCCCACGGGGGGCCTTTCAGCCCATGGGTGGGAGGGCACAGAGATGGTGGAAGCCAGTTTTGCCTCCTCCTCCCCTAGGCTGCACTTCCCTGGAGTCACAAGAGATTGCAAGAGTTTGGGCCAGGGCCCATCTTTCTGTTCTGTGTCTGGACAGCCCAGGCACAGAGCAGGCTACCGTAATACACCTAATAAAAAACACACAGGCCCAGCACAATGAGGTCTTGGTTCATGACTAGGGCTTGTGGGCGCTACTGTAATACACCTAATAAATAAAGTACAGAGCCTAGCGCAGTGAGGGTACAGTCCCTGCCTGGGGCTCACAGGCCCTACCGCAATCCACAGAATAACACAGACTCTCAGCCCCTTTGCCCTGGGGTATGTGCCACCCCGAGGGGAACTGTGTAGACTAGGGAAACGGTGTTAGCAAACCCCTTTAAACTAACATCTGTTAGTCTATAAGGTGCCCCAGGACTCTTTGCTGCTTTTACAGATCCAGACTAACATGGCTACCCCTCTGATACTTTAAACGGACGTGGCTGGAAACAGCAGTGCAGACTGACCTGCCATATGCGCCAGCTGATCATGGTCAGCCTGGGGGCACTAAGACCGTGGCCAAGTATGTAGGGGTGTAGCTAGACCAGGATCCCATACTCAGGGCCGGTGCTTCCATTTAGGTGACCTAGGCGGTCACCTAGCGCCCCAGGATTTGGAAGGGCAGCAGACTGCTCCGGTGGACCTCCTGCAGGCGTGCCTGCGGAGGGTCCGCTGGTCCCATGGCTCTGGGGGAGCAGCTGCAGGCACGCCTGCAGCAGGTCCACCGGAGCCACGGGATCAGCGGACCGTCTGCAGGGACGTCTGCGGCAGGTCCACCGGAGCCGCGGGACCAGCGGACCGTCTGCAGGGACGCCTGCGGCTGGTCCACCGGAGCCACGGGATCAGCGGACCATCTGCAGGGACGTCTGCGGCAGGTCCACCGGAGCCACGGGATCAGCGGACCGTCTGCAGGGACGCCTGCAGCAGGTCCACCGGAGCCGCGGGACCAGTGGACTGTCCGCAGGGACGCCTGCGGCTGGTCCACCGGAGCTGCGGGACCAGCGGACCGTCTGCAGGGACGCCTGCAGCAGGTCCACCGGAGCCGCGGGACCAGTGGACTGTCCACAAGGACACCTGCGGCTGGTCCACCGGAGCCGCGGGACCAGTGGACTGTCTGCAGGGACGCCTGCAGCAGGTCCACCGGAGCCGCGGGACCAGTGGACTGTCTGCAGGGACGCCTGCAGCAGGTCCACCGGAGCCGCGGGACCAGTGGACTGTCTGCAGGGACGCCTGCAGCAGGTCCACTGGAGCCGCGGGACCAGTGGACTGTCTGCAGGGACGCCTGCAGCAGGTCCACCGGAGCCGCGGGACCAGTGGACTGTCCGCAGGGACGCCTGCGGCTGGTCCACTGGAGCTGCGGGACCGGCGAGCCGGCCCTGCGCCTAGGGCGCCAAAAACCCTGGCGCCGCTCCTGCCCATACCAGCGAAGCGCTCCTTATACAAGCAAAGCTGCGCTTTTCCCACGGTGGCTTATCCCAGCCCCAGCGAGCAAAACAAGCCAGCCCAGGGAAAGCAGGTTTGCCAAGTGCACCTGCGCTAGGGGATTCTGTCAGCACAGCTGTGTCGGTCTGGGAACCCCCATCTTCACCCTCCCGGCCGACAGAGCAACGCTGGCAGAAATCTGTCCGGTAGCCTCCACCTTCGTCTACACCAGCTGTCCTGATTTAGCTCTACCGGATTGGTTAAAGGTGTAAAACTCGTGTGGTGCATAGCTGACTACCAGCGCTGCTTATTAGTACAGCTATTCCCTGTTCAGGATGAGGAATTAGCAATACTGGGTCACGGCACCTTTATACTGGTTGAAGGCACCTTTATGCCAGTATAACTGGGCCCACACTGGGAGCTGTATCAGAATATTGGTAAAACGTCCCTCCCAAGTGGAGACGGGCACCACAGGACAAATCTTGCGTGGAGAGCTGGCTAGGGGCATGTCTACCCTGCAATCATGGCGCATGCCCAGCTCATATGGCCAGACCTGAGCGATCAGAAATCACTCGCCTGGGTACTGCAAGGGTCGCTTCAGGGGTCGCTAGCTGACCGAGTTATTACCCAGAGCTCCCGCTGGGGTTGTCCAGCCTGCACCGAGACCTGGGCAATCGCAACTTCACGGCTCCAGGATCCGAGTTCGCTAGCTCAAACTGGGCTATGTCTGCAGGCACAGCCTGTGGCTGCAGTGGAGACGTCCCCTTAGTGACACCTCAGCCAGCTAAAGTGGTTCCAGGAGGGTTCTCTTCTGTCCACACCAGTCTCTGGCAGCTGGCTAGAGGTTGCAGCGGTTTAATACAGTGTTTGACGTCACATCTCTTAGCCTTGTCTTCATGGGGGGAGATTTCCTGGCATAGCTAGAGCAGAATAAAGCTGCCACTTCTGCCACGACATATCCTGGAAAACCACAACAGCCCCCTCCTGCAGTGCAGCTATTCCAGTCTGAAATCGAATTGATTTTCCCACAGAGTGCCCCGCTGGGATTGCCAGTCAGTTTCTCTAGCGAGACCAGCCTTATGCAAACTGGTGGATGGATGAGGCCTAAAAACCACATTAGTTCTGGTGTGTCAGGGCTTGTCTACACTGGAAAGTTCATTTGGATTAAGGCAGGGGTGAGTGATAGCGTGAGAGCGATTGTGGAGTAACTCTGGGTGCAGCTGACACCGTCTATTCTCTAGCCCAGCACGTCCTTTCCTCCAGAGCCGGGAGTAGACCCAGGCTCTGGCTGCCTGCTACTCTCGCCATTCGACTGTGCTTCCTCCCCTGAGCACACGGGGCCAAGGGCAGTTTGGAAGGATCCCCAAGGGAGGGCATGGAGTCACCTGGCCCTGGGAGAAGGCTGGGGGAAGAGAGGAGGTGACAGCCAGGCCCGGTGCAAGGATGTTTCGCGCCCTAGATGAAACTTCCTTGCGCCCTCCTGTCCCTGAGCCCCCGCGCAGCAGCTCCCCCCTGCCCTGAGAAGCCCCCCACCCCGCGCCCCAGCTCACCCTTGCTCTGCCTCCTCCCCGAGCACGCCGGCCTCCGAGGCTTGCACGCCTAAGCTGACTGGCACCGCAAGCCTGGGAGGCAGGAGAAGTGAAGCAGCCCCGGAGGCGGAGCAGGGGTGAGCTGGGGCGGGTAGTTCCCCTGTGTGCCGCCCCCCCCCCCTTACTTGCTGCAGGCGGCCCTCCCCGCACTCCCCTGCCCCAGCTCCCTCCGCCTAAATGCCGGCGGTGACCGGGGCAGCCAAAGATCCAGCCACCGCGGTCGTTGCTGAAGAAAATGCCGCCCCCCAAATCCTAGTGCCCTAGGCGACCGCCTCGGTCACCTGAATGGTTGCACCGGCTCTGGGGGCAGCTGAGGAAGAAGCCCCAGGATGGAGGAAGGGGAGAGGCCACAGGACAGCAGCAGAGAGCAGGGGGCACAGATCAGACAATGGGAGCTGATGGGGACCAGCATCCAGCAGGATCAGGTCTCGCAAACCACTCCACGGCCTGTGATGGGAGGAGCTGGTCCCCAGCAGGGGAGAGATGGCAGGGAGCCCTCAGAGGGGGATGGAGCCAAAGCCAGGGACAGAGGCAGCTAGAGAGAAGGCGAAATTAACACAGAGCAGTTCCAGAAAGGCTGCCCCTTCCTGGCTGGGGCTGCCTTCGCAGCTTCCGTGACAGAGAGAGGAACGCAGCCCACTGCCGGGCCGCTCACCTGGGGTGTGCAATGACACGGAGGTGGCAGACGGACAGAGATCAGAGCGAGAGCCGTGGAGGAGGGGAACGGGACGGATGGAGAGACAGACAGGCTAGCCAGATGTGTATGCGGACAGGTCAAGGCAGGGAGGGAGACCGGCTGGAGGCGAGTGAGGGATCATGGGCGTGGAGGGAGTGGCACTGGAGAGCCCTCGCCACGGTACATACACTGAGATTATTTCCTCGGGGTCGCACCTTCCTCCTCTGCCAGAGCCAGACAAGACGGCGCACACAGAAAAGGAAAGAGAGAGAGAAGAAAATAAATATAAAGGCAAAGAAGGGGGCATGGGAGGGGGGCGGGAGGACACCAGGAAGGGCGGGGGGTGGGGAGGGGAGAAGAGATTTGGTTATCGGTCAGTTACAGATGGAGGCTTCTGCCATCCTGCAGCCACGCGTGCTCCCAGCACCTAAGCCAAGCAGGGGGCGGGCAGAGGCCTCAGAGGACGGAGGGGGAGCGGGACGCATGGCGTGAGCAGCGGAGGATGAGAACAGCGCGGGCAGGAGCAGCCCCCCACCCGAACCCCTCCCCCGTGCATGCTGCAAAAGAGCAGGCTCCAGCCACCCTGCGTCCCAGCCATGCTGCTGTTAAAAGCTGCAGTGTCACTGCCTGGGTCTTTCTAGTCCCCCTGCCCCTACGGGCCCTGATCCAACACCTGCTGCTCTCCAGGGAGGTGCTTGGGGATGGGCCCTCCCTCCGTAGCCCCGGGGGTGGTGTGCTGTGCCCCGGCCTAGCCCCCTCACAGTTGGGGAGTGCCAAAGGAGCTCAGCGGCGAGGACGCAGCAGGCTGAACTGGCTGAGTCTGCAGACAGGCAGGATTTGATGACCCCCCTCAACTGGCACATGGGGCAATAAATAAAAGTTGGGGGGAGGGCAGAGCACGGCAGAAGAGCCTCAAATTCATAGCGCTCCAGCCCTGATCTGCTGCGCAGGGGAAGTGGGAGGGTCTGCAGCAGCCATCCAGCTTTGCTGTTGGCTTTGGGAGAATCCCTTATTCCCCCACCTCCGAATGGTGCTTACTGGGATTCAGCACCTGGGCCAAAGGGAAGTGGAGCAGCTGCCCTGCCCCTATTCCTCTCCCCATTGACTCTGAAGGATGAGGACTATGTGTCCCGTCACCATTGCTAACTGTCCTTCAAACCGTTCAGGGCAGAGGCGCGACAGTAGAAGTGGCCCCTTCTCATTCGCCACCTTGGATGCCTGCAGGGGTCGCACGCTCTAGCCGCCAGAGCTCCCCTGGGGTACGGAAGGATTTCAGTGATGGGGTGATGGAGACAGAGAGGGGAAGAGACTCACCTCAGGTCACACACTGAGTCAGTGACAGAGACAGGACCACCCCCCACCCCCAGGAATCCTGGCTCCCAGATCTAACCACTAGGCCCCACTCCCCTCCCAGAGCTGGATACTGAATCCAGGAATCTGGACTCCCAGCCCCCTCTGCTCTAACCATTAGGCCACAGGACATGTAGAGAACACTAATCCGTTCAGGGTCTGTTGGCTGGGCCCCTGGGTTGCCATGGGGGCAGGACGGAGCCGGACCAGCACTGAGGGAATCAGGTCTCCTGCTCCTGTTTCAGGAGCAGCCTCCCTGACCCCCCGCATCTCCCTGGCTGTGTGGGACGGTGCGTGGCCTGGCCCACCTACTGCACTGTGCTCCCCACTCTCCTAGCCCAGCCTAGGGTGTAGGGCCCAAGGGAAAGCTTGAGGGGTGGAGATGGACCCAAGCTCCTTCCCCTCCTTCCTTCGGCCCTAAGGAACAGTGCAGTCTTTAACAGGTGTCTCGCCCTCCTCCCGCCCTGGCCCAGAGGCTGCCCACGAAGCTCGCTACAAAGCTCATGCAAAAAAGAAATGAAAATCAGAGCAAATCTCCAGCCGCGTGCTGGGCCCTAGCGAGGGTCTGACCGAGCCTGCCTCACAATGGCCATTAGGTGTCCCTCTAGCTCCACAGCAACCAAGCCCAGCTGGTATCTGGCAGTGGGACCTGCCCCCGAGTCCCTTAAAGGTAAGGCCATTTTGGGGGGACTAGCTCCCGGTAGCTCAGATTTGCCAGCAGCTGGGTAGAAATCCCTGCCAGTCAAGGGATCCGATGTGGATTTGCACCCTCTGGGCCACGCTCTACCTTGGTTTACAGGGGCATAAACCGAGGGAGAATTTGGCAGGTGAGACACAAACCTCTCAGGCTAAAGACATATTGGAGGTGATGGGAGTTTTTAATCTTGAAGTTGCGATATGTCACTGGTGTCCCTCGCACACACACGCCGCACTCCCACCCACACGGGAATACTTAGCGCTACGGAGATCACCCAGGTAAATGCTCCTCTGCTCCTCGGTATGCTAAGAGTGGCATCTGCTTTGGGCATGCTTACCAGCACCCCGTCCCCCAAGCCACTCTCAGGGTTGTGGCATTGCAAAGGTGCCCAGGATGGGCGGGGGCACCACACCCTGGGAGCCTGCCGGGGGGGGGGGGAAGGGCGGTTCTGTTGCTCTGAAGCATGCTTCATGCCAACTTGGGAAGCTCATGTTATAAGCTCGATGGAACCAGCAGTGGCAAATGGTCTTTGCTCAGATGGTGGCTGCGCTGCGCTCAGATGCATTGCAACAGTATGAGTTCGCCTTCAGCAGAGGGAGAGGGTCACTGTAGTCAATGACGTGCACGTAACACACGGGCATGGACAGGCCAGAGATGGCTCTCAGCCCTGTGTGGAATCGAGAGGCAAATCCCACCCAACAGCTTCAAAGCAACACGTTACAACTCACAAAGCTCCCACCCACTGGGCTGGTAAGCCAGACTGCCCCCTGTTTTGAACATGGGGAAACTGAGGCACAGACAGGGGAGGTGACTTGCCCCAGGTCACACGGTGCGGCAGCAGCAGAGCTGGGATGAGAACCCAGGAGTCCTGACTCCCGGTCTTCTGCTCTGTCCACCAGAGATGATCTCTCCCATCGCCAAGGAAAGAGGCCAGGAGTGCACGGCTCAAAAAATCTCATGCTTAGTGTATTAGATTACACTGCCCCTTAACATTTCATGGAGCCGCCGATGCTCTAAAGCCCAGGTCTAGGCTCTGCTCTCTTGACCACAGAATCCTCCTCCCGTTTTGCTGCTGCTCTCAAGGAAGAATTTTGCATCGTTACAAGATTCCTCTTTTTTTTTTTCCTTGAGCCTTTCATCCTTTCATCTTCCCTGGGAGAAATAGCTCCATTCCCCCTTTAATTTCCCTCAGCTGCCCGTCGGTCACAATGAGCTCCCCTCTGGTGCAGGCTGCTGAACAGGGCTCTCCTTGGGGCCTGCCCGTGTTGCTCCTTTGGTCACCAGAGGGGGGCACTAGAAAAGTGACATCATAATATTATTAGCAAGCTTTGGTTACTGATACAAAGTGAGACAATGACTCTTGCGACTCATCGATATTCTGGAGGGGAAACTGCAGTGTCAGGGTTACTGAGCTGTTGTCCCAGCAACAGTCTGCGACGTCATGGTAACGGAGACTGCAGTGTCACGGTAACATGGACCACTGTTATGGAAAGCATAATAATACGGTTCTGGAGATGCTGTTGTCATGGTTACACTGGTTGAAGTGGGCTTGCACCTTCCATGCATTTGCTCTCGGGAGATGCAGCACAGAATCTAGCTTATCCCAAAGGAAGGGTCAATTTCACCTGTTGGTAAAATGCAGCCACCTCTGGAGTGGAGCACAGCAGCTGCTTAGTGCAGAGCAAAGCTACACAGCAGTTTAGGGAAAGACATGAAGAAAGAATTCTGCATCCAGCTGGAATCACAGGAGGAACTTAGGGAAGCAGCTGAAATTGAAATCTGGCTGGGACAAATTCCCAACCCCAAGGCATAGTGCAATGGGATTTTTAACAGCCTCATCTCAATGGACTGCGACTTTAAACAGCATCTCCTGCAGCACAGCACCTTCCAGCATTCCTCCCCTCCATCCCCCATCATCCCCTGCTGAATCAACACCTGCTGTGGCTTTCCCGAGGTCTCCCAAGTGGTGACCCGGCTGACCCCTGCTTAGCAATCGAATTGCCAGCAGCTCTCAGCACAGGGTGGCGTTGCCGCTGGAGGCAGCGAAAGCCAATATCCAAAGTCACTTTTACTGAGTAGGAGCCGGGAGATGATTTTTCCCGTCTAAGGCTTTGGTGAGTCTGATACTGGAATAGTGGGTCCAGGTCTGGAGTGTCCACACTATAAAAATGATGCTGAAAAACTAGAAAAGGTGCAGAGGAGAGTCATAAAGAGGATTCGAGGTCTGCAGGATTTCCTGGCGGGGAGAGACGTAAGGAGCTGATCAACAAGAAGATTGAGAGATCAGCAGTGATTTGATTACGGGGCCCGGGAAGAGGATCCGGGGCACTGAAGGAGTCTCTTTACTCTAGCAGAGAAAGGCAGAAGAGCCACCACTGGCTGGAAGATAAAGCCAGACAGTCCCACATTTGGATGTGCTGAGCTCCTTCAGACTCAAGGGGAAGGAGCAATTAAGCCCCTTTGTGGAGTAGAGAGAGATACAGACAATGGCGAGACTGCCCAAGACAAAAGGCAGATCAGAGCTAACCTGTGTGGACTGGCCTGTCTTCTCTGCATGGTTAATTCAGGTGTGAGCATCCCCACTGCAAAGCTTGACCTGAATTTCTCTGTCCTCATGGGTTCTACCCTCACCCAGGTATGTCATGGCTCTGTCTGCTGAGAGGCTGCGGGATTCGTTCCAAGTCAATTGCAGGAGAACGTATCTGTCCGTTATGAGGAATTGTGGGAAGGGCACCAAAGAACTAGCAGGTTCCAGACGGAGTTAAAGCAGATCCTGGGTTCTAATTCTCATCCCCAACCGAGTCAAACAGCCGGGACGTAAAGCCCTTCCAAACTCAGGTCCGAGGCTTTTCTGTGTGGATGGTAGGAGGGTTTGGGCTAAAACCCAGCTAAGAACCAGGGTTCGATGGGCAGTGAAGACATATCCAAAGAGGCAGGAAGCCAGCAGCAGTGAAGCAGAGACACGCAGCCCGCTGAAGGGGCAGACTGGGGATTCCTGAACAAGGCACACGCCTGCTGTTGTTCAGGGAAACAGGACTTGTTCTAAATAAGTTTTGTAACTAAAACCAGATCACGCCAAAGAACAGCCCTGACTTGGCCCATCAATTTCTTCTCTGAATGGAGACAACCCTGCAGAGCTGCCATTATGGGCTGCCACACAGGCCAAGGGGGCAAGAAATGCTTTGGCCAAACACAAGTTCTTGGGCTCAATGCAGGGGTAACTGGGCAAGGTTCTCTCCCCTGTGACGGGCGGGCAATCAGCCTCGATGATCTAATGGTCTCTTCAGGTCTGACACTCTAGGGTGCTATGTATTTCAAAAGGTGTCTCTTGCAATCTGGGCCCAATCCTGAGTCCCCGCAAGGGATTGGTTCACTTTGTATCAGTCTCGGAGCGATTCCCCATTTGAAATGCACTTGAATGAGAAATTCCCCGTTTTTGGGGGACGACACTGGCTCCCAGCAGGGGTATCAGTGTGTTTGGCAGTGGAATCCCTGGATGGTTCAAAAAAATAGCCCCTCACCTGGTTTTCAGCGGGGAGTCGCGGCATGGAGGCCGCACGGCCGTGCCCTTCCATGGGGAGGTAGTGGTCGCTGTCTGAGTAGCCGTCCTTCCCAATCTCTCTCATCTCCACAGACTGCAGAGGGCAAGGCAAAAAGAGGGTCACCTGGTAAAGGATTGTCACCCCCATTTTACAAGTAGGGAAACTGAGACACAGAGTGGGGCAGGGACTTGTCAGAAGTCCTTCATAAATCAGGGGTTCCCTGAAATAGAACCCAGGAGTCCTGACTCCCAGCCCTCCCCCACTCTAACTTCTCTCTCAGACTAGGAAACATAACGCAGCTCCCGGACTCTAACTACTAGACCCCACTGTCCTCCAGGAGCTGGGGATAGATCCCAGGAGTCCTGACTCCTAGTCCCTGGCTCTGGTCAGGACCCAGAGAACACTGCTGCTGAAAATCGTAATCCCAGACTCAGTTCTTCCTCCCAGCATCCTGGATTCCCTACCAGCCGGAAATCACCTGAGACACCATGCCCAGCTTCCTGTAGCTGAGCCTCTGGAACTGCCTGGGGTGACGTGGCTGCCGGGGTGGGGAATCTGTCATTTTCATTACCCCTTGGAGAATGGCTAAGTGGTCAGCTGAGGGACCAGGCCTGCTTAGCCTTCAGACTGAGCTTCTTCACATAACCCAGCCCTAAGGGGTCAGACCTGCCCCCAGGTCCTGAACAGCAGAACAGTGGGAGTGGGTGGGGGACAGATACAGAGAGAGAGAGAGAGACGGAGACGGGTGTGTATGGGGATAGCGAGATAGACAGTTGTGTACGGGGATAGAGAGATAGATGGGTGTATATGGGGATGGACAGACAGATGGACAGTTGTGTACAGGGACAGACAAATAGATGGGTGTGTACTCGGACAGATTGTGTACAAGATTAGACAAATACATGGGTGTGTACTCGGATGGACAGATTGTGCACGGGGACAGACAGATAGATGGGTGTGTAAGGGGACAGACAGATAGATGGGTGTGTACTCGGATGGACAGATTGTGTACAGGGACAGACAGATAGATGGGTGTGTACGGGGACAGACAGATGGGTGTGTACTCGGATGGACAGATTGTGTACAGGGACAGACAGATAGATGGGTGTGTAAGGTGACAGATCAGTGGGTGTGTACGGGGATAGACAGGTGGGTGTGTATGGCGACAGATCAATGGGTGTGTACGGGGATAGACAGGTGGGTGTGTACGGGGATAGACAGGTGGGTGTGTATGGGACAGATCAATGGGTGTGTACGGGGATAGACAGGTGGGTGTGTACGGGGATAGACAGGTGGGTGTGTATGGGACAGATCAATGGGTGTGTACAGGGATAGACAGGTGGGTGTGTACGGGGATAGACAGGTGGGTGTGTACGGGGACAGATCAATGGGTGTGTACGGGGATAGACAGGTGGGTGTGTACGGGACAGATCAATGGGTGTGTACGGGGACAGACAGGTGGGTGTGTACGGGGATAGACAGGTGGGTGTGTATGGCTATAGATCACGCTGGGCAAACTATGATCTGGGGGCTGCATCCAGCCTTTCAGACGTTTTAATCCAGCTCTCGAGCTCCTGCTGGGGAGCGAGGTCAGGGCCTTGCTCCACATGTCCCTGCTCTGGCTCCTACACATAGGGACAGCAAGGGGGCTCCGCATGCTGCCCCTGCCCCAAGCGCCGCCCCCCACAGCTCCCATTGGCCAGCAAATGGAGCCAATGGGAGCTGCAGGGGCAGCGCTTGTGGACAGGGCAGCACATAGAGCCACCTGGCTGTGCCTCCGCGAAGGAGCCGGAGTGGGGACATGCCACTGCTTCTAGGAGCTGCTTGAGGAAAATGCTGCCTGGAGCCTGCACCCCGATCCCCTCCTGCGCCCCAACCCCCTACCCTGATCCCCTTCCCTCCCTCCTGCACCCCAGAGCCTGCACCCCCAGCTGGAGCTCTCAGGACACCACCCACAGCCCAACTCCCTGCCCCAGCCTGGAGCTCCCTCCCACACCCATAACTCCTCATTTCTGTCTGGGGTGGATGGGGATAGATAGATAGATAGATAGATAGAGGGGGTAGATGGGAATAGATAGATGGGGCGTGGATGGGGATAGACAGATAGATAGATAGATGTGGTGGATGGGGATAGATAGATAGAGGGGGTAGATGGGAATAGATAGATGGGGGGTGGATGGGGATAGACAGATAGATAGATGGGGTGGATGGGGATAGATAGATAGATAGTGTGACAGACCCAGGCCAGTGGGGTGCAGGAGTCTGATAGAGGGCAAATATACTGGTCACTGGGTGAGTAGTTTTCTATTCCCTGAGTGACCAGAGCAGGGTCTGCACTAGAGTAGTCAGGAACCTGCTAGAACCAATTAAGGCAGACAGGCTGATTAGATCACCTGCAGCCAATCAAGGCAGGCTAATCAGGGCACCTGGGTTTTAAAAGGAGCTCACTCCAGTCAGGTGGGGAGGAGCCAGAGGAGAGGAAGTGCATGTGAGGAGCTGGGAGCAAGAGACACAAGGAGCTGAGACTGAGAGGGGGTGCTGCTGGAGGGCTAAGGAGTACAAGCGTTATCAGATACCAGGCCCCAGGACCGGCGCTAGAGGTTTGAGCGCCCTAGGCGGACAGCAATTTTGCCGCCCCGTGTGCTGGTCCCACAGCTCTGGTGGAGCTGCCGCAGTGGTGTCTGCGGAGGGTCCACCGGAGCTGCGCAAGCAGCCGACCGTCCGCAGGCACGACTGCGGCAGCTCCCCGGGAGCTGCCTGTCACCCCCTCCGGACACCCTGGGCTGCCGGCTGCCGGGGCGGCGCCCTGACCCAGGGGACACCCTGGACTGCCGGCTGCCGCCGGCAGCTTAGACTCCCTCTCTGTCCCAACAGCAGCGACTGCTCAACCATTTAAAAAAAAATTGGGGGCGCTTTTTGGCACCCTCAAATCTTGGCGCCCTAGGCAACCACCTAGTCTGCCTAAATGGTTGCACCGGTCCTGACCAGGAGGAAGGTCCTGTGGTGAGGATAAAGAAGGTGTTTGGAGGAGGCCATGGGGAAGTAGCCCAGGGAGGTGTAGCTGTCACACAGCTGTTTCAAGAGGCACTATAGACAGCTGCAAATCCATAGGGCCTTGGCTGGAACCCGGAGTAGAGGGCGGGTCTGGGTTCCCCCCAAACCTCCCAACTCCTGATCAGATGCAGGAGGAGCTGATCCAGACTGTGGGGAAGATCACTGAGGTGAGCAAATCTGCCAATAAGTGCAGGACCCACCAAGATAGAGGAGGAACTTTGTCACGATAGATAGATAACGTGTGCATGGACATCCATCAATTGATCACCTGGGAATTGGGACGGCTGTTGGGCATGTCTTCGGCGTGACCTCGCTCTGGACTCCAGGTGCCTGTCTTCTGGAACATCGCCTGTGCCCGCTCGGTGACCCAGGACTGGCTCTCCTTGATGCCCCCTTCAGGCGCACTCCTGCCAGAGCAGACAGACGTCAGGCTATAGCCCCTGTGCTGCGAGGGCCAGCCTAGAGGGGCTAACAGCAATACAGGCAGGGCATCTGCTGTTAACAGAGCCAAGCCAGCATCGCCCAGCTTCTCTGGCAGCTAGAAAACTGTTCCAGCCCTGGGCTCTCTCACAGGGAGACTCCGCAAGGTATGGTGACCTCCAGTCCTTGCGTCTCCCAGCAGGGGGCGCTGTGGGGAGCGGGGCAGGAGCGCTGGCTGTGGGGGGAGCTCCCGGCTATGCCAGTCCTGGGCTCTCCAGCAAGCGGTGCTGTAGGGAGCAGGGCAGGACAACCAGATGGAGAACGCACAGGACTTACAGGCCACCCCCTTGGTCCAGCTGGGAGGACGGGAGAGCGTCCTGCCCCGGGACCCCTTCCTGGGTGGGGGACGGCGGCTCCATACGCTGGAACATGAGCGGCGTTCGATTCTGCAGGGAACACAGGAGGCATCAGACCAGCTTATGTGAAGGAAAAAAGGCTTGTGAGGAGGCTTCCAAGCCAGCCTGGGCAGGGCACCCTCCTTCCCCCTGGCTGGGATGCTGGGCTCAAACCTCCAGCCCAGGGGAGGAGCATTTCACTGTGGTAGCAGCTTTCACCTGAGGGCCTCTCAATGCACTTCACAGGCAGCTCCACCCTACCCACTCCCAGGAGGTGAGTCTGCCTGACCAGCCCCATGTGAGGGGGAAACCGCGCCACAGAGTGGCCAAGGGGCTTACTCCAGTGAGTCAGTGGGAGAGCCAGGAATTGAACCCCAGGGGATGTACCTGCTCCTCTCTCATGGCCTGGAGCTTCTTGGCCTTGCTTTGCCGGTAGTATTCCATGATCATCATAGCGGCGTAGATCTTCCCGACTGTCAGGTCCGTGGCTGGGGGAGGCAGGAAGGGAGAGAGGCTGAGCATTATCAGCAGCCTCCCCTGCCCTGGCCCAGCATGAAGCAGCCCTATTCCCCCCAGAATTTCAACCCTCTCAGGCTCTGGTCTCCAAAGCCGAGCACCCCACTGGTGGTGGGGAAAATGTGGGCACAGATGCTGGGCCCACACAGGACTTGGCCCTGGGCACGGCAAGGAGTAGAAATGCCAGAGACATAAGGGCTTTGCAGACCAGGCAGATCCCTGGGGATGGATGGACGGATGGATCGACGGACCTCTGTGCTGAGTGGCTGGGAGTCTCCAGGGCTCAGCTCGCCAAAAGTCACCCAGAAAGTCAGTGGCACATTGGGATAGAACCCAGGAGTCCTGATGCTCTAACCACTAGACATCACTCCCTTCTCACACTCCAGGAGTCCTGACTCCCAGCCACACGCACTAACCAGGACACACATCTCTCTCCCAAGGCACAGAATAGGCATGGGCCAGCGCGAGCCCCCGTGGTGCGAACGAGATGCTCAGCCCTGTGCAGCTCACCCTGCTGGGAAGCAGTGACCTGGCTAATGGGGGGCTATGCTACGCCCTTCCCAGGGAAGTTCCCATGCCAGGGAGCCAGGCGGTCTGCCGAGCCTGGGAAGAGCAGGGATGCTCACATTTGTGAGGGGTGACAAGGAGATCCAGGTTCTTGTGGGAGAGGTTGGGCCAGATGGCCATCATCTCCTTCCGCAGCTCGGCGTCCATCTGCTGCTTGTCGGCTCCTCCTGGTAGGCACAAGCCGGGGGGAAGGTCAGCGGCTGGGCATCGGAGCCCCAAAATATCAGACCCCCAGTGAAAGTGCTACTGTCCTGCTCCCTGGAGCAGCCAGAAGCTCCCCCCACCCAGCCAGCGCTCCTGCCCCGTTCAATACAGTGCCCCCTGCTGGAGTAGCTGGGAGCTCCCCCACAGTCAGCGCTCCTGCCCTGTTCAATATAGCGCCCCCTGCTAGAGTAGCTGGGAGCTCCCCCATAGCCAGCGTCCTACCCCGTTCAATAGGGCGCCCCCCTGCTGGAGTGGCTGGGAGCTCCCCCACAGCCAGCGCTCCTGCCCCGCTCCCTGCAGTGCCCCCTGCTGGAGTAGCTGGGATCTCCCCCATAGCCAGCGCTCCTGCCCCGTTCAATAGGGCGCCCCCTGCTGGAGTGGCTGGGAGCTCCCCTATAGCCAGCGCTCCTGTCCCGCTCCCTGCAGTGCCCCCTGCTGGAGTAGCTGGGAGCTCCCCCATAGCCAGCGCTCCTGCCCCATTCAATAGGGCGCCCCCTGTTGGAGTGGCTGGGAGCTCCCCCACAGCCAACGGTCCTGCCCCGCTCCCTGCAGTGCCCCCTGCTGGAGTAGCTGGGAGCTCCCCCCCCAGCCAGCGCTCCTGCCCCGTTCAATACGGCGCCCCCTGCTGGAGTGGCTGGGAGCTCCCCCCCAGCCAGCGCTCCCCCTGCTGGAGTAGCTGGGAGCTCCCCCCCAGCCAGTGCTCCTGCCCCGTTCAATAGGGCGCCCCCTGCTGGGAGAGAGCAGGAGTGGAGCAGTTGTGGATTGCCTTTTGAAGATGGGGCTCCAGAGCAAGGCCCTGCCGGTAGGACCCCATCCTGTGGAGGAGCCAGCTCCCCACACCACTGCCCCAGGTGCCAGAGCCTCACACTTGCCTTTGGCGATCTTGATGTCCAGTGCGGTCCTGATCAGAGCCATGAGGGTAGAGTTGAAGTGGACGGTGTTGTCATCAGCCACAGGCAGGTCCATGCGAAGCAGCCTCTGCAGAGGGGCAAGCAGAAGCGCATCACCCTCACGGCCCCCCCACCCCAGAGGCCAGTGTGAGTTTCAAAACAGGGGAGCCCTGGGGAGAACTCTGAGGCGTCACCGGGTTCAGTGCTCGGGGGATCCCCAATTCTTGCTAACCAACACCCCTCCCCCATCCCTTCTGGATGCTGAGGGGCCTACGTGGGTGCCAATGTGAATGACTGAGGCACTCCCTTTACAACACGCATCCTTGGCCTATACCTGTCTCCAATCCAGCTGAGGATCTCAGAGAGTGTTGCTGGCATTTGGGGATTAAACCTCAGCCGCTTGTGCTGGGCCAGAATTGTCCCCATTTTAGAGATGGGGAAACTGGGGCAACTGTCTCCCCATTATACACAGTGAGTCAGTGGCAGATTTGGGAATAGGACCCAGGAGTCCTGGCTCAGGCTTCTGCTTTAACCACTATTCAACATTCCCATCCCAGAGCCAAGATTAGAACCCAGGAGACCTGACTTCTAGCTCCCTTCTCTAAGCACTAGACACCACTCCCCTCCGACAACTGGTCAGAGAACACAGAAGTCCTGTTCCAACCTCTAGACCCCACCTTTCCTCTCTGGGTTGAATCCCTCCCCGCCTTCCCCAGAGTTCTTTCCAAAGGGCTCATGGACTTTTAAAAAAAAAGTTAAAATTAAGATAAAGAAATCAACAAAGAAAGAAACACAAACTCCACGTTGCAAGGCAGCAGCGGATCGGCATCAGCAAAGGAAAACAGGGGAGCGATAGTCAGTGCTCACTGCACGGGATGCAGCCGGTCCCATCCAACAAAGTGCGTTCTTCCCGGTGCCCAGGCAAGCCAGCGCCATGCCAGGGGTCATGCAGGGCATGCAGCATGCGGCAGGAAGCATTCCCAGAGGACACATCGAGACTCATTCATAGCTCTGGTATAGACTGCTCTAGAGTAAGAGGCCCGCAGGTTTTGTGCAAAGAATGGGCGCGTCCTCAAGGTGCGAAGGGAAGAAATGAAAAAAATCGACAGAAACTCAGCATTCCTCAGAGTTCAGGCTGTTGGGCAACAAGATGCTTCGGGTTGGATTGGACAGTGGCCGACCAGTGCATTAGCTAAGATAAGGCTGTGGACCATATGGAGATGGGTTGGAGGACGGGATCTCTTCCGGTCTTTAAAGGGATGTAACTGACGAAGGTGTGAGGGACAGCAAAACAAGAAGGGAAAAGACAGAGAGAGAGTGGGGAGTAGGACAGACAGGGAGGATGAAGAGAAAATTAGCATGAAGGTCCATCCGAGCGTGATGTCCAGAAAACTGGGACCTGTAGAGATCAGCATTAAGCACAGAGGTGCTGTGTCAGGGATTAGAGTGAGGGGGCATGCAGCTCCACACTGCCCCATGGTCTGGGGAAGTAGCCCCCATCTTCCCTCTCCGGGCTCAGGACACTTTCACCTGTGCTGCGTTTTCAACCTGTCAGCGATTGGGCACCCCAAGGCCCCAGCAACAGTATTACATGGTCCTGATCACTGCTCTATGGTTCAGATCATGGGACATTTGCCACATCCCTGAGCTAGGTTCAAATCCCACTTGGGCTGGAGTTGCTGTATCGTCGCTGGTCCCCCCAGGACCTTGCCTGATTATCCAGGTGTGGCCATGGTCCACCTAGACACACCCATCCTCCCAGGTCTCTGCCAGACCTTCCCAAAATGCATTGCACTGTGTGAAACGCACCCACCATGCTCCATGGCGAAGCATGATAGATGGGCCCGGATTTTCCCAGAAGGTCCTGGCATATGCATGGCCCTGCAGGGAGGGAGGCATGGACCGGCCAAACCATATTACCCGCTAACCTTGTCGAGTGACCCTGGAAGAGCCAGGTCACCTGCATGGTGTTCTCATTGGGCAGGCACCCAACACCAGGCAGGATTGGCCCATAATACGGTTCTCTTGAGGTAGAAGGGACCAGGCTGGGTCTGGGATGGAGCTGCCTGGATCCCAGAGGGATCACAATCAGCCAAGACCCCTCCACACAGCACCAGTGCTCCTCTTGCAATGGTTTTCTGGACAGCAGCTCTCATGGAGTGAGCCAGGGGAGAAGTGGGGTGAACGGGAGGGCATGGAAAAGACTCAGCAGGTATGAGATACCCAGGTGGACTGAATGGAGAACCCAGCAGGTTTCAGATAGAGTGAGGGGAGCAGAGGAGCAAGGACTGATGGGCAGGCTGAGGAGAGGCTACTGAGTGAAAACAACATGCCGTCTGAGGAGCTCTGTAAAATGGGGAATCTGAGGCACAGCCAGGGGAAGTGACTTACCCAGGAGGCAAATGGCAGAGCTGGGAACAGAACCTGGGAATCCTCACACTCAATTCAACCCTCTAACCACATTCCCGCCCCTAGCCAAGAACAGAACCTGGGAGTCCTGATTCCCTGCTCTTACCACTAGACATCACCCTCCTCCCAGATGCAGGAAAAGAGACGAGTCCTCAGTCCCATTGCTACACTGGCATCATATACATCAGCCTTCTCCTTTTCTGATGGGTCCAGTTAATTCAGTACAATCCCCTAGTGTGGACGCACCGTATAAAGTTGCTTATACCAGTAAAGCTATTTACATAAGGGAAACCCTTGCCTGACCTGAGCTGCTCCATGCTGCCATCTCTCTTAAAGCCCCAGCTCCTGGAGTCATGGGACCTCAGCTTTCATGCGAAAGAAAAAAGGACGTTCCCAGCCCTCATGGTGCTGGAGGAAAATGTGACCTGGGTGTTAACTCTAAAGGCTCAGAAAGTAGGAGGCAAAGACAAGGCCAGGTCAATGTTACAGGCTTTTGCTGGCATAGCTTGGTCAGTCAGGGATGTGAAGAGGTGGCAACCCGACAAGCTGTGCCAGCTGCTTCAAACGATTCCGTTTGCCCCACAGAACTCAGACCTACATCTCCTTTCCTTCGCCCATACCTCACCAGGCTCTCCTCAGTTTCTCTGTAGTGTCCATCACTGTGGGATCTAAGGGCCTGATTCCTATGGAGGCCAGCGTTTGTCCCAGTAATAGCAGGGGTGTGACTTTTCCCTATATCGCTACACTGGTTTGCCCCCTAGTACGATGCAATCCTACCAAGATAAAGGCGCCTTGTTTCAATATGGCTTATTCTCCATCCCATATGGGAACAGCTGCAAGGCACCTTCACATCCACGTAGCAGTGGCCCTACTAGGAATCGCGATGGCATTGCATAACAAAACCACACCCCGATGGAGTTCAACGGCTGTCAGTGTGCAAAGCCGGACTCAGGCTTACACCCGAAAATGTTGCTGACCCAGTAACCACACATAGGGATGTGATTTTTTTAAATGTGATTAAAAAGCCCTGGTCTAGACATGGTTCCACCGGCAGAGGAGTCTTTTGCCAGTATCTGGGGAACTGGTCTAAGCTGTCTTGGCAGGCACTGCGTCTCCAGCGGACAGGCTTGCCAGTACAGCTCACAGACCCGGCCTAAAGTGGATGCAAGAGTCAGGCCCTGACCCATCTTGGTCCTTACAAGCCCCTGCCATCCGGCCAGGCAGCTGTGTATGATCCTGGCTCGCCCTGTAGCAGGGGGAGTTGTTCCTTTAGCTCAGATGGGAGAGGCCTGTGGTCAGGTGCTGGAAGGACTCAGGTTCTGTTCTGACTGGCAGCCTGGGATAGGGGCAGGAGCAAACTCTCTGCTTCTGAGAACACACCCCAGGACCAGCCTTCCCAAGCCTGGTGTAGAGACAATGGACTTTGCCAATGGGCTGAACCCTATTGGGCACGGACAGACAGACGCACAGGGACACCACGCATGGGGGACAGACACGGAGAGCGCTGGGTGGCTGAAGGAGCAATGAGGGGGCCTGCGACAGCAGAAGAAAGAGAGAGGGGGAAGCAGTGGGTTATGGATCCACAGTCACAAATGGGAACCCTCCAAAATAGCCCTGGAGGGCAGTTCTAGCTTCCAAGCCGGGGGAAAGGCAGGAGTGGGGGCAGGGAGAGAGAATGGAGGCGAGGTGAGAACCAGAGATGGGAAAGACTGAATGTGAGGGGAAGAGGAGAGAAGCTGCTAGACAGGTTAGAACTGCATTGACAGAGAAAGGAGGCCGGGGATGAAGAGGGGCCGAGAGAGAAAGGTTAGTAGCTGTTAATACTGTCTCTGGTGGAGGAGATTTTTGAAAGCAGCACAAGGGAGTTCCCCATAGGGCTGATTATAGATGGGGACCAGCTTCCCAGGCAGAGAACTGGGGCTTCCGAAGGAGGTGGCCTGGAGATCACAAGCGATTAGTCTCTGACACTGGCACCATGTTCGGCCCTGGCCTGAGCAGACTCATCTGCAATTGAAGCTGCTGCAGTTTCACCTGCTTAATCCCAGGGATGAAATTAGCTGCTGCCAAGCTGATCACGTGGGTAGAGTCCTGTACCTATCTGGAAGCCCACTGATTTCTCTGCTTCAATTGCAAAATTGGGACTTTAGAGCTTGTCTTTGTGGGGAGAGTGACTGGCACAGCTACAGCAGCATCACTATTCTGCTGCAGCTAGTCCAATAATAACAACCCCAGGCTCTTCTCTATCAGATCTCAAAGCAGGTAACCACGGAGGTTGGTCTCATTATCACTGCACGACAGAGAGGGGAAGCGACTGGCTAGCTGCAGAGCTGGGACCCAGCTCGCCTGAGTCCTAGGCCAGTGGCTCTCCCCGCTAGGCCACACTGCCAGATTCACACGCTACCAGATTCCACAAGAACTTCCCTCTGCAGACAAGCCCTGAGGCCACCGTTCCAGGTTACTGACTTGAGCCGAACAAAAACCAGCCTGGTTTCAAGTCCACGCAGCCTTTCCCACTGGTTTTTCATAGCATTTCAATCCTAGATCCTGCGGCCAGAGGGACCCATTTCAACCCTCCAGCTTGACCCTCCTGTAGAACTCAGGCCATGGGACTTCCCTGTTTGAACTCAAGCTGATATTTTAGAAAAAAAAAGCCATCCAATCTTGATTTAAACACGGACAATGCTGGAGAATCCATCCCAACCCTTGGTAAATCATGCCAACGGTTAATTACCGCATTAAAAACGTGTCCCTATATCTACACCTGTCCAGCTCCAACTTCCAGCAACAGAATCTTGTTACATCTTTAGCCATGTTTCAAATCACATCTTCAGGCCTTGGGCAGATCTTCACTGCAGTTAGCCTGAGTTATCCACACTCAAGTGACTCCTCTGGAGTCAACCCAGCTAGACTGAGAGCGACCATAACACTCGAGTTGCAGCACCCACACATCTGTGGGTGTCGCTAGGACTTCTGGGGCGCATGCTGTGGTTCTCTGTACAGCAATAAGGTCAGAAATATGGTGTCACTGGTCAATGTCAGGCAAAAAAAGCCAAACAAATCTCATATTTTGAAAACAAATCCCCGGTCTAGGCTACAAATCACAATTAAGATGATTAAAACTTGAAAGAAACTAAGCATCTAATTTCCTTTCTACCACTGAGGGTGTTTAGCTTCTCATACTTTGAAAGGTGAGGAAACTGAGGCACAGAGCCATGACTAGCTTTTGTTCACCCAGTGAATCTAAGACATTGCAAGGAACTGAACCACGTTCTGCTGCACCCCAGCATGCTGCCTGAATCACTATGCCCAGCTGCCTCCAAGAGTCAATTTCACTTCCAGGATCTAACCCCCAGCTGCAATGTTGGAAACACTGCAGTCGGATCTTCACAGCCGAGGAAACAGCTTCCACTGGGATCCCCGAGACATTACGGTGAATGCCTATGGATGGTAGACTGGGTGAAACCTAGGCGGTGGCCAGATTTCCCAGGGCTCAGCGCTCACTACTGGACCCAGACTGTTCAACGAGGCCAGAACTCTGTAGCTCACTTCTGGGTAGGCGTCAGAATGTTTGAAAATACGGCTACTTATTTCAGTGCCTGAACGCTCGTCTATCTGGGGCAATTTCCCAGCGTAACTACACTGGTATACCCATACCGCGAGCGTCGCACCAGTGCAACTCCCAACTCTTATTCCGCAATCAGAGGCCCTTTGTCTGCTTTCTGGCGCTTGTTCAAAAGAACCCAGAGAAAGGCACTCTAATGTTGGAATTCGAGGTTCCCACATGGGGTGTCATACCGGTAAACGTCTCTGTGTGAACAGACTCTAAATCAGTGCTGAGCTCTTTCGAAAACTCTGGCCTGTGTGTTTCTACAGCGCCGAGGACAATGATCCCCGATCTTGACTGTGATGTCTACGAGCTCCTCTGATGCTAATGAGAGCGACCCTTTAAAATCCACTGCCTTGACTATGACTGTTCCCTCCCATCCCAGGACTTGCAATCCGTGAAAGGAATGGACCAGATACTCTGAGCCATGGTGCCGCTGTATCGCCTGAATCACCTTTCTTTCCCTGGCCAGCCTATTAGATTCTCATCCTGGGCCTGACCTAAACCACAACGAACTGAGTGGAAAGTGTCCATTGACTTCAGTGGGTTCTAGATCAGGCTCACAAGGGATTTGTGACCCCTGCCCTCTTCCCACTGTTCAGCTTTGAACTGGAACCTTTCAATTTCCATCCACCTGTCTCCCACCCATTAAGGAAATCTTTAATGACTGAGATGTGACATGTCGGTCAGAGCTGTACGGATCATCCTACAGAGAAGGGTTCGACAGGGGTGGGGTGGGGGAATTAACGTTTTAAAACAATGTCTCTTCCACCGAATAAAAAAAGGAAGGGAAGAAGGAATCCTTAAAAAGGGGCTTGCAGAGAATTAACATGCACCTTGGACTTCAGTTCTTACCCACCCCAGCTGACTTGCCATAATGGAGTCTCTGAAACATGAAATGCTAACGGACTCAAACGGACACACTGCACTATTTAAGAGATTTGATCAAGGAAAAAAACACAAAGAAATGTATAAAAAGATATTATATAGGCTGAATTTTTTAAAAAATGTTTTGGTTAAAAAAAATTAAGTGAATTTGATTTGCATGTTTTTGTCTTTTTAATTTATTCTACCTTATAAGCAACCCGGGGTGGGCATTTCTTCCCTAACCCAAGGGGTGGAGACATATGCCTCAGCATCTCATACATATCCGTGAAAGTCATCCGGCCCCTGGTAGCGGAAAGGAAAAAAAAAAAAAGGCACGAAAAAATAGACAAGAGAGAGATGCAAAGAAGAAAAAAATATTTTAAATCAATTTCAAAAGAAAGGACGGAAAAAAAAAATAGAAGAAAAAAATGCAAAGATTACTGTGCTGCTTCTCAGCGGAAAGAGTGAGAGCTCACACACCTTTCATTCCTCTGTGTAACTAGCCGGCTTTGGGCGTGGGGGGAAAGGAACAGTTGATTCAGCAAAGCACTTAAGCTCCCATCGATCCACTGCCCAATGAAATCAATGGCAGTTTGTCCATTGCCTTCAGGGGGCACCGCATTCTGCCCTTGCTTAAGAAAAATGAGTATAGGCACAAGCTTTAGTGATTTGCTGGGCTCCTGGAGTCCTTTAGCCAAAATTCCTCCTGGTGTTCTGGGCAGGAGGTCTACAGGATCGGGCCGACTTTGTAGCAAAGAACAGAACAGAGAGAGCAGCAAAGAGTCTTGTGGCACCTTATAGACTAACAGACGTATTGGAGCATGAGCTTTGGTGGGTGAATGCATCTGAGGAAGTGGGTATTCACCCACGAAAGCTCATGCTCCAAAACGTCTGTTAGTCTATAAGGTGCCACAGGATTCTTTGCTGTTTTTACAGATCCAGACTAACACGGCTACCCCTCTGATACAGGACAGAGAGAGAAAGATCTAGCTTTGAGCACGCCTCTTTGCCAATGCTGGAGAAGGTGGTGGGCAGGGGGGGAGGTGGTGGACGGGGGGGAGGGGAAGGGAAGGGATAAATGGCAGAGGTGTCAATGCAGTTTCCGTCCTCCCCAGATGAAAAAACTCAATGTGCGAAGGGTGGTGGTGGGGGGGAGGTGTAGAGATACAGTGGTACAGATCCTCAGTGCCTAGCTTCAGCTGACAGCAAGCAGAAAGGGTTCAAAATCACCGAGATGCTCCATGCGGTACTGGGCGGACGGCATCCTCGTACGCATTCTGTGTGCTAAGGACGTGAGTGGGTTACTCCTTGAGAAGTGCAGGATACCGAGATGTGTGTGTGTATATATATATATATATATATGAAATATATATATTAAAGAAATCATAAGCAACATTCATTCCGTTGATGCTAGCAGGTTTTAGTGTAAGTCAAACCTTGCAAGCAACCCTATGAGGGCATTTCTTGCCTAAGCCCAGTGGGGGAGAGATAACACGTAATAAACTGTACATATCCTTATAATGAATTCGGCCACTGCAAGAAGAATACAGGGGGTTAGTGCAGATGCTACAGGGCGAGAAACACACAAACTGTCATGTACACACAGATCACTGCAAGGCTGCCAGGAATGGGGGCCCAGGCCAGCTAAGGTAACCTGCCTGGATGGACCTTGGGGGTGGGGGGTTGGATACGCATTCCTGTGGGCTCCAGTGGGAGCTGATGGCGCTTGGCCTTGGCAGAGTAGAGGCCTGGTGTTAAAATCGCTACTACAGACCATAGCTGGCTAAGATGTCCTGGGAGGTGGGTCTGTTATCGGGGAAACTGAGGCATAGAGCTGCAGGGTGGGGGGCAGTGACTTATTCAAGGTCACCCAGGGAGCCATCAGCAGAATTGGCGACAGAACCCGACTCCTGGCTCCCAGCCCCCTCTGCTCTAACCCACTAGACCCCACATCCCATCCCAAGCTGGGGACAGACCGAGGGGTCCAGGCTCCCTGCTCTGTGTTCAGACCCATAGACTTCTCCTGGGGCCTGATGCAAAGCCCAGTGAAGTCAATGCAACGGCTGCCCCGACTCCAATGGGTTTGGGATCAGAACCCGACACTGTGCTGGGGGAGGGGTGTCACTCATATGCAAAGGACCCTAGTGCCAAGGCGGGGCAGGGTTATGTCTACCCTCCAGTGGCACAAGATCGGACTCGGGAGCTGGTTGGGAGCTCCTCCTGCTGGGCTTGGCAGGGCTTGCCAGGTAGGGTTGGCAGCATAGACAAACACCTTAAACCTGGAAACAACGGGCATGTCCGAGAAATGGAACAGGGCACAGGGACGACATGGGACAGCACAATGCCTGGGGTGGTGGCCCCCTGGCACAGAACCGAACACGACACTCCAGGAATCCTCCGCAGAGGATACACCAGGGGCAGAGGAGTCATAATGTCCCGGAGCCGGGGTGGGGGTACATCCCCAAACGCCCTGTGTCTAGCTAGCGGCCTCTCCCTGGAGCTGCTGATTGTGTCACCTAGCTGTGACTGTTGTGTCTCTGCAGAGCATATGGGGACTCAGGGCGGGGGAGGAAAACAGCCCTGTGTTTTCCATCCAACCAGCTCTTCTGCAAGCTGTTACCCACTTCACAATGCGCTGTAATAATGGGAGAGCCCGGGGCACCACGGGACACCCCAGGGCCCTTTGATTTGCTTGGGAAGGAGGGGAGGGGGGGAGAGAATCCAGCTGCAAAAACCTAAAATTGAAAAAGGAAACATTAAACAGCAACACGATCCAAGAGCCTGCATGTGCAGGGCCCCGAGGGGGACACAGAGCCAGCCCAGGAGGGGTGGACAGGCTTTGGGATCCGGTCTCGCTAGTGTACAGCTGGGTCAGTGCTCAGGGGGAACTGGTCCTGTCTGCCCCGAATCTGATCCTGGACAGATCCTCTGCAGCACCTGCCCCGGAGAGTTGGTGTTCAGCCACGAGAGAGGCCTCCATGTGCCACCACTCCTTGCAACCGGAGGAACACAGCCCCTGCCTGCAGGTCAGAGGACGTGATGATCTGTTGGGGAGGGAAGGAGGCAGCCAGGCGGGCAGATAACTTACTGTTCTGTGTGACTAACAAGGGCTGCTTCTAGGAGGCTTTGTCCAGGAACTAACCCAAGGCAGCGGCTACCCAGCAAACCAGGGTATTGACTAGGACCAACCTCCCCACCCCACTGTAAAGGGTTCTCGACTCAGGAGACACTGGCCCATGGCTCCTTCCCATGGTGCTTGGACTCCAGGGTGCCCTGCGCCCCCTTCCCCAGCCCTAGAAACTTACAGATGGGCCTGGAAACTTCAGACCCTACAAGAACCCAGGAATCTGAGCCGATGTCTGTGCTGGATTGTCCAGAGTAGGCCATCTAGCCCCGTATCGCCATGGCACTGAATCAGATCCATGGCCCACCAAGCCAGTAACTGCTCTTCCCTGGAATAGTGGATTAGAGTGAGGGCACCTGGGTCCGGTATCGACTCCCCTTCCCGAGCTGGGCATAGAATGCAGGAGTCCTGACACCCAGCCCCAACCAGGCTCTGACAGCTAGATCGCACTCCTCCTTGACTTGGTTCTTTCTGCTCCCCAGCTGCTTTCCCCAGCCCCCCAAAAGTCAGTTCTCTGCTGATGCAGGAGGCTCATCTCGGCTCCCTTGCAGACATGGACAAATCCGAGCCCTCCAATCTTCCCCTCGAGGGAGGGAAGGGAGCCCCAGCTGCTGGGCGGGGGCAGGAGGTGCGGGATGAGGGTGAGGTCCTTACCAAGCGGCGGGGTCGTACTCTGCCCACACACGCACATACTCGTCCAGGTGGTGGGGCCCCAGGATGGAGGAGTCTCGGGTCAGGTACTCAAAGTTGTCCATGATGACGGCCACAAACAGGTTCAGCATCTGCAGCAGGATGGGTTGGGGCATGGAGGAGGGGGAAGACAGATGCAGAGGCATATTGAACAAGTAGTTCAGTGCAGACAAGAACCCAGGGGTGAAATCCTGCAGCCCTTGCCATGGCGGGGCTCTAAGTGCTCCAAAGCCTCCTCTTTCCGTGTGTCTCTAGCTCACGATTTGGTCATTCTCCCACTCCCCGTCTTTCCTTTACTCGTGCAGCATGCACATACTGTGACGAACTGGGAATGTTCTTGATGTTTCCTCTGAATACTGTGTTGGTGCCTCAGTGTCCCCTATGCAGTTCTTAAGTATCTAGGTGGTGGGATAAGGGCATGTGATTGCTGAAGAGCAAAGGGACAGTGCACCTAAATGCCTGGCACTCTGTCTCCTAGCAACTGATGGCCTGGGCCCCTCCTCTGCAAAGGTGCCAGCTGAAGGTGTTGGAGACAAAGGGATCAGGTGACCTCCTGGCCCGGGAAAGGGGCTGAGCAGAGAGGAGGGGCTGGGGGGGTTGTTAGTCTGGAACTGGCTGGGGACTAGGAGTGAAGTGCAGACGTGGGGGGGGTCTGGCTCACTGCCCCCCCAGAATGGACCCGGCCGAGGGGTCCGGTTCACTGTATCTACAAGCTCTGTTTTAGATCCTGTTCCTGTCATCGAATAAACCTCTGTGTTACTAGCTGGCTGAGAGTCACGTCTGACTGCAAAGTGGGGGTGCAGGACCCTGTGGCTTCCCCAGGACCCCACCTGGGTGGGCTTGCTGTGGGAAGCGCACAGAGGGGCAGAGGATGCTGAATGCTCCAAGGAGAGACCCAGGAGGTGAAGACGTGTGAGCTTCTTGCCCTGAACAAGTCTGCTCCAAGGGAGAGGAGGCTCCCCAAAGTCCTGACTGGCTTGGTGGGGAGCAGTTCCAGAGCATCGCCCAGTGACTCCGTGACACATACCACTATGCACACACCTGTCATCATACACACGCCAACACACACAGAGGCATGCCGAGTACATACATGTACATATGCACCAACACATACTAAAATACACACACAACTGGCATAAACATGCAACACACACATGCAATTCCCACATACACACGCCACAAACGTGCATTGCATACATGCAGTTCACAAACCATAATATGCCAATGTGTGCACACATGCCAATGTGCACACCCATGTACTCACACAGCACATGCACACGTGCACACACATGCCAATGTGCATATACGTATGCACACATCTGCTAACATGCAAAAAGACGGTTACTCACCTTTGTAACTGTTGTTCTTCGAGATGTGTTGCTCATATCCATTCCAGTTAGGTGTGCGCGCGCTGCGTGCACGTTCATCGGAAACTTTTTCCCTAGCAACACTCGGAGGGTCGGCTGGGCACCCCCTGGAGTGGCGCCGCTATGGCACTAGATATATACCCCAGCTAACCCAGCCACCCTTCAGGTCCTTCTTGCCGGCTACTCCGACAGAGACGAAGGAGGGTGGGTTTGGAATGGATATGAGCAACACATCTCGAAGAACAACAGTTACAAAGGTGAGTAACTGTCTTTTCTTCTTCGAGTGATTGCTCACATCCATTCCAGTTAGGTGATTCCCAAGCCTTACCTAGGCGGAGGGGTCGGAGTGAGACGTGGCAGCATGCAGAACCGCTGCGCCAATGGCTGCATCATCTCTAGATTGCTGGACCAGCGCATAGTGTGAGGCAAAGGTGTGGACCGATGACCAGGTCGCTGCGTGGCATATCTCCTGGATAGGCACGTGGGCCAGGAAAGTGGCTGATGAAGCCTGAGCTCTGGTTGAATGCGCAGTGAGATGGCCCAAAGGGACATGAGCCAGGTCATAGCATGTGCATACGCACGCCGTTACCCAAGAGGAGATCCTCTGGGAGGAGACCGGTAGACCTTTCATCCTCTCAGCGACTGCCACGAACAGCTGGGGGGATTTCCGGAAGGGCTTTGTCCGCTCAATATAAAATGCTAGCGCCCTACGGACATCTAAGGAGTGTAACTGCTGCTCCCATCGTGAAGAGTGAGGCTTCGGAAAGAAGACCGGGAGGAAGATGTCCTGGCTGGTATGGAAGGCCGACACTACCTTAGGGAGGAATGCAGGATGAGGTCGCAGCTGTACCTTGTCCTTGTGAAAGACAGTATACGGCGGGTCCACCGTAAGCGCCCCAAGTTCTGAAACCCTTCTGGCCGATGTAATGGCCATTAAGAAGACTGTCTTCCACGACAGGTACAGGAGCGAGCAAGTCGCCAATGGCTCAAATGGCGGAACCATAAGTCTGCTTAGGACTAAGTTGAGGTCCCAAGGGGGGGCAGGGCGGCGTACTGGGGGTTTAGAGGCGCTCCAGGCCCTTAAGGAACCTGGTGACTAAGGGGTGGGAAAACACGGAGTGGCCACTTTCTCCAGGATGGAATGTGGAGATAGCCGCCAAGTGCACCCTCAGAGAAGATATCGCCAGGCCCTGCTGCTTAAGCGACCAGAGATAGTCTAGAACTATGGGAATGGAGGCCTCAGAAGGAGTAACGTTCTGCGTTGTACACCAGCAGGAGAAACGTTTCCACTTGGCCAGGTACGTGGAGCGAGTGGAAGGCTTTCTGCTGCTAAGGAGAATATGCTGTACCGGAACGGAACAGCACAACTCCGATGTGTTCAGCCATGCAGGAGCCATGCCGTGAGGTGAAGGGCCTGCAGGTCCGGGTGGCGAAGACTGCCGTGGTCCTGCGTTATGAGGTCTGGAAGGAGAGGCAGGGTAACTGGGCTGGCCATGGACAGGTCGAGCAGGGTGGTGTACCAGTGCTGTCTGGGCCACGCTGGCGCAATCAGAATTAGGTGCGCTCTGTCCCTGCGGAGTTTTATCAGGACCTTGTGAACCAGAGGGAATGGTGGGAAGACATAGAGCAGGTGGTGCCTCCATGACATGAGGAATGCGTCCGTGATCGACCCCAGTGAAAGACCCTGGAAGGAGCAGAACGCTTGGCACTTCCGGTTAGTGTGCGAAGTGAACAGGTCTATGCGGGGTAACCCCCACCTCTGGAAGATCGAATGAACAACGTCTGGTCTTATCGACCATTCGTGGCAGAGGAAGGATCTGCTCAGCTGATCCGCCAGAGTGTTCCGGACCCCTGGAAGAAAGGACGCCACCAGGTCTATCGAGTGGGCTATGCATAAGTCCCAGAGTCGAATGGTCTGTTGACACAGCGGAGAGGAGTGAGTCTTTCCCTGTTTGTTGATATAATACATGGCCGTTGTGTTGTCTGTAAACACTGAGACACAACGGCCATGAAGATGTTGCTGGAAAGCCTGACACGCAAGGCGGACGGCTCTCAGCTCCTGGACGTTTACGTGGAGCATCAGCTCCTGCGGGTGTCCAAAGGCCCTGTGTGCGAAGGTGACTGAGGTGAGCCCTCCAACTGAGAGATGACGCATCTGTCGTCAGGGACAGCGAGGGCTGTGGTGGATAGAATGGTAGCCCTGCGCACACCAGGGAGAGAGTTAGCCGCCAGTCGAGGGAGCGTAAGGCGCTCGGGGGAACAGTCACCAGAACATCTATAGAGTCCCTGCCCGAATTGAGCCACGTCTGGAGGGGCCGCAGGCAGAGCCTGGCATATTTGGTCACAAAAGTACATGCGGCCACGTGGCCTAGTAGACCGAGACATTTGCGAGCCGAGGTGGTTGGGGAGGTCTGCAGGCCTCAAATGATAGTCACAATCACCTGGAAACGTGGCTGGGGGAGGTAGGCCCTGGCTTGAGTGGAGTCCAGGGTTGCCCCTATGAAGTCCAGCCTTTGTGTGGGGACCAGGGTGACTTTTCCACATCGAGGAGAAGCCCCAGCCGGGAGAATAGGTCGGTGATTATGCCCACGTGTTGTCGGACCTGAGTCTGGGAGGTTCCCTTGATGAGCCAGTCGTCCAGATACGGAAATACATGTATCTGCTGCCGGCGGAGGTAGGCGGCGACGATGGCCATGCACTTTGTAAACACCCTTGGGGCCGTGGAGAGGCCAAAGGGGAGGACAGTAAATTGGAAGTGCTGGTGATTGGCCACAAAGCGGAGATACCTCCTGTGCGGAGGGAAGATGGCGATGTGGAAGTATGCGTCCTTCATGTCGAGGGCGGCATACCAGTCTCCAGGATCCAAGGATGGGACAATAGTCCCCAGGGAGACCATGCGGAACTTCAACTTGACTAGAAACTTGTTGAGGCCTCGCAAATCTAGGATAGGCCTGAGGCATCTCTTGGACTTGGGAATCAGAAAGTAGCGGGAGTAAAACCCCTTCTCCTTCTCGTCTGATGATATCTCCTCTATCGCTCCTGCGGCGAGGAGAGACTGCACCTCCTGTAAGAGGACTTGCTCGTGAGAGGGGTCCCTGAAGAGGGACTGGGTTGGGGGGTGGGAAGGCGGGGATGAAACAAATTGGAGGTGGTATCCTTGTTTCACCGTCCGTAGGACCCAGATGTCTGAGGTCAATTGGGACCACGCCAGGAGGAAGTAGGAGAGGCGGTTGCAGAAGGGAGGAGAAGGATCCTGTCCTGAGACTGGTACGCCATCCTTGTGCGTACCTTCAAAAGGTAAACTTAGGCCCCGGAGGTGCCTTTGGGGGGCCGTGGTTTTGACCCCCTTGGGGTCCGGACTGGCGTCTACGGCCACCCCGCCCGCACCTTCTACTGAAGTCTTGCCTGTGCCGGGGCACAAAGTACGGGCGGTGGGGTTGAGGCCGGAAGGGTCTACGTTGGGTCACAGGGGTATGCATGCCCAACGAGCGCATGATGACCCTGTTGTCTTTTAAACTCTGCAACCGGGGGTAAGTCTTTTCAGAGGACAGACCCTTGCCATCAAAGGGTAAGTCCTGGATGGTGTATTGGAGCTCGGGTGGCAGGTTGGAGACCTGGAGCCAGCAGATACGCCTCATGGTGATACCTGAGGCCAGAGTTCTGGCTGCCGAGTCGGCCGCATCGAGAGAAGCTTGGAGGGAGATTCTGGCCACCTTCTTCCAGGAATGCGGCAAATTCTTGGAGCGAGTCTGGGGGTAGGAGTTCTGTGAACCTACCCACATCCGCCCAGGTGTTGTAGCTGTAACGGCTCAGGAGAGCCTGCTGATTGGCCACGCGGAGCTGCAGGGCACCTGCCGAATACACCTTGCGGCCCAGTAGTTCCATCCGCCTAGCCTCCTTAGATTTGGGGGCTGGTGCCTGTTGGCCATGGCGTTCCCTTTCGTTGACCTATTGGACAACTAATGAGGAGGGAGGAGGGTGGACATACAGATATTCGTACCCTGGAGAGGGTACCATGTATTTCCTCTCGACTCCCTTTGCCGTAGGGGGAATGGAGGCTGGGGACTGCCATAAGGCGTCGGCAGTGGCCTGGATGGTCTTAATGAAAGGCAGAGCCATCCTAGTGGGGGTATCCACCGACAGGATGCTCATGACGGGATCCTCAACCTCCGGGACTTCCTCTACAGGGAGGTTAATGTTAAGCGCCACCCTTCTAAGGAGGTCCTGATGAGCTCTGAGGTCTACAGGCGGGGGCCCTGATGACGAGGTCCCTGCCACCACCTCATCCGGGGAAGAAGAGGATGACACTCCAGGGATGAGAGGGTCCTGAATGGCCTCTTGCTCATGGGTCGGTTCCAGCTCTAGTGGTACTGGGGAGCCTGGCGGATGGATCAGCTGCTCCTCTGTCCCAGCAGGAGGGGGACGGCTGATGGTGGCCTCAGGTGCCCGATGCTCTGAGGAAGCGGGGTGAGTCTGGGGCAAAGGAGCACCCTGGGCCTGGTGGTACGCCCAGGGTGTCCAAAAGGACCTCTGTTGAGGTCCCACGTCCTGAGACCGGACGTCCTGGAAGACCCCGGTAGGCACCTCCGTACCACGGTCCTGGTAGTAGAAACTGTCTGCGTGGGAGGACACAGACATCTGCCTGGATGGCCATGGAGGAGCAGAGAAACTTTGGGCTGAGGTTCCGACGGACCTCGCTCCCCTCCTTAGTGGGGACTGGTGCCGGTATTCAGTGCAGTGCCGTGATCGAGACCGGGACCTGCGACCAGACCAGTGCCGGGAGGTCGACCGGGATCTCGAGTCCCTGCGACATGAGCGGCTCCAGGAGGTATGGTGCCTGGGTCGATGCCGGGAGCTAGAGTGGTGCCTCGAATAGCGAGGTGGGGAGCATGAGTCTGGCCGGTGCCGCGAGTCTGACCGGTGCCATGTAGAGGAATGGTGCTGGGACTGCGAGCGGCGTCGAGAGTGGGAGCGTCATCTCGACCGGGAACGCCTACGGGACCGCGATCTTGAGCGGTGCCGGTCCACTGAGCTGACAGACGGTGGTCCGGTCAGGGTTGGCTTGCCCAGAGATTGGATTACCCGCACCGGCGGAGCCAGGGGGTAGGGGCAGTGCCGCATCCACGAGGGCGATCACGTTTCTCGCCGCCGAAAACGCCTCTGGCGTGGATGGCATGGTGAGCTCTACCGCCGTACGCGCCGGGGAGCTATCAGGCGCCGGACTCGACAGCCCTCACGGGACCAGAATCAACGGTGCCGATGTCGTCAGTGCCGCGGCAGGTATCGGCGCCGGGCGGTCCGATCTAGGCGCACTCTCTGGCTGCGGCGTGGGCGTCGCTAAGGCAGCAGGGGTCTTAGCTTTTTTCGGCCTCGGGGAGAGAGAGCGACGTGGAGTCGACTTCAGTGCCGGTGGCAGCCGGTGCCGGGAGTCTTTAGGCGGACTGGTGCGATCAGGTGCCGTGGGAGTGCCTCTGCTCACCGACTGCCCAGCACTCGGTGCCGAAGGTGGCGGTGTCAAGGCCGCTTCCATGAGGAGCTGTTTTAGTCTGGTGTCCCGCTCGGCTTGAAAGCCTTGCAAATCGAGCACTTAGCAGTTAAGTGCGATTCCCCAAGGCACTTTAAACAGGAGTCGTGCGGGTCTCCTGTGGGCATCGGCCTGTGACAGGCTGACGGTTTGAAACCTGGTGAGCCGGGCATGAGCTCTGGTACCGGGTGCGGGGAAGGGGCTATTCCCCGAACCCCACTAACTAGTAACAACTAATTACACTATTAACCTAATAACTTACAACTAAAACTATCTATCTATATACAAGAACAACAACTATGTATACGACAAGAAGAAGAAAGACTACGAGTAGCTAGGGAAGGTGGAGGTCAGCTAAGCTGCGCTCCACTGTTCCAACGACCGACACGGGCGGTAAGAAGGAACTGAAGGGTGGCCGGGTCAGCTGGGGTATATATCTGGTGCCATAGTGGCGCCACTCCAGGGGGTGCCCAGCCGACCCTCCGAGTGTTGCTAGGGTAAAAAGTTTCCGACAAACGTGCACATGGTGTGCGCACACCTAACTGGAATGGATATGAGCAATCACTCGAAGAAGAACCTACACGTACAAGTCATCACACACAACTCGTGCATGTGCCATTCTGCACACACCTATACACATGTCAACACAACTCCCCCAGGAGCGCATAGAGCACACACACACACCGATGGGCACACACCTAGGAATACCCTAACAGCTCATACACACAGCGCACATATACACCTGTCAACGCACCTCAGCTCACACATACCAGTACACTCACGACTCAGGCCTGCCGCTCCCCGCCCAGCTCCCCGCAGACTCACCAGGAAGGAGCAGAGGAAAATGAAGGAGACAAAATAAAAATAGGCGAACTCATTGCCACACTCATGCTCCTTGATGCCCGAGTTCTCGTCGCAGGGCTTCCCGCTCAGACAGGACAGCATGATCTCGTGCCAGGCCTCGCCTGTGGCGCTCCTGCAGCCGCACAGAGAGAGAGGGGGAAGTGTGTTGGGAGGGCAGTGCAGGGCGGGGGGAGCAACCCAGGCAGCTGTGTTCCAGTCCCCTCAGGCACCTGGGTGCCAGGAATGACACTTGGCACATCTATAGCATCATTCAGCCTAAAGAGCTTACAGGGGTGTTTTTTTTCCAGCTGTTTATACTCGGATCCCTCGCCTGGTGCTGAGATGCAGCCACCTCTGGGGTGCGGGGCGGGGGCTGTTTGTACTGAGATCCCTCACCTGGCACTGAGATGCAGCCACCTCTGGGGTGCGGGGCGGGGGCTGTTTATACTGAGATCCCTCGCCTGGCGCTGAGATGCAGCCACCTCTGGGGTGTGGGGCGGGGGCTGTTTATACTGAGATCCCTCGCCTGGTGCTGAGATGCAGCCACCTCTGGGGTGCGGGGCGGGGGCTGTTTGTACTGAGATCCCTCACCTGGCACTGAGATGCAGCCACCTCTGGGGTGCGGGGCGGGGGCTGTTTATACTGAGATCCCTCGCCTGGCACGGAGATGCAGCCACCTCTGGGGTGTGGGGCGGGGGCTGTTTATACTGAGATCCCTCACCTGGTGCTTATGTGCAGCCACCTCTGGGGCGCGGGGCGGGGGCTGTTTATACTGAGATCCCTCACCTGGTGCTTATGTGCAGCCACCTCTGGGGCGCGGGCTGTTTATACTGAGATCCCTCACCTGGCATTGAGATGCAGCCACCTCTGGGGTGCAGGGCGGGGGCTGTTTATACTGGGATCCCTCGCCTGGCGCTGAGATGCAGCCATCTCTGGGGCGCGGGGCGGGGGCTGTTTATACTGAGATCCCTCACCTGGTGTTTATGTGCAGCCACCTCTGGGGCGCGGGGCGGGGGCTGTTTATACTGAGATCCCTCACCTGGCATTGAGATGCAGCCACCTCTGGGGTGCAGGGCGGGGGCTGTTTATACTCGGATCCCTCGCCTGGCGCTGAGATGCAGCCACCTCTGGGGTGCGGGGCGGGGGCTGTTTATACTGAGATCCCTCACCTGGCACTGAGATGCAGCCACCTCTGGGGTGTGGGGCGGGGGCTGTTTATACTGAGATACCTCACCTGGTGCTTATGTGCAGCCACCTCTGGGGCGCGGGGCGGGGGCTGTTTATACTGAGATCCCGCACCTGGCACTGAGATGCAGCCACCTCTGGGGTGCACAGCGGGGGCAGTTTATACTCAGATCCCTCACCTGGCACTGAGATGCAGCCACATCTGGGGTGCGGGGCGGGGGCTGTTTATACTGGGATCTCTCACCTGGTGCTTAGGTGCAGCCACCTCTAGGGTGGAGCTTGGGGGCTAATTAACAGCCGGACAACCCATGGCATTAGAGCAAGGTATCCCAGGAGGTCAGTTTTCTTGCAATTGTAGTGGGGATGGGACACAGATCTCTGCTCAGTCCAGCTTCTGCCAGGGACAGGGTCTCACCTAAACAGAAGCATGAGGGCCTGGAAGAAGGTTCGGAAGTTGTTGTGTTCTGTGATAGCCGAGTCCTCCTCTTCGTCTTCGATGCCAATGTTACCAAACACCTGCAAAGGCAGAGGGCCCTCAGACAGCAATGGGGATGGGGCCTCATCTCTCTCCTGCAGACAGTCTGCTCCAGCACCCAGGCACAGCTGGCTTGGAGCCCAGCGCAACCCTAACCCTCATGTGTGCGCGGAGGATTCACTCCCAATCCAAGGCACTAGTGCTCGGTCTCCAGCCCGCAGAATGGCCTGTGACGGTGTCCTGCCCCCCGAGCTGGCTGGCCTGACACTCACCTGCATGCCGATGATGGCGTAGATGAAGAACAGCATAGCAATCAGCAGGCAGACGTAGGGAAGGGCCTAGGGAGAGAAGCAGAGCAGGGCACGTCACTCATAGGGGGCTTTAAACCTTGCGCCCTGCCAGGCTAATAGCTTCCCCCTGTGCTGGACCAGCGGCTGCTTCTCCATTCAATGCAGCAAAATCCAGCTCACACCCCTGATGTGCACCATTGGCTGGATCGCCGGGGGAGCACGTTGGGAGATTCTCACCCGCCCGCCCGCCCGCCGTGTCTCCTCCAGCGCTCAGCACAGGGAAGGCACAGACGGGGAAGAGACCTGCCACCACAGCAACACCGACCCAATCCACGGCCTACTGAAACCAGAGGGAGGCTGTCATTGCTGCCCCAGGCACCCACCCTGGGCCAGGGGAGTCAGCAACTGAGGTGGGAACAGCACCTGGATGCCACCCTGCTGAGACACTTTGAGATAGATAGATAGAAAGAGAGAGAGAGATTGAGGGGGTGGATGGGCATAGATAGATAGATAGATAGATAGATAGATAGATAGATAGATGTGCATGGGGACGGACAGACGGAAGGGTGTGTATGGGATGGCTGGATAGACAGAGTACAAGTGGATGGATGGGATTCTATGGGGATAGACAGAGAGGTCTGTATGGGGGCAAATGGACAGATGTGGAATCAATATATCTTCAGAGTCAAGGGTCCAGCCCACATACGCTAAACCTTGGGCAGTCACGATGGGTCAGTCATTCAGTGAGTCAGTTGCTGGGTTCCTGGCCCAGCCCCCCAGCCCCAGTCACCTTAAAGGACTGGACGAAGGTCCACAGCAGGATGCGGATGGTGTAGCCCTGACGTAGGAGCTTGATAAGGCGGGCAGCACGGAAGAGCCGCAGGAAACTCAGGTTGATGAAGTTGTTCTGAGGGGATGAAAGGAAGGAGAGGTGAGCGCTACCCGTGGGCGCAAGAGGGGAGATCCTCACCCCCAGGGAAGACTGCCCTGGACATGTGCCTGAATCCACTCAGCACCGCAGGGGAACAACCCAGGAAAACATCAACTCAACACACATGACTAACCCACCAACTCACAACTAAAACGAAATACACGGAGAACTCAGGAAAGTATTAATAAAATAATAACAACACCATCAATTGTGATCATTATTAGCAATGAATAGCAACTGTTTATAACAACCAATACTACTAATTATTATTATTCACAATGCCATTAATTAATAACTAATGATAAATAGCAGCAATGCATAATATTAACAAATAATAGATAATAAATTATTATAATACACAATGCTATTACTAATTGTTATAAGATAAATAAATGATAATGCATAGTATTATTAAACCAATGATATAACCAATAATACCACTGATAAATAATAAATGGTATTGCAATGCATATTAATAAATAATAGTAATATAATACATAATACTATTAATATAAACAATACCAAATCATGATAATTATAATACACAATAAATAACTATAATGATTATAATGCATTGGATGCTATTAAGAATAAAATGAATATTAATGAATTAATAGTGTTGTTAATTTAATAAAAATAAATGATAAATAATATTAATACAAATAATGATACTTAACCGTGACAATGAATGATAACACTATTAAAAATTACAGCATGGAAGCCACCCAACAATCTCCACCCACCAGCCATCCCTGAAAAAGGGGAAACGAACATAAAGGAAATTAAGAAGCCGGGCTCATCCAATTGGGAACTCAATGGTTACTTGTCAATATCAGGGTTATATATTGTTAACTATCCCAACAACCAAATGCACTGATATTTTCTGACACAAGCAGGTAGAGCATTGTGGGGTCACATCACACATATACTGCGCACACACAACCAGAGAGAATGAAAGCAGGACAAGTGCCGGGAGAGGGGGAGTCCGTGGTGGGAAGGGATCTGGGGACTTGCAAGGTTACAGATCACATGTGATGATTGGGACCTCAAATGCATCTGTCTCTGTGCACCCAACAGCCACGCTGGGATGCTCCCTGGAATAACGTCTTGAGGCTGGCGGAGGGGGAGGGGGGGCTCAGCCTGCAGGCACAGACAATTCAGTGGGGTTTTGCTCCAAGGGATGGGGAGGGGAGGGCCAAGAGGCTGGGAAGCTCCACTCATCCTGTTGGTTTCACGAAGATGCATTTTGGACCCCCCCTCCCCCAGGAGGGGATGGCATGTGGCTTCTGGGACCGGGCTGAGCAGTGCAAAGTGTGGTAGGCTCTGAAGTTCCCACAGGGCACTGGCGGCTGGAGTTGGGCAATTCTGCCTGGCGCGTTGGGCTGGAGTTCAGTTAATCAGTGGCCCAGGCTGTGTGATGCAGCTCCTTGGTTAACCTCAGGCCACCAACCTCTGCACCCTTGAGGTCACCCCGCCTTTTCTAAGAGACAGACTCGCTCCTGGCATGTAGGCTCTGCTCTGGCTCGGCTCTGGGGTCTGTTTGGCAGATCCATTGCAGACCCGGAGTCAGCTGTGAAGTTCTGACCTCGAGCCCAAGGACTCCCCTTCCCTCTGCCGATCAATGCACAAGTCAGAAGTGGGGCTGGGATCCCAGCTCCTCAGGCCCAGCACAGCACTCGCCCAGGACCCAGCGTTCCAAGCCCACCCTGGAAATTAAAGGACTTGGCTCCTACACCCATTGCTGTTTCCAGCCTCACCCAGCCTGGATCAGTCTGATCCCTTCTCTCCACATCCACAGGGCGGGAGGGACAAATGGAGCAGTGGGGCTGTACTGGGTGACCCCCTGGCTTCAGTGGAAGGTGAAGGTACTCGGACACACGGGGTGTACAGGGGCCTTGCCTTGGTGCCCCCTAATGGGAAATTCTCCCCAGCGGCCAAGAGCACAGCTGGACAGCGCCCTCCTGCTGCTTGTGGGAAGTTCTGCCGGGCAAGAAGAAACCCCTGTGTTTCCAGGGAGCAGCTGTGTAGCTGCACAACACTCACCACGGGACTCGTGCAACTGCACAGCAGATATCACAAGACGTATGTGGCCACACAACACGCACACAGGACTCGCGTACAGCCGCACAACACGTGCCACGGGACTCTTGTGTAATCTCATGACCCAGGCCGTGTGATCCTTGTGCAACAGCCAAACATGCCAGAAAAAGCTTGTGCAGTCGCACAATGCGAGCCACAAGACATGTGCTGCCACACAACATGCACCACCAGGGCTCTGGACCCAACACATCCCATGTGACTCTTACAATTGTAACAGAACAGGCCATATGACTTGTACACAATATAGCCCAGAGCCCCTTGTGTAGTTACACAATGCACAGCAGGGAACTCCTGTGTAGTTAACACAGGTCTAGGGACCTGGCTGTATAATTACACAACAAATTGGAGCTGTTGTGTAACTACAGGCCAATGCAACAATCCATGGTTCCCTGTACGTGGGCACTTCTCTCCAGTCCCCACCCTGCACGGACACGGGGAGGTCTGCCTGCTCCCTGCCCAACAGAAGCTGCCCTGGCGTGTACCCAGAAGTGGTGAGCCACCCCTCCAAGGAGTGAGTGTAACATACGGACTCCAGGGGGGAGCATGCAGCAGCACCCTCTGGGGGCAATGGCAGCAGCACCGATTTATCAGCCTCCCAAACCGACTGAGAAATCGAACAGCGAGGCTCATGCAGGAGCACGGAACAAAAAGGCCCCCCATCTTTGCAGAGAGCGAGAGAAACGGGGGGGAGGGAATGGAGAAGGGAGGGGATCTTCCGTCGTCCCACCCAGGAAGCTCTTCCAATAGGCTCAGCTCCTTTCCACCCTCCTCTCTGCACCTTCGCCCCCTTCTCCCGTCTCTTGGATCTTATGTCTGAGTGAAAAGACAGGGTCCCTCCCCTTCAGCCCTTGCCCCGTACGCCGCCTGGTTAATCTCAGAGGATGCAGAGTTGTTGACCTGGTTTCCAGCTTGCCTCAGATGCTCCCCTCTAGTAGGGCCCAGTCCAGGTCCTGCTGGGATGGGGGGCAGGGTCTGTGTCACGCATGGCAAAGGTGGCAGCCCCTCGCGGTATCCTCGGCAGAGGGGCCATGGAGAGAGCACTCCCCTCTTGCCGCTAGAGGGTGCCCTGCTAAGGTGGCAGGGGGTGTTGTAGGAGTGTGAGGCTTGCCCAGCTGTTGGCAGGGAACCCACCAAGGGTACTTTAAACTCTGAGGCAAACTCAGCCCTCTAGGGCCCTGGGGAGGGGAGAGTGGTGGGGAACAATAGCAGCAGGGCACAGGGGGAAGGAGAGCATGTGCTAGCGTTAGGGTGGGGTGTGGAGGTGGGGGAGGGAAGCAGGCCGCGTGTGCATGCATGGATCTGCATGTGAATGTGTGTGAGGTGCGTGTGCAGACAGTGGGGATGGGGGGGAATAAACGTGTGTCGGGGGGATGCACGCCTGGGGGAAGTGTCCACGTGACATGTGTGTATAGGAGGCCATTTCCATGTGCACACGTGGGGCCCAGACAGGCATAGGCCCTTCTTTGCTCCTTCCTGGTTTCCATCTCCCCTGCCCATCCTGCCCTGCCTCTCAACCAACAGCGATGGGGGGAGCAGTTCCTGCAGCTGTCAGCTGACCTGCCTCTTGGTTCCTTCTTCCCCCCGGTGTGCTCGTGACCCCAGCCCCCAACCCTCAGAGTGTCAGAGCCGGGTCCCTGAGAGTCCTCAGCTAGCTGTAGATCTGAGCCGATACCGTGTGCAGACAGAGGGAGAGGTGAGATGCCTGCTACATAACCTGGGGACCTGCTCTCCTCACTCTGTGCAGCCACTGGGATCTCCCCAGGATCCCTCAAAGTGGAGATCCACCCGTCCACCTGGGGCCTATCCCTTGGCCCACCCACATCTCTACCTAAGGATCTCACTGTCTACCTGAGAATCCGGCCAACCCTTTCTCAGGAGATCAACCCCGGGATCTGGGGGATCTCTCGCCCTCTGACTCAGCGCCACCCCCCAGTTTGTAACACACCATATCACTCAGCCTCCACTAGGCCCTTTGAACAGAAAGGCAAGTACAGAGACTTTTTCTTTTTCGCTGCTTTGTTTCAAAGATCTGTACATCTGGAGGAAAGAAGGGAGAGAGGAAGGAAGGAAGGAAGGCAGAGGGAAAAGAGAGCAGGCTAGCCAGCTAGCTGCAGGCAGTTCCCAGTGCAGTAACTCATGCAATGCAGAGATGAGAGAGTGCTCTTAGATAATGCATTTAGGCTTCAGAAAGATATTCAACCAACCAGATTCTAGACGTAGATGTTGAGATGAATAGGAGGAGAGGAGTTGGGGGCAGAGGGAGAAATTTGAGGGGATTGTTTAGTGTCACAGGTTGATTGGCAACCAGCGCAATACACAGAGATGGAGAGACAGATTGAGGACGGGGTGTTTTGTCGTGGGGGTGGGAGGCGGGGGAAGTTCAGAAATATTAGTTGGCATGGATACACAGACCGATTCAGAGATGGACACATGGATTTTTCATAGTGCATTTTGATTGGATGACATTTTCAGAGGGCGTCGCCCCAAAATAGCACAGTATAAAGAGACAGCATGGAAAGAAGATAAGACAGTCATTATAGAGAGCACACAGCATGAGGCAGGAGACTCCCGACCCACCCGCACAGGGCAGCGCCAGCACCCGCACCCAACCCCACTCCCCTGCCTGCTGAGGGGCCGCTCTGATGCAAGGAAGCGAAGGGCGTGGGTTCTCCCCGGCGCTCGGGACCATGCCCTCCTGCGCAGACCCAAGCATCCAGCCTCCATGGCTTTGCCACCTCAGGCTGAGGTCTTCATCCTCGCAGCTCCTCCCTCCCCCGACCCTAGGAGGTGGGTCAGGAAACTGAGGCACAGAGAGGGGAAGAGACACCCCCAGGATCAGACAGCAAGTCAGTGGCAAAGCTGGGATGAGAATCCAGGAGTCCTAGTTTCCAGCCCTGTCCTCCTAGGTACTAGGCTCTTCTGCCTTCTCTGGGGCTAGCAGCCCTATCCACACAGTTGCACTGGGCCAGAGGGTCACCAGAGGCCTGTAGGTTCTTGGTTATTTCTGAAGGAAGGGCCCGCATGCCGTGTTCCCCGTCCCCCCAGCCCTCCAGAGTTTGCACTGCCGCAGAGTTCTCCTGCCAGCTCGGGTCCATTGAGTTTACATGGCACAGGCCATCAAGGGCAAGAGCAGGTTGAGAAGGTCATGCAAGGGGCCAGCCCCTGACACAGGCATCACCAGTGGCATGCAATGGCTCGGCAGGGCGAGGAGGGGCCTTCGAAAGGGACTTGTGTGCTGGGCTGGATTGGCAAAGGTCCACCCACCAGCAAACCCCACTCCCTGCTGCCAGGGCCTGGCCCCTCGTTCTGCCTGCCTCTGGGATCCCACTGGGATCCAGCCCCCTCCTATCCCCAGACCCACAGACCAGGAGAACCCAAACCTCACACGTGCCAAGAAGCAAAGACCCTATTTTGGCAGAGAGGAGCGCTAGGGCAGGCTAGGTGGCGTCTGAATGTGGGTGGGCAGACAGGTGTGTGAGACGCCAAGGGGCGTGACTTACACTCCTTTTGCACACCCAGACTAGTGTGTCTTGCACACTCAGGGGGTTGGAAGGCAGCTCTCAGAAGGTAGTAAGACCATTTAAAGCAGTTTCACTGAGATCAGGATCTGGGTCTCTGTCACCAGGGGATCCCGGGAGGGATAGGCCTTGCCTGGGAGCAGAGTTGGGACACCCAAGTTCTATCCCCAGCGCTGGGGGTGTGGCCTAGTCCTTACAGCAGGAAGGCAGAGAGGTTTAGGACACCTGGGTTCCCAGCCTCTGGGTGGGAGGGAGCGTGTCCTAGTGATAACAGGAGGAGAATGGGAGGGAGGTCTTCTGGGTACTATTCCCAGCTCTGCTACTGGCTCCCTCTGTGACCTTGGGTGACTGACTCACTGCCCTGCACCTCAGTTTCCTCGTCTGTAAAATGAGGGATAATTATACTGACCCCATCCTGCAGGATTAATTAACACTGGAGGAACGGCTCTCCAGGTGCTAGTTGGTGGCAGAGATGGAGGAGACCTGCTAGATCATTCAGTTCGTCTCCTCAACCCACTCAGGGCTGCTTCCTGCAGTTCTATACCAGGGCTAGTGCCAGTTGGATTAGAGGCATTGCCCTGCCCATCTCCTGTACCCAGCTGCCACCCGCCCCCGACACCACACTGAAGTGCAGACTCCCCTCAAGTTTGTCCAAGGTATTTTCTCCACTACGTTCACTCCATGAACAGGATGATCCCCAATCCCCCCAGGAGAGGTCCCTTGCCCTGACTTTGGGCTGGCTGAGTTCTCTCCAGGTGGGATGTGAACTCTGCCTTGGTGGCTACCAAGGGGCGAGGGCCCGAGCAGGAGGCTTTCTGCAGAGGGCGATGGCCCAGTTCAAATCCAACTGTCAGTAACATGTCTAGCGCTGTGTGCGTGCCCCTGTATGTGTGTATCTGGGGCTGTTCCCCTGCCTCCTAGGGAATGTCCCAGGGCTGCTTTCGGTTTTCTCTGTCCCTAGTTTCCAGGGGCCAGGCTCTGCTCTCAGTTTCACCTGTGTAAATTCGGCATCACTCCAATGAACACTGAAAAGTGACTCTGGATTTACACCAGCATACTGACCCCCAGTGGAGTGACTCCAGATTTAAGCCAGCATATTCACCCCCAGTGGAGTGACTCCGGATTTACACCGGCATACCTACCTCCAGCGGAGTGACTCTGGATTTACACCGGCATACTGATCCCCAGTGGAGTGACTCTGGATTTACACTGACATACCTACCCTCAGTGGAGTGACTCTGGATTTACGCCAGCATGCCCACCACCAATGGAGTGACTTGGGATATGGCATGTGAGATCAGAACCTGGCCCTCACTGAATCCATTTTAGATGGGCAGGAACGCCCAGCTGGGTTTGGTTTTGACTCCATCTGCCTTAACTTCGTCCCTCAGCACTTGGGGTTGTCCCCAGAACAAGAATTCTTGGGCCTCCTCATATAGAAACTGCATGGCTCTCTTCTCCCCATGGTGGCTATCTGGGATGACACCGAATATGGCTCCAACCCAGGTCTCTCCCTCGCCCGGCATCTGTCCTTCCTTGGGGCCAGGCACAATGGGGTAAAAGCCCATCCTGCAGTTCTGTCCCGCTCCCTGCAGTGCCCCCCTCTAGCGAGCGTCCCCCTCTGCTTAAGCTTAGGCCATAAGAGAGGAGGTGGTGTTTCGAACTTACCCCAAACTCTGTCACTAAGATGTCTGTGATGCTACCCAGAACTGTGACAAAATCAAAGATATTCCAGGCATCACGGAAATAATTCTATAAAGAAAAACAAAAACAAAGGACGAAAAGGAACAGCAACACAGCAGCAAACATTCAACGACATTCACAACGGAAGCAACAGCAACGAGAACAGAGAGTCATCCCCCGACCCCAGCCCCATCTCCTCCCTGCCCCCAGTGCCCTGATCCCGGGAGAGTGAGGCCCAGGTTACCTTTTCGGTGAGCTCCAATGGATCTGGCAGGCAAGAGGGGAGGGGGTCGAAAGGGTTAATTTGAAGGAGTGGTGAGGGTATCCTTGGCACCTTGAAATGTTCCTGGGGTGTCTGGTGTGACCGGGGCCTGATGCTGATCTCGGTTACCCGTGGGAATGACGATGGTGCAAAGACTGTGGTGTGACACTGCTGTGTCATGGGTGTAAGGGCCAGACCAAAACTCCATTGAGATCAGTGGGAACCTCTCCACTCATTTCAAGGGGCTCTGGATCAGGACCCACCTATGAGCAGAATCAAGCCCAGGTTCTCTGGCCCCCGGGATCAATCAGCTAAACCCAGGGGGATGCCCCCTCCCCCTCCAAAACTTTGGAAAAGTGCCCCCACCCTAGGCCCAATCAGAATGGACAGTTAGATGGACACTTAAAATGAAAGAATAAAACACACAAGAGCAGAATATGTTACTGTTGCTGGGATCTTTCTGGCCAAGGGACAGAAACACGTCCTTGGCTGGATTCCCCGAGCCGGAGAAGAAATCACAGCCCTCTCCCACCCCGCCAGAGCTACCAGTTCCCAAGCTGTCCACAGCTCTGTGGAGCAAGCCCCCAATGGAGAAATGAACCCAGCACAGCAAACACAAGGAATTATGAGAAAACAGCCCAGTCAGAATAAGGGAATGAGGATCAAAAATCAGCCACACTGTCTGGGGGAGATTCATTCTCTTTTTTTTCCTTTCTCCATCTATCAGCGTCTGCTCTCCCTGCCAGACCAGCCGGTGCTGCTTCTGCAATCCAGCCTCTTAGCCTCCCTGAGCACCCCTCACTCTTGGCTCCTGCCTGAACGGAAGCCCAGATCCCTCTGTGCGGGATGGAGTCAGTTCCTTGCCCCGAGCACCTGCACCAGTGATGGGAGGCTCAAACCCCCAGGGATCTTCAGTGAGCCATGAATGGAGACTGGACTCCTTCATGTCCCCCGGGGAGACGATGCTAATGGACCTTACTAGTGGGACATTTCTCCTACGGTCCCTCTTTATTTTGCTCCCCGTAATCCTCATTATAGTTCCCTGAACCACGCAGAACCACCGCCACCCTTCCCCAAGCTGGAGTCACCTTACGAAGTGCTTGGAGATGCCTTCAACAATCTCCTCTTAGTTGCCTGTTGGCAAGGTGTTCTGATGCTCACTCACAGGATGTGTGGGGGAAGAGTGTCAAATCCCCATCTGGTAAAGGGGGAGGGCGAGGCACTGGGTTGGAAGAACAGGTGGGGAACCTCTCCTGCTGGAGGAGCCGAGTTCTGTCTTTTATTTCCATCATAACACCCCATGCTCCCTAGTGGAATTGGCTGCGGAGACACTTACCAGCACTCCAAAGGCCATGATCTTCAGCAGACACTCCAGGGAAAATAATGAAGTGAAGACGTGGTTGAACATCTTTAGCACATTCTCATAAGCAGTTGAGGCCTTGTCGAACTAAAGGCAAGAGAAGAGAGCAAAAAAATCAGCCCCACGGGAGGGGCCAGGACCCCAGGCTACAGATCAGCCCCACGGGAGGGGCCAGGACCCCGGCTACAGATCAGCCCCACGGGAGGGGCCAGGACCCCAGGCTACAGATCAGCCCCACGGGAGGGGCCAGGACCCCAGGCTACAGATCGGCCCCACGGGAGGGGCCAGGACGCCAGGCTACAGATCGGCCCCACGGGAGGGGCCAGGACCCCAGCTACAGATCAGCCCCACGGGAGGGGCCAGGACCCCAGGCTACAGATCAGCCCCACGGGAGGGGCCAGGACCCCAGGCTACAGATCGGCCCCACGGGAGGGGCCAGGACCCCAGGCTACAGATCAGCCCCACGGGAGGGGCCAGGACCCCAGGCTACAGATCGGCCCCATGGGAGGGGCCAGGACGCCAGGCTACAGATCGGCCCCACGGGAGGGGCCAGGACGCCAGGCTACAGATCGGCCCCACGGGAGGGGCCAGGACCCCAGGCTACAGATCAGCCCCACGGGAGGGGCCAGGACCCCAGGCTACAGATCGGCCCCACGGGAGGGGCCAGGACCCCAGGCCACAGATCGGCCCCATGGGATCGGGTGGATGGGGGACATGGCAGCTATGCAGGAGGGGCCCATGACTGCTCTGCCAGGCACGGTACAGCCGGCATCTCATACCCTGGTCAATACTGCCCCAGTCCCGCCTGGGGGTCACTCACCTTCATCATTAGGACAATGGTGTTGAGGGCGATCATGGCCATGATGGTGTACTCAAAGGGCGGCGACACCACGAATTGCCACATGCGGTACTGAAAGCTCTGCTTGTTCTGAGGCATATGGCGGGTCAGGGGCTTGGCACTGATGGCAAAGTCGATGCAGGCTCTCTGCGGAGAGGACAGACATAGCCACTAGAGCGGGAGGCGAGGAAGGGGCTCCTGGCCACCAGCGTCAGGATGGGGGCGGGGACGATATAGGGGCAGCCCAGGCCAAGAGACTCTGAACTGGCTGAACCCCATGCGCAAAGGACAGCTCGACCTTTGTGGCGGGTCAAAGGATGCTCTCTGGCCTGGGTGAAGGGGGAGATCAGTGTAGATCGTCGTAACGGGGCCAGCGTAAATCATCATTTCTCCCACAAAGTGAATGGAGATTTTCACCAGCTGGCGACATGACCCTATGCACTGGTCATCGTGGGGGCCATCCCAGCTCAAGCCCCCCCGGTTCTTCAGGCCACCTGAAAGCTCAGCAGCCCCTGGTTTCCTGTGGCCCCTTAGGGAAGCTCCTTGCAAACCACTGGCCTTTCTCCGGTGCCCCCATGCCCTGATTCACAGATGCTACGGCCAGAAGGGACCCTGCTGTGACCTTCCTGTCTAACACGGGCTACCCCTGCGCAGCTGCTGCTGTTCTCCCTCCCCTCCGCTCGCTGGGGATTTGAACCGACAATCTCTAGCACCAGAAGCAGGAGCCAGACCCGTCCCACCAGGCCAACTGACCTGAGAAACTGAGGCATGGAGAGGGGAAGAGACCTGCCCAGGGTCACCCAGAGAACTGGGAACAGAGCTTGCTCACAAATGAGCTTGCAGGGGGCAATGCGGGAGCTCTCCCGAGCGGCTCAGCGGTGTGATCTGGCCTTGAGCCCTTCCAGGGAGCACATCGGCACTGGGCGAACAGCTTGAATTCCTTCCTGCGTGACAGTCCCAGGCCCTGCAGCAGCTGCTCCAGGGCATGCCACGGTGCTAACGGCGAAAGGCATGGTGGCGGGGGCATGGCCGCTGGGCACTGCCGTGGGGGGGACAGGGACAGATCAGCGTGGACCCCCTGACTCAGGCTGCACCTCGTTCTTTTCCAGGCTGTATTCCTCCATCATCTTATCCCCCTGCTCCTGGAACGTGATGATGATCAAGGCCACGAAAATGTTCACAAAGAAAAACGGGAAGACCACGAAGTAGACAACGTAGAAGATGGACATCTCCATACGATAGCCGGGGCTGGGGCCCTGGTTCTCATACGTGGCGTCCACCGAGTGCTTGAGGACTCTGCAGTGGGGAAGGAAGGAAGGTGGAAGGGGAGGGAAGAAAGGGAGAAAGAGAGAGAAAAACAGCTGCAAGAAGTTGTCAGTTTAGGCCCAATAGAAATTCCCGTCCACAGCTAGGCTCATGCTGTGCTAATACCCTGGTCATATGGCTGAGGGACATGCAGCCTAGAGGGTGCAAGGGCCAGATCTTCATCGGGTGTAACTCAGCACAGCTTCAATGAAGTTATGCATCTACACCAGCTAAGGAGCTACGGTCACGCAGCACATGAGTGGCAGAGCTGGGAACAGAACCCAAGAGTCCTGAAGCTCAGTCACACGCCCGTCTTTCCTTTTCACCCATGAGGGGCTACCATTCTCCCCATTTTACAGAGGGGGAAACCGAGGCACGGAGAGGGGAAGTGACATGCTCAGAGTCACCCAGCAGGCCAGTAGGACCCAGGTCTGCTGAGTCACACTCTGGTGCTCTAGTCATTGCATCTGACTGCTCCAGGCTGAACCAGCTACGTTCAGCTGTGATCTAAGCGATGCTTCGCCCCAGATCTCAGAGAGGAAAGGCTAACCCTAGCCCTCTCCTGCACACGCTGGCCCATCCCTGCGGCAGCTCCTTACTGTGGCCAGCCTTCCCCCGTGGACACAGTGAAGAGCGTCAGGAGTGCCCACAGCACGTTGTCATAGTGGAACTCGTATTTCTTCCACTCTCGCTTCTGGGCTTTCACTTCGTTGTCCTTCTCGTAGACCAGGTACTCGCCCCTGGGGACGAACAGACACCGTCAGCTGGACAGCCAGGAGGGCTGGGGCACAGCACTGGACGCCTAAGGCCAGCTCCTGATCTCACAGGCTTGGGGGCAGATCCTGAGCAACCCTGGCTTCACGCTGGCTAGGGGGCTCGATTCTGCTCCTGTTCGTGCTGGCTGCACATTTGTGTCATGCCACTGCAGCAACTGCTGATCACCCCCATGAGCGAGTAGGGACCCATGGGCTCAGCTCTCCATCATGCCTGAGCAGAGCTCGAGGGCAGTGGGGTGTGGGAGGGTGGACAGGGACCTGATCACAGCAGTCTGACCCCCAGCCACCTGGTCCAGAGTAACTGAACCTGCAGGAGGCAGCTTTAGCTCAGATCACTGGTACCAGGTCTTAAAAGGCATAGGGGCCCTCACTCTACCATGCTCCCTTCCCTCCCCTATGTCAACTGGGCCGGAGGGAACTCTGCAAGGGAACTCGCCGGCTGTTTTCAGATCACTCGGTACGTCTCATAAGCCACCTCACTGACTTTAGGGCCTGAGTCTGATCTAATTTTCTCCAGTGTCAATAAGCGTCACTTTACTGAATCCTGGAAGCTACCCCAGAGCAAGAGGAGAATCAGGCTGCTAGAGTCTGAACTGCTGACCCATCTGGGGCCTCTTGCCCTGATGTAAATCACAAATAGCCCCAGTAATATCAATGGAGCAACACCAATTCACACCATTGAAAGATCTGGCCCCACTGCAGCTGTGGCCAATTTACACCAGCTGGGATTCTGACCCCCGTGACTCCAATGGAGCAATGTTAGTTTACACCAGCTGAGGATCTGACCCCGTTGACTCCAGCAGGGCAATGCTGATTTACACCAGGCGGGGAGTTACCTGGGTGTCACACTGGCGTATGTGAGAGAAGTCGGTCATTGTCATTTCTACCCTGTTCCTTACACACCCGCTGTGAATCTGTGAATCTCTGCCTGGCTCCACCTACCGAGAGCCAGGGGGCAAAGAAAGCTGCCAAGAGGGACATGATAAGAGTGAGTGGCAGCGACTCTAAGGGGGCGTAGGAACAAGCTGGGCTATAAATCCGGAGTGACTCCACTGAAATCAATGCCGTTGTGCCACTGCAAACTCAACGCTAAGTGAGAAGAGGGCGAGGTCCAGGCACCGTCTTTGCATTGGCTGCCACCTTTGTGTAGCTAGGCTACCCTCCAACGCGCCCCGGAGGCCAAATGGGAAAAGTGACGCTGCCTGCTGAGAAGTTGCTGAGGAATTGGAAGCACTAGGAGCCCAGGGATGGGTTGGGCCATGGCCAGGTGCAGAGATACAGAGGAAGGTGGCTCCGTACCTACAGTCCTTCTCAAACTCCTTGGACTCATCTGTGCAGTAGAAAAACTTGCCCTTGAAGAGCTGGACGGCCACCACGGCGAAGATGAACATGAAGAGCATGTAGACGATGAGGATGTTGAGGACATTTTTGAGAGAGTTCACCACACAGTCAAAGACAGCCTGGAACGGACAGGGGGCCCAGTCAGGACTGCAGAGTCCACACTAAACATGTTCTGCCCTCGAGTCCCACTTGGCCTGGGCCCATCTCCATATAGCCAAAAAAATGCCCCTTTCCCAAGCATGGCGCTCTCCAGTCAGGTCCCACCTGGGCTTTTAGGAACTGGCTGCCTATTTTTGAGGGGTTGAATCCCCAGAGATTGGCCTCACTGAGGTCACAGAACAAGGCCATGCCAGAGCTGGGGATAGAATCCAGGAGTCCTGGTCCTCAGGTCCCCTGCTCTACCCCCGAGACCTCCCAGAATCAAGAACAGAACCCAGGAGTTCTGACTCTGCACTAACAACTAGAGACCACTCCTTCCCATAGCTGAGAATAGACCCCAATCTCCTGTCTCCCAGCCCCCTTTTCTGACTCCCCACCTGATCCTGCAAACCCCTGCACAACTCCTTTATGTGCCTTCAACCATCCCTGCACCTACCTTGAGCTTTGGCAATCGCTTGATGGTTTTCAGGGGCCTGAGGACGCGGAGGACACGTAATGATTTGATGGTGTTAATGTCCTTCCCTTTGCTGCTGCCTCTGTAGAGACACGTTGGGTGGGGGTGGGAGAATGGGGAGAGAGAGAGGCGATGAGGCCCAGGCCCCTTGTGCCATTCTAGACACAGGGTTTTTCACTGAGGTCCATTCCCCTGGGCGCGGGGCACCCACCTGTTGGTGGGAGACTCTGGGTTACTGGGTCACTCCCAAGTGACTCATCTACCAGCCTGGGCCATCCCTTCTCTCTCCTCCTCACCTCCTGCACTCACCAGCAGCCATTAGGAGGTGCTGTTATCACACACCACTAACTCGGCCCTTTTCTCACTATCCTGGAGAGGGTGGCGCTCAAGAACTTAATATATTTTATGTTTCTCCACCTATGTATCTGCAGTTTCTACCTATCCATGCATCCATGGACCCATCCATCCACTCTACTTACCTATCTATAGTGTCTTCCCATCCATCTATCCACAGATCCATCCACTCTACCTACCTACCTATGATGTCCTTCCATCCATCCACTCTACCTATCTTTGGTGTCATTCCATCCATGGATGCATCCATTCATCCACTCTACCTACCGATCTATCCATCCATCCACGGATCTGTCCATCCATCCACTCTGTCTACCTATGATGTCTTTCCATCCATCCACAGCCAGCCCCCGTGGTTCTCTCTGGCTGCCTAGCTCCCAGCCTGGGCTGGCTGGCGTCACCCTAAGTGCTGGTCCACAGTGAGCACCCTTGATCACACAGATCGCACACCTGCAGGGAGTGTAGAGTGATTTAAGTTTGCCCAGCTGATGGGTGGCATCCAGGACTGGGGAACACCTCCACTCCAGCACCCTACCAGAAAGAAAATCCTGACTCCTACTAGAAAAACCCATGTAGTTCACCCTCCCTGGGACATTGTCATTCAATGCTGAAATGCCGCAGTCTGAACAACCACCTTGTTCTTTGTCTTAGAAGTAATTTCCACAGAGCCAGCAGCACTTACCAAAGCGTGATCTGCAGACACCTCCACAAAGAGAGAAGGCAAGGCAGAAGGAACTCCTCCGCTGGGCAGCGGGGAAGGTCCCTGCACCAAGTGTTTGCTCTTCTACAACATCTTTCATCCAAGGACCTCAAAGCTCTTTACCAAGGTCGGTATCATTCTCCCCATTCAATACATGGGGAAACTTAGGTACTGAGTGGGGAAAGGACTTACCTATGGCAACTTCAGGAATTGGTGGCATGGGCGCAAACAGAACTCAGGAGTCCTGGCTTCTGATCCTCTGCTCTAACCACCAGAGCACACTCCCACTTGGAAGTGGAAACCGAACCCAGGAGCTCTGGCTCCCAGCTCCCTGCACTAACCACTAAAGTACATATCCCCACTTGTTACAAATAGCTGAGGCAAATGGCAAGCGCCGTGTCACATCCAGGGAGATGGGAAATTCAGTCTCATCTATTCAGTAGTTTTCCCCACTGTGAAATTCCTTTAATCATCTTCCGTCACTGCACACACATGATTTTTTTTTTTTACCACCAGGGAAAGGGGCTGGGGTGTGGGCCCTGGAGCCTGAACATGTCCTGGCTACAGATACAAGCCAGGCAGCTTTCCCATGCACACCCTGCCAAGTGTGATCCCTGTTGTGGGGAGCAGGGGGTGAAGCCTTCATGGCCCATTCAATCCTGGCTTTGTTGGCAAGGCTGCCAATGAACAGGGATGGAGATCGCTGATTGTGAGGGTGGTGGTTTGGGGCCACAGACATCTGTCCCCTGGGGATCAAGGCTGAGACCCAGCAAATTCATTCCTCACAGAGGCCTCATTATCCACATTTTATAGACAGGAAAACTGAGACAGAGTGGCTATGCAACTTACCCATGGCTACTTTGGGAGTTACCAGCACAAGAGGAGTACCTGTGGTTGGCAGATGGGACTGATGTTTGGTGACAGGAAAAGTCCCTATTTATTATTAGCTGCACGCTAAGAAGCCCTGTGTTCCAATGGCTCAGTCCCTAGAAGGGGCAGGACGGGAGCTCCTTCCAGCCCCAGATCTCAGCGCAGACTGCCTGGCACTCTCAGTTCCTCTTCTCCCCAGCACAGATTGGGCCGCACGGGCAGATCCAGTCCAGAAAGTGCTGGATGTAGGAAAATTCAATAACCCTGGGCCTGGTTCCCAGCCTGGGACAGGGGCTACGCTCTGACCATGGGTGCCTCCGGTATATGGGACGGCGGAGAGCTGGGCCACAATCTCCCCCAAAGCCGGCCCCACCATGGAGGGGTGGAGTGGAACTGCTTCATGCCGAGCTGATGGAGACTGGTGATTGTTCCCACAGGGCTTCTCACTGTGAGTTCCCTGCTGCTCATAACAACACTTTATCCATCACGAGCTCCTGTAAGGGACTTTGCAAACATTCATTCACTCTCACACCATTGGTGGGGGGAAGGGAAAGTCAGTATTATCCCTATTTCAGAGAAGGGGGAAGTGAAGCAGAGAGAGAGAGAAACTGATCTGACCGAGGTCACACAGCGCATCAGTGGCAGAGCTGGGGATAGAACCCAGGAGTCTTAGCTCCTAGTTCCCCATGTTCTAACCACTAGACCCCATTCTCCTACCAGAATTGGGAACAGAACACAGGCATTCTGCCTCCCAGTTCCCTGCCTGTAGCAATGGACCCCACTCCCTCTTCTCAGTAGAAGGTCACCAGGTGCGGATTTCAAAGGCACAATGTTGTGAAAGGTTTCAGACTAGCAGCCGTGTTAGTCTGTATCCGCAAAAAGAACAGGAGGACTTGTGGTACCTTAGAGACTAACAAATTTATTTGGTGCGAAAGGCACCAAAGTGCTGTGTACAAGGGAACCATGTCCTTAGAGGGGACCCACTGTCCCATTTCGGGAGACCCTGTTCCAGCACAGGACCAAGAGAGAGGCAACAGGGTGCCCTACGCATGGGGGCCAGAGAAATCTGGGTGGGTGTCCAGCAGAAGGGTCAGTGACAAGGATCGACCTGAACGAGTGATGGACAGATCTCCCATTCAAAGCAAGGCATGACCATGAGCACAGGGAAATAAAGAGAACATACAGAGCATGTGTACGGGGGAGAGAGAGAGAGAGAGAGAGACATTACCGTGAGTTGCTCCTGTGTCAGGTGGCAGTGAAGGGGGAAAGACAAGGAGAGGTGAGTGACAACCAGAGAGAAAACACACGAGACGCACCCCAACAAAAACCACCAAATGGGCTGTCCCCACACCGGCGCTGCTCTTGGAACCCCCAGCGCCCTGCTCAGGGCTTCACACATGCTCCTCCTCGTTCACCTCCTGGCCAGGGGATGGACTGAGCTGGGATGAGCAAGGTCAGGAGGCCGGTGTCAGGAGAACCTGAAAGCCAGATCAAGGCTTGACAGCTGGATCCAGGATCTGGTACCAAACAGGCCATTTTCCAACAGCTGGAGGATTCCCTGCATGTGGATGAGCTTTTAAATCATTAACAGAGGGACAAATCCTCAGCGTTTACTCCTCGCTTACCCAGCATTCACTCCTCCCTTACTCTGGGTTTGGCCTTTCCTTACTCCGACAAAACTACTAGAGAAGTCAAATAAATTGAGGACAACTGACCAAACTGTGAATTCCCTACTCCAGGTTTACTCCCTCCCTACTCCAGGGTTACTCCCTCCCTACTCCAGGTTTACTCACTCCTTACTTGGGCAAAACTCCCAGTGAAGTCAAACAAATTGAGGGTGGTGTAAATTGACAGAGTTGCATTGACTTCAATACAGCTGTGTTGACTGACACCAGCTTTTGGCCCCCTGGGGGCACAGCCTCTGCTCTCAGTTACACTGGTGTAACTGCTGACTTCAGGGAAGGTACCCTGGATTTCCGCCAGTGTGGAAGGAGAATGGGGCCACACATCACATACGACGGCAAGTCCAATCAGCGCCCCTCAGGCCTCTTGCCACCAGCCCAGCTGGGAATAACTGTGGTCAGAGAAGCTTGTGATAGAGCTAGAATCCAGCTGTCGAGACCCTGGGATGGCGGGTGCTGATGCAGCAGCATGATCGAACGTGGTACGGTGGAGAGCAGCGTACGCAGCCCAGTGAGACAGTAATGCAGCACAGCACAACAGCAAGAGCTACTTTTCGTGTGTTACTGAAATGGACGCCATTGGCTCAAACTGGCTCTAGGCTAATGCTGGACTCTTATGAAACGGACATGAAACAGGGTGAAATAAACCAGGGTAAGGGTGGGGAGAGAGGTGGGGAGGGAGAAAGCTGAGAGTTCTCTTCAGGAGAGGCAGGTGGATTCAATCAATGGGGGAAACGTCTCTCTGGCAGGGGTGAGCAAACTGACGGGAAAAGATCCGCACGCGTCCCCCACCCCATAGCCTTTTGGATGGGTCTGAAATGTTCGGTTAACCCTTTAAAACCCATTCTTCCCTATATCTGCAGTGCCTCTTGAAGGATTAGATACAAAATGGGTCTTGGCTTCGCCAACACACTCCACTCCCTCAAATTACACAGCCCAGCTGCCGCCCAGTTCACCCCGCCCCCCGTGAATCTGGATTCCACCCATGATTTCACCAAACCCTCCTTGAGGCATGCTGATCACACCACCCGGTCTCAGGTTCAAAGGGAAAAGGGCAGGTCTGGTGAGATCTCCCTGGTCGGCTTTGGAGGGTCACCCTGAAGTAGCCACTACTGCAGGCCTCAGGGCTAGCCCAGCCCGCATCCCTGCCGTTACAACTACCGTGGGCTACTGCAGGGGTGCAGAACCACTGGGGCACGGGTTTGACCTGGCCACACATTCCTCTCCTCTACAGCCCCCTGGACCGTGCACATGGGCTCTGTGAGGATGGCAGAGCCAGTCTGGGGCTCCCTGCAGTGGAGGGTGCTCTTTGGGAGGGGGGCAGCAGAGCCATTCCCCTAAGGCCCCTTTGCACCAGCCAAGCTAGCCCCCAGGGACTAGGACGCAAGGCTATGGATGGCCCTGACTCGTCTACACCAGTGTCATGACGCCGGGGTGGGGGAGAGTGGAACCAGGTGCCAGAGCTCTGCTTCAGCCCAGTTCAGAATGAACTCTCTCTAGAGAGTCAGGATATTTAACGAGCAGGGGGCCCCCCTCTCCGCCCCACCACACTGCAGCAGCAGCTGCCTCCAGCCTGAGCTGCTAGTCCTGGATGGGGACATGGCATTCACAGCCTGAGCTTTCCATTCCCGTCCCTGCTCCTGCACAGGCCAGGGCACATCAACCCTGCAAACTCTGGGTTTCCCCAGGGAACGGACAGACCCTGACACCTGGGGGATGCATCAAGACCACCGGACCCTGGTCCAAACCCCGGCCGTGCCCAGTGGTACCAGCTGGGAAGGTGTCTCTCGCTGTCCTGACCCAAAGGACCAACCACTCCAGGGAGTTCAAGTTCTGGGACCTATTTTGGTCTCTCTGCCAATGAGGAGTCCAATTAAGGCTGCTGGCAATGGTGTTTCGTGGATGCGAAGTGGGTGCCTGGTCCCACTGGGGAAAAGGCTGAGACCCCTCAGAGTCCTCTCACACACAGGCCGTCAGATGGCCATTACCAATCCAGCCTCGACTGCGCTTGTGACCTCCAAGTGAGAAGGCAGCACCAAATACCCCGATGCGGCCAGTCCTCGGGCACGGCGGGCACCGAAAAGGGACGGCTCGTCCAACAGCCACAGCAGTTTGCCCAGCTCCACACAGAGGGTCAGGAATGGCTGGGGAAGCCCCTGTGCCTCCCAGCACAGACCATGCAGGGGGAGGATCAATCGGTGGGACAGCGCCGGGCATGCGTGGGGAGGGGGGAGATGCACATTCTGGGGGTGCAGCTGGCTGTACCATCCAGCCCCTCTGGGAGCTGGTCCCTTTGGTAATGCCCATTCTCCCTGCCCACCAGTAGTGATGCCCAAGGATCCCAGCAGGCAGTCATGAGAGATGCTGCTCAGCGTGCTGTTTCCCTGCAGCAGGAGAGCTCGCCACTGGCGGTGACCCACCAGGACCCCGAGGGCTCTCCTGGCTCACATGTGTGTTTACACACGTCCTCCCATAATGACCACAGAACCCCAACTATTTGCTGACCCTTGTGTGTTGCTTCATCAGGGCACAGAAGCTGCTCATGGGTTGAGAAAACCAACACTGGAAACACAGTTGCTAATCCACCGAACTGGTGCAATTCTCGCCCTCTCTAGCTGTACGTGCCCCGATGGGCCGGCTCTCACAACCTGCCAGGTGCAGCACCCTCTCACCATGTGAGAGATGGACAAGCAGCGGGGCCCAGCACCACTCGCAGAGCTGGGAAGGAGAACCCAGAAGTGCTCTAATGATCACAGCACACTCCTCTCCAGAGCCAGGGGTAAAACCCAGGAGTCCAGACACCCGCTCCCCACGCTCTAATCCCTGGACCTCACTCCCCTCCTGGAGTTGAGGAAAGAATCAGGAGCTACCTGCTCTTAACTACTAGACTCCAGTCCTGCATTTGAGGCTCCCCCAGGTGTTGGGTTCTGACTAGCACAGCGAAACCCTTTCTCCAAACAGGCCCTTGCTGCCTCTGGGCTTCTGTTCAGCAAGGGATCTGCCAGGCCAGTCCCCGGGTGGCAACAGAACATCACTGTGCTAATGGCTTGGGTGGCATCATGGTGCCAGGCCCTGAGAATCCTGCTCCTGAAGCCAATGGCGCTGGGCCTGACCTGGGTCTGCGTGCACCAGGCTCCCTTCCGGGGAGCTCCTGCTCGAGACTCCGCTCCTTTGGCCCTGCGGCCGAGGCCTTGGTTGTGGGGACTGCACGGCTAGGATGGACAGCCTTTACCTGACCCTTGGGAGTGGCTCCACATGCTAGGGGCATCCCAAGCTGGCGGGGAGGTTGCTCCACCATTCCATGCATGATCTGTGATTGGCTGGGTGGGTGGTAGCGAATGGGAGAGCCCTGTCATGCAACGAGCAAATTGGGGCCTTTCCCACCTGCCCAGCCAGGAGCTGGGTTCGGGAAGGAGTGCGAGAGCTCCAGCAGGAAACTCACGTGAAGGCAAAGGCCACCAGAGCTCCGCTGACCACGATGAAATCCAGGATGTTCCACAGGTCCCGGAAATAGGCGCCTTGGTGAAGCACCAGCCCCAGGTCGACCATCTGTGGCAGGGAGCGGAGCACAGGCAGAGGGTCAGCCGGGGCGGTTCGCTCCATGGTGGCTGCTGCTGAGGGGGAAAAGGCTGCTCCCCTTTTCAATCACACTTCACTCTGCTCAGACCCAGGTCCCAGCGCGCTCAGCAGAGCAGGGGCCAACCCACTACCTTCCTTTCACACAGAGGGAAACTGAGGCACAGTGTGGGGACATAACTTACTCAAGGGAGGGCTGGAACCAAATCTCCTGAGTCTAAAAGGAGCCAGGCCTGTTCTGCTAGGGACAAGATGGAGGGACAAGAGCCACCCAGCCGCTGGCAACATCTGGGCTTTAAGGGCACTTTCTTCCCAAGCTTAATTCAAACTGACCCAGAGGCAACCCTGCCACTGCTGAGCGCCCGCCAGTGACTGAGAGGGGGAACTTGGTCTCCAGCTCCCTGCTCCTCATCCAGGGCCCCCATCTCCTCAGCTCTCTCTGCGGCTCTTTGCTGCTGCTTCCTGGGGCACTTCGTTTCATAAGCCAGCCCTGTTATCACATGAAGGAGACGGGGCCCCGTTGGCCTGCCTCTGGCTCCTTCCATCCCAGCCTCCGCCCCAGCAGATAGTCCCGTCTTCGCACCCCCCAAGTTCTCCAGGGCTCAGCGTGCCCCTTTGCACAGCCACAGGCATCCCTCTGCCGCTACCCTGCCTAGCCCTTCCCTGGGCTGGATTCCAGACCTCCACCCCTCCGTTATGGGTTTGCCCCACACCTACCCTCCCCCCCCCAAGTTCTACCCTTCCAGCTCTGCAAGCCTCATCCCCTCTCAGCTGCGTGGGAAGGAAATGCTGGCAGAGCCACTGGAAGGGACCAGTCTCCTCTCAGCTTCCCCCCTTCCCTGACCTGGCCGGGAATGGACAGGCTCCAGGATGAGGTTCCATCCCCTCCTCCCAGGCTGGAGGCCCCCCCAAGGAAGAACTGACGGGTGGTCCATACACACAGCGTCTGCCCTGTTACACTGAGCCCCACTTGGGTTGGTAACATGGGAGGGTGAGCTCATCCTTTCTCTGCAGCCGCACCAGGGCTGGTGGCTGGGTCAACCACTGGAGAGATCTCCTGCAGTGGGTAAATCCTCCCCTCCCTGCGATACGGCCCAAGCCCTGGACCCTGCCGGACTCACCTTAATGACCATCTCAAAGGTGAAGACACCCGTGAAGACGTAGTCAAAGTAGCGCAGAACCTTTGGGGGAGAAGAGAGGGTGGATCTCAAATGCCCCTTTGGCTCCTCTTGCTAGCACCCCAGGGCAGGAGGAGACCCTGCCTGAATCCCACTGCAGCCAGGGCCTGGCCTAGCAGGTCCAGGATCCCCGGCTGAGGCTTGCACAAGGGGGGCCAGGCAGTGTCTATTCCAGGAGTGGTTTGGTGAGGCTGTCGGAGACCCACCAGGCTCACAGTGAGCAGAAGCCACCAAGGGGAACGGCCCAGATTCAGACCAGCGATAGCCCATCCCCAACCTCTATGGCCTCCAGGAGCAACACAAGGCCTATGGAGTGCAGGCGTCACATCTCCCCATGGGTCTCTGGGGGGTGCTTCCATGGGGATGACCTTTGGATGGGGTTTTCAGCCCCCCGTGCCATTAGGGTCCCCAATCATAATCTTAGGGTGGGTGCAACCTGTGGCCATAGATACCCCAGGCACTCCCAGCGAGTGTCAAGGTGGGAACCCCGGTGTCCTAGTCAGACTCCAACATGGGTCCTCTCTGTTCCATCTCCCTCAAACTCCCCTTCAGCAGTTACAGGCAGACAGGGGATTCTTCACTTCCTGACCCAGTATGTTGTCCTGCCTTGGCGCCTGGCTGTTAAACAGCTGCTGAGCCCCACCTGGGAGAGGGCTGAACTGCCACGGTGAGTGCGTGATCCCAGTAAGGTGCTGCTGTGTGGCTGCTGAAGAGCTGTTGTGCCCCACCCCAGAGGCGGCTGCATACTAGTGCCAGGCACAGCCATTCTTTGCGTTCAGTTAACACAAGGCTTTACGAGCCCTCCTTCGGAGATGCACCAGCTTGTTATCACCCTCACTGGGGGCTGCAGAAGCGGCATGCAGGGAAGGGGAAAGCAAAGGAGGCCCGGGCCTTGGTGAGACCTGCCTCCCCGCCCCCTTTGGGGATGCTGCTCTAATTCTTTCACTCTGCTCTCCCAGCAGGCCTGGGCATGCGGGAGTTGGCCAGCCAGGCTCTCAGAGAGGAAACTGCAGTGTCAGCTGCCGGGAGAGCTGGGTGGTGATTTATGGAGCTCTCACTCCCGGCTGCCTCCCTCCTAACCTACTTTAGGACAACTGCAGTGCTGCAGAAAAGCACGAGGAAGGGCAGAAGCCTTTGGCTTTATTTTGGGAAGGGGCAGGTGCTAACAGTTGCACCTTCTGTGCTGGGCTCCAATGTCAGGGGGGTGGCACCGGGGCAGCCTGCTTCCTGTTCACTCCCCAGGCACTGTCTCTCTAGCTTTCAGTGTCAGTTTAGCCCAGCAGAAAGTTGCCAGTTTGGCGTCCCTAGAGAGTGGAGGGCACAGCCTGTGGGGTAGTAGGGCAAGCTCCCCCTATATGTCATCCCCACCAATATGCCTCAGCCATGCTGCAAAGATCCCTTGTTAGGAGTGTTAATATAAGAATGGCCAGACTGGGTCAGACCAAAGGTCCATCTAGCCCAGTATCTGTCTACCGACAGTGGCCAATGCCAGGTGTCCCAGAGGGAGTGAACCTAACAGGTAATGATCAAGTGATCTCTCTCCTGCCATCCATCTCCATCCTCTGACAAACAGAGGCTAGGGACACCATTCCTTACCCAGCCTGGCTAATAGCCATTTATGGACTTAACCTCCATGAATTTATCCAGTTCTCTTTTAAAGCCTGTTACAGTCCCAGCCTTCACAACCTCCTCAGGCAAGGAGTTCCACAGGTTGACTGTGCGCTGCGTGTAGAAGAACTTCCTTTTATTTGTTTTAAACCTGCTGCCCATTAATTTCATTTGGTGACCCCTAGTTCGTGTATTATGGGTATAAGTAAATAACTTTTCCTTATCCACTTTCTCCAGATCACTCATGATTTTATAGACCTCTATCATATCCCCCCTTAGTCTCCTCTTTTCCAAGCTGAAGAGGCCTAGCCTCTTTAATCTCTCCTCATATGGGACCCTCTCCAAACCCCTAATCATTTCAGTTGCCCTTCTTTGAACCTTTTCTAGTGCCAGTATATCTTTGTTGGGATGAGGAGACCATGTCTGTACACAGTATTCGAGAGGTGGGCGTACCATCGATTTATATAAGGGCAATAAGATACTCTCAGTCTTATTCTCTATCCCCTTTCTAATGATTCCTAAGATCCTGTTTGCTTTTTTGACTGCCTCTGCACACTGCGTGGACATCTTCAGAGAACTATCCACGATGACTCCACGATCTTTTTCCTGACTCGTTGTGGCTAAATTAGCCCCCACCATATTGTATGTATAGTTGGGGTTATTTTTTCCAATGTGCATTACTTTACATTTGTCCACATTAAATTTCACTTCCATTTTGTTGCCCAATCACTTAGTTTTGTGAGATCTTTTTAAAGTTCTTCACAGTCTGCTTTGGTCTTAACTATGTTGAGTAGTTTAGTATCATCTGTGAACTTTGCCACCTCACTTTTTACCCCTTTCTCCAGATCATTTATGAATAAGTTGAATAGGATTGGTCCTAGAACTGACCCCTGGCAGACACCACTAGTTACCCCTCTCCATTCTGAGAATTCACCATTTGTTCCCTGTCTTTTAACCAGTTCTCAATCCATGAAAGGACCTTCCCTTTTATCCCATGACATCCGAGATAGGCTCTGACTGCATTACCTAGAAAGGCAGAAGCCCTCAGCCTCCGCAGGGGTAGGGTGGGCTTGGCTCAGCAGAGCAGCAGGACTTACGTTGTTCCGGGTAGCATTGGGCTGCACGGGGTCCTCGGCGGCCAGCGCGATGCTGCTCATGGCGATCACCATCAGGATGCACATCTCAAAGTACCGCAGGTTCACGATGTAATGGCAGAGCCTGCGGAACCTGGGCCGGGCAAAGACGGCACATGGCACTCAGGGCCAGGGGCACCCAGACTCACTGTGTCGTCCCCCCCGGAGCAGACCAATGCACCCCTCTGGCCTGGTGTCCCCCCCATCCTGGAGCAGACCAGTGGGCCCCTCTGGTCTGGTATCCTCTTCACCCTGGAGCAGACCAATGGGCCCCTCTGGGCCAGCAGTCCGCCCTCTTTGCCACACCAGATCAGGATCACAGTTCATGAAGCCAATAGCTGACCCTCAGCCATGATCAATAGTTGATGTTTCAGAGTAAGGCGCAAACTCCCACAATGCACCTGGGCAGCTACGCCATGCTGTTGGGGTCCTCCCACCCCCAGGGCAGTCTGATGCAGGGAATTCAAACATAGGAGGGTTGGGTGCCCACTGGCCTCCTGCCCTCACTTAGAGGTGGGTGGTTCTGTTCCTGGCACGTGCCCACCACCTGCCCACTCCGTTCCCCGCCCCGGTGAGGGCCGTACTCACGGATTGGTGGTGGAGAGGATGAACATAGAGCTGTAGGGAACCATGGGCTTAGGTCCATTCTCCTCCTGCTCACCATCCTCCTCCTCTTTCTTCTCTTCCTCCTTCTTTGGCAGTGGGTCTGGATTGGCGTTTTTATTCACTGCACAGGGGAGAAGGGCGAAGGGAAGTGAAGTGGTCAGCACCGACCTGGGACCCCGGAACCAGACACGGCACAGCTGCTGCTTTCCTGCCAGCGTACAGGGGAGTTAGTGTCATCCCTGCAGGCACGGGCAGGGAGATCTGGGCCTGGCAAAGGTCACCTGAGACTACTGCTGCCGATGGGGAGCGTGGCTCCGGTCTGCATCGCTTTTTAACACTAATGGCATGCTGCCTCCCGTGCGTGGGGCTAGGGTTAAGGCAAGAGAGCTCCCTAACCCTCCTTAAGAAGGGGAGCTCAGGTGAGTCACACACCCAGAGCCTCGGGGACACACACACAGAGCCTCAGGGATGGACAGATGAACACACACACACATATACACACCCCTCAGGGACACACACACACACACACACAGAGCCTCGGGGACACACACGCACAGAGCCTCAGGGACGGGGACACACACACAGAGCCTTGGGGACGGACAGACGAACACACACTCGCACACACACACCCCTCGGGGACACATGGGCACACAGAGCTTCAGGGACAGGGACGGACACACACACACATACACACAGCCTTGGGGACACACACACACACACAGCCTCAGGGACACACACAGAGCATCAGGACAGGGACACAAACAGGGGCTTGGGGACGGACACACACACACACACACAACAGCCTCAGGGACAGACAGACAGACACACACACACATACACACACAGGCTCGGGGACAGACACACACACGCACAGCCTTGGGGACGGACAAACACACACACACACCCCTTCGGGGTGACACACACACACATGAGCCTCAGGGACAGGGATGGACACTCACACACAAACAGGGGCTTGGGGATGGACACACAGGCTCAGGGACAGACACACACACAGGCTTCGGGAAGGACAGACAAACATACACACCTTGGGGGGACACACACAGAGCCTCAGGGACAGGGACGGACACTCACACACACACAAATGGGCTTGGGGATGGACACACAGGCTCAGGGACAGACACACACACAGGCTTCGGGAAGGACAGACAAACACACACACCTTGGGGGGACACACACAGAGCCTCAGGGACAGGGACGGACACTCACACACACACAAATGGGCTTGGGGATGGACACGCGCACACACAAGCTGGGGGACAGACACACGCACAGGCTCGGGGACACACGCGCACACACCCACACAGGGTGTCTCCAAGGGGCGCCCTCGTGGCGCTGTGGCTCCAAGCGGCAATACACGGTCGGAGTATCCCAGAGCTGAAGGCCAGAAGGGACCATCAGACCATCTCGCTTGACCTGTGTGGTCACTGCCATTGACCCAGAGACTCCAGCAGGACTAAAGAGACGACACCGTGGTGGCCACAGATAGAGGCCCGCGGAGCTGGAGACACTCCCAGTGCGTGAAGCCTCAGCAATGGCAGGGAAGTGATTCGGAGACCCGCCCAGAGGGACCCAGCAGGTGCCCCACGCCCTATGCAGCAGAGGTAGGTGAACCCCCACCCCGCAAAGTCCCTGCCAATCTGACCTGGGGGAAATTCCTTCCCCACCCCAGATCGGGCAACCCTGAGCATGTGAGCCAGACCCACAGCCCGACATCTAGACAGAGGATTCTCTGTGCCCTCTCGGCGCACCGACTCACCCAACCGGTGCCTGTCTCTGCCTATGGCTGAGCTCTGATCCCTTCAGGGCTGATTTGTCTCCTAGAGGCCAGAGGTGCTGACTTCTGCCGACCCCCCTCTGCCCCCAGCCCCACCCCAACTCCAGCCCTGCCCCACCCCCATTCCAACCCCTTCCCCAAAGTCCCCACCCCAACTCCACCCCCTCCGTGCCCTTATTCTGACTCCTTCCCCAAATCCCCACCCCGGCCCCTCCTCCTCCCCTGAATGCGCCACGTTCCCGCTCCTCCCCATGCCCTCCCAGAGCTTGCTATGCTGTCAAACAGCTGTTTGGCGGTGGCAAGTGCTGAGAGGTTGGCGGAGGAGCGGGGACACAACGCACTCAGGGGAGGAGGTGGAGGTAGGACAGGGCAGCTTGGCTGCTGGTGGGTGCAGAACACCCACTGATTTTTCCCATGGGTGCTCCAGGGCTGGAGCATCCACGGAGTTGGCGCCTATGCTAGAGGCCCCACCTGATGGACATGGGCTACTCCCCCCCTAAATTGGGACCAGCCCTGAATCTCAGGAGAGATGCCCCCATGCATCTCACTCCCACACATAAGAACGGCCAGACTGGGTCAGATCAAAGGTCCATCTAGCCCAGTATCCTGTCTTCTGACAGTGGCCAATGCCAGGTGCCGCAGAGGGAATGAACAGAACAGGGAATCATCAAGTGATCCATCCCGTCGCCCACACCAGTCATGATTTTACAGACCTCTAGCATATCCCCCTTAGTTGTCTCTTTTCCAAGCTGAAAAGTCCCAGTCTTATTAATCTCTCCTCATACAGCGGCCGTTCCATCCCCCGAATCATTTTTGTTGCCCTTTTCTGAACCTTTTCCAAATCCTATATATCTTTTTTGAGACGGGGCGACCACATCTGCACGCAGTATTCAATATGGGGACATACCATGGATTTATATAGAGACAATATGATATTTTCTGCCTTATTATCTCTCCCTTTCTCAATGATTCCCAACATTCTGTTCGCTTTTTTTGACTGCAGCTGCACATTGAGCGGATGTTTTCAGAGAACTATCCACAGTGACTCCAAGATCTCTTTCTTGAGTGATAACAGGTAATTTAGACCTCATCATTTCATATGTAGAGTTGGGATGATGTTTTCCAAGGTGCATTATTTTGTATTTATCAACATTGAATTTCATCTGCCATTTTGTTGCCCAGTCACCCAGATTTGTGAGATCCCTTCGTAGCTCTTCGCAGTCTGTCTGGGACTTAACTATCTTGAGTAGTTTTGTATCATCAGCAAATTTTGCCATCTCACTGTTTACCCCTTTTTCCAGACCATTTATGAGTATGGTGACTAGGACTGGGCCCAGAGCAGACCCCTGGGGGACACCACTATTTACCTCTCTCCATTCTGAAAACTGACCAGCTATTCCTGCCCTTTGTTTCCTGTCTTGTAACCAGTTTCCAATCCATGAGAGCAGCTTCCCTCTTATCCCATGACAGCTCACTTTGCTTGCGAACCTTTGGTGAAGGACCTTGTCAAAGGCTTTCCGAAAGTCTAAGTACACTGTATCCACTGGATCCCCCTTGTCCACGTGCTTGTTGACCCTCTCAAAGCATTCTAGTAGGCTGGTGAGGCACGATTTCCCTTTACAAAAACCATGCTGATCTTCCCCAACAAATTATGTTAATCTCTGTGTCTGACAATTTTGTTCTTTATGTCTCACACACTCCCCACTATGCTGGGGGCGGATTGAGCTCTGCCCCATGGCGCCTACACTGGGGGCGGATTGGGCTCTGCCCTGGGGCTACCCCCATCCGGTGCCTACCTTGAACGACGGTGTTGTTGATGGGTGGTGTGAAGGTGGCTGGGATATCCACTGTGGTGTGCTCTGGCTTCTTGGCAGCCTTGGCTGGGTTGTTCTGGGTGCTGGGGTTGGTGACTATAAGGCTGTTCTCGGGGGTTTTCGGGGGCCCGGGCTGGGGCGGGTTGCTGGGTACCTGGCGGTTGGCAGCATTCTGGGAGTTGGGGGGTGGCTGGCCCAGGGTGCCAGGAAGGTTGTGGGATGCCCGGGTGGCCATGCAGTTGGCATGGTGGCCCACCTTGGCTGGGCTCTGCAGGTGGCTGGCATTGAGGGGGGTCGAGGGCTCTGTGGTGGCAAGTTTGTTGTTCTTCATGTTGTCTATGTCCTCCGCCACCTGTGGCTCGTGGCGCCCCATGTCCTGCTGGATCGGCCGTGTGGTGGAGAGGTTCGGGCCGGGCACTGGGCTGGGGCCTTGGTTCTCTCTACAGCAGCAACCCAAAGGAAAAGACGCAGATCAGAGTCATGGAGTAGGAGGCCTGATCTCCCTTCTGAATAACCTGAACAGCCTGCTGCTCTGGCCCCACTAACTGCTGGCTCAGGAGATCAGGGAATGGGACATGGGGCCTTCCCCTCTAGGGGCACCAGCTCTGATTTGGCCCCAGGGTGGTGGTGGGGGACTGGCTGGTTAAGTGGGCAGTGCTGGTCAACGACTGACAATCACCTCCATCTGGGATGGCTGTTCGCTGGCCCGTATGGAACCAGTTCTTGGGTCTCAGCCCAGTTCCCAGAGGGACAAGTGTTAGGCGGACGTGGCCAAGCAGACCTTGGCGTCTGTCTGAAATGCTCCCATCAGCAGAGAGGGGAAGGCGAAGGGCCTCGGGCTTGATAGCTGATACATCCCCCGTTGAGGGGGGGGGGCAGCTGGCTCTACCTCTTGCTTCCCTTTTCCCTGCCCCTTGCTCCTTCCTTGGCCCCGTTCTCCAGCCCCAGCCCTGTGCCCATTGCTGGCTGAGCGAGGGCCCTGCACTCTGAAGATGGGGGGCCCTGTCTCTGAAACAACCCCTCATCCCAATCTGGCTCCCCGTTTTCCCCACAGCACCCCTCCGTCATGGTACAAAGCGAGGAGATTGGGATGCAGAGTTCCCAATTCCCTCAGCCCCGTCCCCCCAGCCTCATTGAGCCCTAGCGGCTGTCGTGCCCAGGGGCTCTTCCACTCCACCGCCCAGGTGCCCCCACTCACTTCCTGCGCCGGTGTCGCCTCTCCCTGTCATCCCTCTTGCCGTCGGTGTCGTAGGTGGACTGTGCGGTGTGCCGGTGGCGCCGGCGTCTCTCCCCGTCGGACTGCTCACCCTCCACATCCCTGCGGGAGGGCCGGCTCCCTTCCCGGTGCCGCAGTCGCCGCTCCACCTTGCTGCCCTCGTCCCGGCTCCCGCCGCCTTCCTCTCCCATCCGGCGCTGGGCCCGGTGCCGCCGATGATCCCGCTCGCCCTCGGCCATCCGGGGCGACCCGCTGCGGCTCTCTTTGCTGCCCCCTTGCCGGTGCTGGTGCCTGCGGTGCGGGTCGACAGCTTTGATCCGCTCCGAGGCGCTGTCACGGTAGCCCTGCTCCCGGCTGCTCTCGTATCCCTGGCTTGGATAGTCCAGCTCCCGGTAGGTGCCGTCCTGGTTCAGATTGGTCTCCTTGCTCCCGCGGCGCTGCCGTCGGACCTCAAGACCCTCTGCATCAGGCTGCTCGTAGCTGCGGGAGCTGCTGAACTCCCGCGAGCGCTCGTGGTAGCGGGCCTGCTTGCGCAGGAAATCCTCAGCCCGCTGCTGGCTGAAGCGCTGCTCCAGAGAGGGCTCGTTGGGCCGGGTCTTGTTGGTGTTGTTGTTGCGGTTCTCCTGAGGGTCAACCACCAGGGGCCGGTCCAGGTGGGTCTTGATGTCAGGCCGCATGGCCCGGGCATAGGCCACCTTCCATGGGTCCTCGGGGTCCATCTCACTGTACAGGGCTTCCCGGCTCGCCAGCAGATTGTGCTTCCGCATCTCACTCGTTCTCTGTTCCCAGACAGACTTGGCGAATTTTTGGTTCTTCTGCTGCTCTTTCCTGAAGCCGAAACAGGGACAGATTCTTGAAACACCTTTAGAATTGAGCTGCTTTTCCTCCCCAACCACAGCCAGCGCTCCTGCCCCGCGCCCCACAGCGCCCCCTGCTGGGAGGGGCTGGGACCGGAGTAGCCACGAGCTCCCCCCACAGCCAGCACTCCTGCCCCGCACCCCACAGCGTCCCCTGCTGGGAGGGGTTGGTACCAGAGTAGCCACGAGCTCCCCCCACAGCCAGCGCTCCTGCCCCACGCCCCACAGCGCTCCCTGCTGGGAGGGGCTGGGACCGGAGTAGCCACGAGCTCCCCCCACAGCCAGTGCTCCTGCCCCGCGCCCCACAGTACCCCCTGCTGGGAGGGGCTGGGACAGGAGTAGCCAGGAACTCCCCCTTCAGCCAGCGCTCCCGCCCCGCTGCCTGCAGCGCCCCCTGCTGGGAGGGGCTGGGACCGGAGTAGCCACGAGCTCTGCCCACAGCCAGCGCTCCTGCCCCGCTCCCCACTGTGCCCCCTGCTGGGAGGAGCTAGGACTGGACTAGCCACGAGCTCCCCCCACAGCCAGTGCTCCTGCCCCGCTCCCCACAGCGCCCCCTGCTGGGAGGGGCTGGGACTGGAGTACTCACAAGCTCCGCCCACGGCCAGTGCTCCTGCCCCACTCCCCACAGTGCCCCCTGCTGGGAGGAGCTAGGACTGGACTAGCCACGAGCTCCCCCCACAGCCAGTGCTCCTGCCCCACTCCCCACAGTGCCCCCTGCTGGGAGGGGCTGGGACTGGAGTACTCACAAGCTCCGCCCACGGCCAGTGCTCCTGCCCCACTCCCCACAGTGCCCCCTGCTGGGAGGGGCTGGGACCGGAGTAGCCACGAGCTCCGCCCACAGCCAGCGCTCCTGCCCCACTCCCCACAGTGCCCCCTGCTGGGAGGGGCTGGGACCGGAGTAGCCACGAGCTCCCCCCACAGCCAGTGCTCCTGCCCCACTCCCCACAGTGCCCCCTGCTGGGAGGGGCTGGGACCGGAGTAGCCACGAGCTCCGCCCACAGCCAGCGCTCCTGCCCCACTCCCCACAGTGCCCCCTGCTGGGAGGGGCTGGGACCGGAGTAGCCACGAGCTCCGCCCACAGCCAGCGCTCCTGCCTTGCTCCCCACAGCGCACTGCAGCCCTGAGCATTCCTTGTTTCTAGCTGTCCTGAGACCCGATCCTGCAACGTGAGCCGATGCCGAGGCTCAGCCGCCCGTGGTCAGTCACAGCGTCATGGAGCACGAGAGCCTGGGCGCCGGTACGTGCCCTGGCCGCCGATGTCGCTACCTACGGCACTTACACCGCTATAGACATGCTGGCTGCAGACAGGGGGCTCACTTCTGCCACCTCCTTGGCTTTCTGTAGTGCAAGTTTTTGGTTGGCCACCTCCTCCTCCTCCTGTTCATCCTGACAGGTACAGACATGGGCGAGCATTAGCGGCGCTGGATCCCCATCAACCCCGCCCCGATTCCTGGCCCCTGTGGCGTGTAACTCACCCCGCCTGGTGCGGTGGCTCTGTCCCCTCTAGAGGGAGAGGAGGCCCCACGGGGGGTGACAAGCCTGCTGCTGGCTTGGCAAACAGCTCAGGCAAAGGTGCTGACTCTGTGGGTGGAGCACCCGCGGGGAAAAAATGGTGGGTGCTGAGCACCCTATCAGCGCCTCCCCCTCCCTCCTCACGCCTCCTGCCGTGGATCAGCTGGCATGCAGGGGCCTCTGGAGGGGAGGGAGAGAACCGAGGGCGGGGTGGGAAGAAGTGGGGTGGGGCTTGGGGGAAGGGGTGGGGCGGAGCGGGGTCTAGAACCCCCCCAGGAAAGGACAAAGTCGGTGCCTGTGAGCTCAGGAGACTCATGCTCCCAGAGCCAGGGTGACACGTGCAGCCCCCAGCCGGGAGTGGCCGCAAGGCTAGGATGCCCATCCTCCTGCTCCACTCGAGCTAAGGGAGAATTCAGGAGCCCAAGGCCAGACCACGGGACCATCAGCTCCTCAGGGGCAAGCTCCTGGCTAGCACAGGGCACCACCAGCACCCACACAGCGAGCCCAGCAACTGGGATTCGACCAAAGGATCCCAGCCCTCAGGAGCCTGAACTGGTGTGCGCCGTGGACAGAGAACAGGTGGGAACAAATTCTGCCAGTGCCCAAGCCTCAGTGATGGCAGGGAACGGATTAGGTGAGCCCAGCGGGCACCTCCCACGCTGCAGAGGAAATCGACAAAAACACAAGAGTCCTGCCAATCTGACCTGGGTGGAAGTTCCTTCCCCACCCCAGATCTGAAGACCCCAGGCCCACCAGCCTGGCATTTAGACACAGGAATCTCTGTACCACTTTGGCGGACTGGGCCCACCCCAAGCAATGTCCTGTCTCCAGCTGTAGCTGGTCTCTCTTGCTTTAGAGGAAGGTGAAAACCCCTTGGAATACATCATCCTTAGCGGCTAGCTGTATAGGCCCCATGACACACAACTGAGGAATCCTGATGCCACCACTACCATGGACTCCAGGGAGTTGGGTGTGATCAACGTCCCTCAAGGGCAAAGGAAAGGCTGGGGCTGAGGGGTGGACAGGGGAGCGTGATTCTCTTATTGCGTAATAGAGCCAGGAGTCCGAGAAGCTCCTGGGGGACGAGAGGTAGGAAACAGGTGATGGAAGATTAGCCAGAAAGCCCAGGGGCTGGGGCAGCTCCTGTGCTGGAAAGGAAGAAAAGGTGACGGGGGAAGAAAGAGGGAGTGAAATAGGCAGAAGGAGCCTGCCCCGAGCATCAAGGCTCACCAGGCTATTAAAATGCCTCTGTCCCTCCCCCTGGCCTTTCAGCCTTCAGCAGAGTCTTAATTCCTAGGAGCAGTGTTAGCGCCTCAGCCCCTAGCCCACTCCACAGCTAGAACAAGGGGTCAGCACCACCAGGTGCTTGACAAAATTACCGAACTTAGTGATGGACATTGGCGAGGGGCGGGAGGGGGCTCTGGGCTGAGGCAGGGGGTTGGGGGGGGTGTGAGGGCTCCAGCTGGGGGTACAGGCTCTGGGGTGGGGCTGGGGATGACGGGCTTGGAGTGTAGGAGGGTGCTCCGGGCTGCGACCAAGTGGTTTGGGGGGCGGGAGGGGGATCAAGGCTGGGTCAGGGGGGTGATGTGCAGGATGTGGGGGGGGTGCAGGCTCCGGGCAGCGCTTACCTCAAGCAGCATGTCCCCTCCTCCGGCTTCCATGCGGAGGTGCGGCCAGACGGCTCTGCACGCTGCCCCGTCTGCAGGCACCGCCCCTGCAGTTCCTATTGGCCGCGGTTCCTGGCCAATGGGCTGGGAGCTGTGGAATCAGCGCTCGGGGAGACGGGACAGAGGCAGCGTGCACAGCTGCCTGGCTGCGCTTCCACCTGCAACACCAGGGATGGGGAGCCGCTTGCAGGGAGCCACCCATGAGCGCCACCCACTGACCTGAACATTTTTACCATGGACACTTGTGTCCGTGTACGGACACGTTGCCGACACCTGCGAGGACACTGCTCATGTTTCAGCCATCAAGACGCCCCTCAAGGAAGTCTTCTAAAGGGGCCCCTAGGGCCGCTCTGAGACCTCAGGGCTCCTGAACCCCCCCACTCCCCGATCATCCTGCCCTGCCCGGCGGGCCAGGGAAGCAGCTCCCACCTTGGTGAGCTCCTGTGCGTTAGCCAGGTTATCCACGGCGATAGCCAAAAACACGTTCAGCAGGGTATCTGGTCACCCAGTCAAGGCAGAGCCACCAGCCGCTCCAGCTCCAAACACCTCTGAGGCCAAGGGCAGCCATCCTCGCCCCAGCTCAAGCCACACCGGGCTTTCAGCTTACTCCCAGGGCTATCTCAGTATGGGAGGCGTGGACTGGGATGCACATGCAGCACTTGTTGTGCCCGTAGCACCTGGGGTTTCCTTGCAGGTCTCCCAGCCACGGACTGGCCCGGTGTACCAAGGGCTAGTTTCACAGCTCCAAGCCCCAGCTGCTCCAGGCTCAGAATCACTCTTTTCGCTTTGCCTATCGAGGCTGCTAGCCATTTCTAATGCATCGGAGCCCCACACAGAACCACCACTCCAGAGGCAGAACTGGAAACAGAACCCAGGAGTCCTGGCTCCCAGCCCCTCCTGCTCTAAGCACTAGACCCCGCTCCCCTCCCAGAGCTGGGGTTTGATTCCCACTAGAGCCTCCCACCTGATTTCTTTCTCTTGGGGCCACCAAGCAAAGGATACAGTTACCAAACAGGGTGAGAACAATGAAATAGACCGAGTACACCATCCCCTGATGGACTCCGCCCTGAGATTTGATACCATCGTACATTACCATGTTCCAGTCTTCGCCAGTCAAGATCTGAAAGGGAAAAGAACAAGGCACCACAGGAGGCAGAGAATCCTTTCAGGCAGGGCTCAGGGGCACCTGCCACCCCCCATGACCAATACTTAGATGGAAAGACAAGTCTCCAACCCTCTCTGAGCCATGGTGAACATTGCACCTCCCAAATGGGGGCAGGCGGGGGAGTGGGTCCAGTCCGGTTTTGCTGGGTGGCTTACTGGACATCTCAGCAATGGGGCCTGGGAACTTTCTTGGCCTGCCATGAAAATAGTGGGGCATCTTTAACGCAGGGTGTTTCCTCCTAAAGGGTTCACTAGGCATTTGAGTTCAATAGGTGCCCACAAGAAAACGAAGGGTTTTTAACACAGTGAATGACAATCTCTTCCCCATTGTGGATGCCCTTCAGAAGGGCCTTTCCCTAAGTTCATACAGTGATGCCTCTGCCTGTTTCCTCACCCAGCTCTCACTGCCTGGGACACTGACCGAGCAATGGAGCCTGTACCTGAAATACGGTCATTATTGCTGCCGGGAAAGTGTCGAAGTTGGTGGAAGGGGTCCCATCGTCAAAATTGAACCTGCGCAGGGGAAACACCAAACCAACGCACACAGGCACGTTACTCACACATGCCCTTATCTGTCTGCCATGTCAGAGGGAAAAACTTTAGTCAGGAAGTTTAGCCTTTCCCAGGAGATGGGGCTGTAGGGGAGTGGGGCAGAACTGCTGGCTGCAGGAGGAACTCCCAGCTACTGCAGTCCCAACCTCCCTCTGCAGGAGGCGATGCAGGAGCACTGGCTGTAACCAGCTCACTAGTATTCCAGTCCCAGAGCTTGATGGGATCTTGGGAAGGCAACAGGTTGGCAGAGGGCTTGGCTTGGAGGGGCCCCCCAATACTCACTGGCCCCCAAAGAGCTGCATCCCCAGAAGGGCAAAGACGACGATGAAGAGGAAGAGAAGGAACAGTAAGCTGATGATGGACTTCATGGAGTTCAGGAGAGACACCACCAGGTTCCGCAGGGAAGCCCAGTACCTGCGGAGAGAGACCAGAGGAACCACAGGTGAGCCCCTGGCAGCGTATGGTTGGGTGACGGCAGGCAAGTGCACACATATCGGTGGGCAGGTGCACACATGTGACTGGGTGCTTGTGTCTCTCGCCGTGTTATTTGCCGGCTGCATGAGACAAACCCAAATGTGCCTTTAGAGGTTTATACGTCACGGCACAGCCTAGGGCTCGCAGTTAATGGTGAACACTAACAAACGGACACACAAACACACACGAGCACGTGTATGCATGCTACATACACACGCAGTAACTTAGGGCTGCCAATGTTGTATTTACAAAATAAGAGACTGTTTTCTTAGCACCCCTGCCCCACACCTCCTCCCAATATTGTTATCATTAATACTAAGCAGTACTCGGGGGGGGGGGTATTTCTTGCTGCTTTTTGCAGCACCCAGCAGCTCCTAATCTTGTACAGAAATGAAAAAACAAGGGACATCCCATGTAATAAGGGACTGTTGGCAATCCTAAGCGTGCTACACACACACACACACACACACACACACACACACACACACACACACACACACACACACACACACACACACACACACGTGTTTTAGGGACACTGGAAGCAAGAGAACTTACTTTGTGATTTTGAAAATACGCAATAACCTGAGAGCTCGTAACACGCTGATTCCAAAGGATGTTCCAGGCTTCATGACGGCCCAGATCACCTCAAAGATGCTCCCTATGATAACCTGCCAGAAAGCAAAGGAGCATATTAGTGGCCTATGAAAAACTCTGGGCCTTGATGCGCAGGGATCCTTGGCGCTGAGGCCCCCACCACCCCAGGGCTGACAGCATGCTCAGGACAGGCTGCGTATTCACACATGTGCACTCCAACACCCATACCCAAGGGCACACACATGATCACAGGCACATGTGTGCACCCCCTGCCAGTGCTCACCTCTGTGCATGCACTCTCACCCTGCCCCCCCATAAGCATGTACAAAGGCATACAGACACTCACAGACACACTCCTGCCTCACCCCATGCAGGCGTAAATCCACAGTAACTCCACAAGGCCAGATTCTGATCACAGCTGCACTGCTGTAAATCCCGCTTAACGCCAGTGAAGTCGACTTCAAGGGAGTTACTCTGAATTTACACAGGTGTAACAAACCATGGAATCCAATAGAGATACTCCAGATTTAAACCAGTGCAACTGAAAGCAGAATACGGCCTGATGGAGCAGCTCCTGGTTGAACGGGTGCAAGCGAGCCCAAGCCCCGTGGGCAGACTTACGGCGCAGTCGAAGCAGTTGAAGGAGGAATGAAAGTAAGGCCGCGTTCCGAGCCCATACATTTTTATAAACATTTCGGACATAAAGAGTCCTAAGAAAATGAATTCTGCATAGTCTGTGTGAGAGAGAGAGAGAGAGAGAGAGAGAGAGATGGCTCAGACCTGCTCAGATCTCCCTGCCAGCGCCTTCCTACTTTGCTGCTCTCTCCACTAAGAGAAACCCAGAAATTAAACTGCCCATTGAATGACACACTAATATCTCTTCCATTCCTAGAGCATCCTCACCGCGAAGGATCACAGAGGGCTTTGCCATCTGATAGACACTCACATAGAGAGACTGTCAATCTCCACCAAAATCCTCTGGTGCAGGGGTGTGGCAGCTGTTTAGCAGCTATCCGTAGTAGGGACACCTCCCCCAGTGGTGAAATGCAGCCACCTGCAGTGCTGGGGTGCACCAGCAGTTAAACAGCCGTGCCATCAAGGAAAGGGAAGAGGGGAGGGATAGCTCAGTGGTTTGAGCATTGGCCTGCTAAACCCAAGGTTTGTGAGCTCAATCCTTGAGGGATCTAGGGCAAAAATCTGTCTGGGGATTAGCCCTGCTTTGAGCACAGGGTTGGACTAGATACCTCCTGAGGTCCCTTCCAACTCTGAGATTCTATGACTTCTCCATCCAGGAATGTGGGAAAGAAAGAAGCATGTGCTCAGGCCGGTGGCCATACTCACAGAGGAAGTCGGATAGCCAATCTGGCTGGCTGTAGTGTACTATAGCAACACACAATGTGTTGAGTGCTACCAGACTGAGGACTGTCCAGTAAAAGGCCTGAGTTTTGACCATTCGGCGGATATAGAAACGCATCCTCCTCTCCCTTTTGTGAAAAAAGGTGGAGTTTTCCAGCTTGGCACTTTTGATGCTGGCTCGAGCAAAGGGTGAACCTGTAGAGGGAAGAGAGGAAGTTTAGGAGCAGCCCCCCGGGCAAAGGCCCCAACGTGGCTCGAACAGGTGTTGGGGGGGGCAGTTCATTGGGCCTCCTGACTCTCCACCAGCTCCCCAGTTGAGTAACATGGCACCCAGGCCTAGGATCTCCGTGCAATTACTGGGGTCAGCCTCCTAACCCCTCTGCAGGACAGCAAGAGAAGGACCTTGCATCTAAATGAAACTGCAGTGTGACCCAAGGACCTCCGGATGCCAACTGGCAGAGGGCCCTGGAGTATACAGGGGCACAGGGATCCCTGGTGTCAAGTGTCAGAGGGGAAGCCATGTTTGCTGCTTTTACAGATCCAGACTAAGAGTCCTGTGGCACCGTATAGACTAACAGACATACTGGAGCATGAGCTTTCGTGGGTGAATACCCACTTCGTCAGATGTATGAGACAAGCGGGTATTCACCCACGGAAGCTCATGCTCCAGTACGTCTGTTAGTCTATAAGCTGCCACAGGACTCTTTGCTGCTTTTAGGGATCCCTGGGTGCACCCAAAAGCGGTCATGTAAGATTGCTACTGAAAGCCTGCGTCACCTCATCCTCATAATCATTGCAAGAGGTACTTATGGAGAATATGCAGGGAGCGATGTGTAAATGCTAAAACTGATCTTCCCTTGGTTTGTGAGTTAAGGCAGGTCACCAAAAGGTGACCCACATGTGCCTGTCAGGCAGGGGGAAGGAGATGCTTCTCCCCTTAGCCAGGCATGTGCAAACTGCAAATTGTCTAGCACACGATAGACGCTCATTTACAGTCTGAGCAAAATGCAAATTAACAGATTATGGGGGTTGGAGGAAAACACAAACCAGCAGGAGTTTACGGGTAAGACAATGAACTTCTGAAGCTAGGTGAACTCCCAGTTATTCCTTTAACTGGTGAGAACAATCGGTGGGTGGGCTTGGATCTTAGGAGACCGGGTCTCAACCAAACTGGGGACAGAACTTGGGGTATCATGTAGGAAACAGGGGAGTGCCCTGCCTGTTAAGGTTAGTCTCTAGAAAGTGTGTTATGATTTGGTTTTATATATAACCACTTGTTTCCGATATTCTTACTCACTATCACATCAATCTCTTTTTGTTTTCACTGTCTATCTCAAAGAGTGTTCAGCTAAGTGGTGATCCTGAGCAGAACCTATTACGCTGGTGCGTCCAACTCCTTTGGGAACAGCCAGTCTCAGAGTTGTGGGAGTGTTCAGTGGAACAGGGGTGCTCGGAGGACCTGAGGGTCAGGGAATACCTATCGCTAAGCTGTTCAGACAGAGCGAGGCCTGGGGAGCGGTGCCCGTGCTGCCAGAGGCTGATGATTTCAGGGAGTTGGTCCATAGCAGGCACAGATATGATTCCTTAACGCTAAGCACAAGTGGAGGTGAGGTGACTCAGCCCTGGGAAGCATCACAGCGGCTGACAGGTTTTGTCCTTCCCAGCATCACACGTTGCCCCCCCGGCCACGCACAAGGCTGCGGACCTACCCACTGAGGAGATGTCGGCCAGCTGATCGTCTGCTTCCTCCGGGTTCAGCAGGTCTGTCTTGCTCTTCTTGATAGTGGCTCTCCGCAGAGCTCCAACAATAGGAACATGGCAAGAGAAACAGACATTATCCTTTGGGTTTCCCAGTTGGACTCTGTTCAGCACCTCAGCTGGAAGGCGCTGGGGTAGCCAGGGGCTCCCCCTCAGTGATCCTGCCCTGCTCCCTGCAACACCCACTTCGGAGAGGAGCTGGAGAAGCCGGGAGCTCCCCCCACAACCAGTGCTCCTGCTGGACTAGGCTGCACCAGAATTTCTCTACTATTTTTCTATCCACGGGACTTTTTGGATCATGGACAGATGAACAAAACCAGTTTATACGGAGCCCTCAAGCCGGCCCCCTGGACAGCCCACTGTTACTGCAGCTGTGGCCAGAAGTCCCAGGGGAGCTGCTATTTCTCTCAGGGTTCAGGGACACACAGCTTACCATCAAACGGGAGCCTCTGCTCCTCCTCCGTCTCATCCTCCGCTAGGATCACTTCTTCTGAGGGAAAAGAACCGGGAATTAATCTAGGCAACAACATGCCCCTGGAATTCTGGGGAAACCTTCTCAAGCTGTGCTGGGACGGGGCCGGGCTGGGTCCGCTACAGTCGAGGGCTGGAGTGAAGGGCATCTACTTTACCACATTTCAGGGGGGAGGGGGCCCATGGTCCAACGCAGAAATCAGCCCCATGGCCAAAGGGCCCCTACTACGGGGCACCTCTCCCCAGGGCACGTAGGAGGCAGCGTGCTGGCTGGAAGGCCCCAGGGAGGGGGAGGCAGACAGGAATGGCACAGGAAGGAGGAGGGCTGGGGTGGAAAGCAGTGACTGGGAATATGGAAAGAGGTGTGGGGCCCGCATCATTCACTTCAGCCCCACCAGGACACCCATCCCTACCCTAGCCGCTGGTCAGTGACCCCATAGCCCTGCCCTGGAGGGGCGAGAGGGAAGAGCAGACAATGCTTCATCAAAGATCAGAGCCAGGGGAATTATTCGCTCAGGGGTTCCCTGCTGAGCGGCCTGGCAGGCTGGGTTCATTGAAAGGATCTGGGCAGATCTTGGTGTTCCACATGCCAGCTTTGGGCCCAGCCCCAGAGATGTGTTCAGGTGCCTCACTCCCAATGATTCAAAGGTGCTGCAGAACCTTTGGTGATCTGGGCCTTTGAGTCCCTGGATGTGTTGGCAGCTCAAAGTGAAAGCCAAGGCATGGGATGGGAACTGACCCAACACACGTTTCCCAGAGTCAGGGAAACAGCATCTGCCATTGCTCGGCAGAGGCCCAGAGAGGGGCAGAGACTTGCCCAGGGTCCCCCAGTGCATTTCAGTTAAGAACTAGAGCATGCTCTCCCCATCCCTGGCCTGCGCTGCGGCAGGAAGGCATCCTCACCCGCTTTGGAGATCCACTCCATGTAGCCGTTGAGCTCCCTCTCAATCTGCTGCTGCCGTCTCAGCTTGAGAAATGCCCGCCGGTTTTCCACCCGCTCTCTTTCCTTGGCAAACTCCCTGCAGGCATCAAAACAGCCAAACTGTCTGCTAGGCTGCCCTGCACATGTCTGAGCAGGTGGGTATCACGAGGAGGGGGCAGAATGCACCTCATCCCCTGAGAATGCGCCATTCAGGGCACCCTTGTGTGTGTGTACATGTGTGAGAAGGGTGTGTACACATGTCTGGTATGTCACCAGTGTCCGTCAATGCAGTGTATGTGCACCCGTGTAAGGGGTGCCCATGTGTGCGCCCATGTACCTACATGGACTGTAAGGGGTGTACACACAGTGTGAGACATGCACACCTACACATGTGTCCGTGTGCCCACATCTCTGGGTGAAAGGCAGGTGAGCAGCATGCCTGCGGATGCAGGGCGTGTGCCGGGAATCCAACAGCAGCAATGACAATGGCCTTCTGGGTTTGCTGTGACCCCTTCCCGGAGGATCGCACCTAGGACGTCTCCTCTGCAGACCTCCCAGCTCTTTACAAGGTGGGTCAGAGTCACTCTCCCCACTGCACAGGTGAGGTAACTGAGGCAGAGCACAGGCCTCCCCACTCTACCCACCAGAGCCCACTCCCCTGCAGCCCCATGCCCTATTCCCTACTTCGCACTCTGGGCCCCTGGGAGTCAGTCGGGAATGCAGCCCAGGGCAGGGGGCCACGCACTTACCCAGACAGCACCCCCAGCACAAGGTTCAGCATAAAAAAGGAGCCAATGATGATGAGGGGGATGAAGTACAGCCAGTTCCAAGTGTTCCCTGAGGCATCGTTGCTCTGGGAGAGAAGGGAGTGACTCAGCCAGTGCAGGCTGCCAGGGCCAGGCTGTTCCTTCCCTCCGAGGAGGCTGCCGCTGACCACGGACCCCAAGCAGCTGGCCAACTCAGCAGGCCCACTCCCAGCCCACTTCCGAGAGAGCTGAGTCTCCTGCCCAGCCCCTGCTAGGCTCAGGGTGACCATATTTTCCCAAGGGGAAAATTGGACACCAGCTGGGGCTAGCCTGAAGCCCCTCCCCCTGGCCGAGCTGGCATCAGCCACTGGCCTGAACCCCCCTCCCATGCAGGGCTGGCCCGAGCCACCATGCTGCTCAGCCCCCAGACCCCCATGGGCCGTCCCACAATGCTCACCCCCCTCACTCAAGCTGCTACGCCCTGCCCCTCGCCCACACAGGGCTGGCCTGGCCGGAACCACGCACCTGAGCTGTCACCCCCTGCATGTTCCTCTGCTGGGGGCGCATGCCACTTTTTTTGGCAAAACTGGGCATCAGTTGGCAAGAGCAAATGGGACAAACGCCAAGTTTTGAAAAAAAGTTGGGACAGAGCTTAAAAAAAGGGACCATCTCAGCCAAAATGGGATGTATGGTCACCAGTGGGGTTAGCACAAACAGCCCCCCGCCCCCACCAGCAGCCACAGACAGAAAAGGCCAAGGGGACTGATTACCTGTCCTGCTCCTCAGGATGGGGCACCTTGGCAGGGGATGGGGGGAACACGCCCCAGCTGATGTCCCTATGCGCCTCCCAGAGCCAGGGCTAGAACCCAGGGTCCTGAGTCCTCACTCTCAGAGCCCTGCTCTACCTGCTAGGTTACACTCCTCCCATTAACACCCTGCCACTAACTGCGGCTTGCAAAGAAATCGCAGGCCACTCTGCCGGTTCCCTCCCACAGCCACTGCCCCGAGGAGCTCAGAGTGAACCTGTGCCTTGAAAGCCGACATTAGCAGCAGGTCATGGGTTTGCTCCAGGGAAGGTGCTAATGGACCCTTCTCCCGACTGGCCTCTTTGTTCTCCCCTCTGTGGTGCCAGGGGCTGGAGGGGCAGGAGAGGGGATAGGGCACTTTACGAGCCTCTGCTCCGCGAGCTGCTAAAGATTCCTTGTCCCCATTTCTCGCTGCTAAATATAGGCCAAGGAACAAAGCGAGCGGCAGTCTCCCGGCTGCCCAGTCTAACGAGGGCCCAGAGTGCAGCAGAGGGGGTCTGCTGACAGTGGTGCCTGGGGAGTGGGGAGCATGTGAAGGGGCCTCAGGGCCTGTACAGAGACTCTGCCATGCCCACAATATCCCTGTAACTGCAGGGGGCCGAGCCAGCAAGCCCCGAGTTAGGGCAGCTTCTCCACTCCCATCCTGAAGGGACCTGAATTCCAGATGGCCAGGGTGACTCGGGACCTGTGCTAGGAGCTGGGGCTGACAGACGCTTGCTGAGCAGAGCAGCCATGGTAGCAGGGGCAGCGGCAGCATGAGCCAGTTGCCCCGAGCACAAACCCACTTGTGGGCACATACTTGGGGCAGCAAGCGCGTGCCCCTGCAGCCCACGTTGCCACAGTCATGTTTCTAGTGCGCTATCTGCACAAGAGGCAGCAGGAGTACGTCTATATGAGCTGGGGATCACACCCCAAGCCCTCTGAGCCCTCCTGCCCCCAGGGACTGCTTCCCGATTCTGCTGGCAATTTAGCTCCCACACCGAGGCAGACTGCCATTGCCTCTTGCCAATGCTTCGGCTGGTTCAGTGTCTATTTCCCGCCCCCCTTAGACTGTAAAACAACAACAGAATCCTCTGTGCTGAAAAGCAGCTGTCTCTGGGTGGGGGGTGCAACAGCTGCTTCGCAGCCAATGTCAGCCCCACGGCACAGTTTGGGATGGGGCAGAAGGCGCTGGATGGTGGTAAGACAATTGTACATGATGCACATGTTTTCTGCTCTCCTCCTTTGCAAGAGGCTGGAAAGAAATGACTCGCTGGTTAATTATCCAGGGCTCCTTTCAAATTTAGCACAAAAGGCACGTGAGGAAGATGAAAAGGAGCGGGGCTGAGAGGAAGCAATTACCCACGAGGCCAGGCGTTCATGGGATGGTCCAGAGCGATTGGGTTGTCGGTGACAGAATGCGTCATAAAGGCTTGTTCCACCGATGGATTGGCTCAACTGAACCCCCCCGCTCACACTTCTGGACCATGGCGGGTTCTGGGTATCAGGCAACCCATGATGGGTTGTTTTATCCCCTAATCACAGGGGCAAACGCATCGGTGCAGAGCTGATGGCGAAGTTGCATTTACTCCTATGACCGTTGCTCTATCAGCCATATGAGCTGGCTTGCGGGCATCTGGGTCATTGCCATGAAGCAGAAGGTGGGCTGGAGGCTTGTGAGATTTTAATTAAGGTGCATCATCACCCAAGGGCCTTGAATGGTAAAGTAATTAATGAACTCACCTCCGGGGGAGATAAGTGGAGACCATACCCAATATGGGGAAACTGAGGCACAAAGCATAGCAGGATGATTTTCCCAATCCCCAAGGGGAAGTCTGTGCTCAGGATAGAATCCACAAGAGCTTGCTGGAGCAATAACTCATTAACTCTCCCCTCTGGAGAATATCCACAGCATAGCATCTTCCCTCCCATGCTCATGCCCCTATTGCTGTGCCTCAGCCCTCTCCTGGGGGAACCTGGCTTTGGGGGCGAGAGAGGACATAGGAACGCAGCTGCTAGGAACTGGGCTCAGACCCACTGAACTAATTTCACCTCGGGACCAATGGTAGCGCACCTCAGTCACTACTGAATGCAGCTGAATTCAAACCAAGGCCCCAATATCCCATCCCCTAGCCTCCTGGGCGCTAGATTGGAGCTGCATTGCACCATCTAGCTGGGAAAGGCCTTGTGAACCGTTCCCCAGCCCCTCAAGCCAGCCAGTCCCACTGCCATGGGGCCAGTTTGGAGGTGCACCCCCCCGAGAAGGGAAAGCCCCAGTGACACATTCCCTGCCTTCCTGAGCCAGCCTGTGCCCCTGCCCCAGGGCCAGCTTGGAACCAGGAGGGAAAAGGCTCCATAGTGGAACCTGAGTAGAGCCTACGCCCTGGATGTGAATCCCATCCCCTGTGCACCTGCCCTCCCATATCCATAGCAGTCAATGCACACCCACGTAAAGCCGTTGTCCAGAGGCCAGCATAGGTGCTGGCGCAGAGCCCCGCGTGGGACTAGTCTTCAATATTGGCAACACGTCCTGCAGGATCCCCATCCTACTGCAGGGCTCCATTCTAGAGCTCCTCCTGCTCCCACCTGCAGCAGACTCCCATTGCTTCTGGAAGGTCAAGAGGCTGGCGCAAAGCAGATCCTAAACCACCACCAGTTCGGAGGGGCTGACAATGGCTGACTCACGGAGCAACGCTGGCTGCTACAAATCCACTTGGAAGCCTTTGGGGACTAGAGAGAGATGCAGGCAGCGCTGCTCCCGCTGCAGTGGGCCTGGGACATGAGGTCTCTCTCCTGCATTAGTGTGATTAGCTCATGGAACTAGGAATAATTTATGTTTACATTGCGCTTTCCATCCCCAAGTGCTTCATGGTCTCTAGCGAAGGATCTGCCACCCACCACCAAAATGCAGCTACCTCTGCGGGGGGAGCACGGCAGCTGTTTAACAACCTACACTAACACTGCATAGAAGTTTTTGGCAGAAAACAAAGATGAATCCAGTGTCATGCACAGATTTTAAGGGAGGGTTTGGGGAGGCCGAATGGAATTTGAGCAGGACCCTGGGGCTAAGGCAGCTACCCTTGGGGACAGAGCCACGGGATTCCAGTGATCTCACTGTAGTATTTTATCCCAAAGGCAGATGCTGTGGCGTACAGCTTCCCTCCCAAACAAAGCATTGAGCTCAACAGCCCTTAATGGACAGGAGAAGTGCCCCCTTCTGGATCATCAAGGCAATTTCTCACTGCACCCTGGGCTTTCCTTCATGGTCTCCTCCCAAAACTAACTGGCCAGGTCACCATTCAAAGCACCTCTCGCCCTATTCAGTCTCAGACAGCTAAACTCAAGATCCCACAGTCCAGCTACGTGCTAATGTACCACAGGGCTGTCCTTGCACACACCAGACATACTCACACACCTACACACTTTAGCATTAACACACACAGACATATTACAGCCATGCTACCATAACCCAGCACTTACACAGTTGCAAATGAACACATCTACTTTTCCACAATGCTCCCTTCACAGGTTCTCTCAACAGTCCTGCACTGCCACTCACACACTACAGGGCCATGCTCACTAACGAACTCCCCAGTTGCAAGCTAACACACTCAGCCACACTGGAACCCCCTCCAGAGCACCCCTCATGGCACGGGACAGCTCTGCAGTAATTGGTGCTTTTAGCTGAGCCCTACATCCCAGGACTTTCACCCTGGAGGCCCTTTATCCTAGCAGCTCCCTTCTGCCTCCCCTGCCAAGGAACTCCCTACTTTCTACCCAGGCCAACCTGGCTCCCTGAGAGAGAATTCCCTGGAACTCAGTTTGCTCAGCCCTTTTTAGGAGACCCAGGTGTTCTCAGGTAACCATCCCATTAGCCCCACCCCCTCAGGCTGCTAGGCAACTAATTACGGCACAGGTAGGGCTGGTCCCCTTTGCCCTGAAAGGGCCTGTCACTCTCTCTGTCTCATTCACACACACATCTCTGTCACGTGGGGTTCTCAGGTAACCCCAGCAATCCAGCACCCCCTGGCTGTGCATGTGAGAGGCCCCATCTGGCACCTTCTCTCTATATACCACCACCAGGCAGGCCCAGCTTCATCCCCTATTCTCCAACTGGCCAGGCACTGCTCTCTCTCTATTTCTCTTCCTCTGTCTCCCCCCACCCTCCCATCTCTGTGGAGCACTTCATTCTTCTCCCTGACTCAGCAGAATGCCCCAGCTCATTAATTCTGCACACATGGCCAGCCGCGTGCCTGGCCTCTTGGTAGTAAGGACCCCGTTGCACTTTGGATCAGGGACAAAATGCTGAGAGAGAAGCAGCCTGTCAGCATCCTGGAAGCAGGCTCCCCTTAGACTGAGCACTGCTGCCTGGCGGCTTCATAACTGCAGTCCGGGAGAGGCCACGAGCCTCCCTCTGGAGTCTGGACACATGTCAGCCACAAGATGCCTCTTGGTCCCAGCGCTGGGGCTGCTTGGGGGCTGGCTGCCTTGGGGTGATGGTTATCGGCCCACCTGAGAATATGCCCCACTTGATTCAGGGCTCGTGAACAGCCAGGTCTGTTCTGGTCTCACTCACATAACTCAGAGCTGAGAAACGAGTTGTTTTGGCCAAGAAGATTTGTGCCTCTCTCTAGGGGTTGCAGTGATTCTACAGGGCAGGGGCAGGGCCAGGGCCAGGGAGGCACAGTAAAGCCAGTGTCCATATTTGGTGAATTCAATGGCCCTGCAGTATAGAGATGACACCCGTGCTAGGTGGGTGCAGTGACCCTGCAGTACAGAGTCAGTGTGGGTAGCAGGCAGATCAAAATGCTTTACAACCCTTAATTAACAAACTCACATTGTGAGATCATCACCCCCATTTTACAGATGAGAAAACTGAGTCACAGCAGGGCAGTGACTCCTCCATGGCCAAACGGTAAATCAGCTGCAGACTCAGGAAGAGAACACAACAGTCCTGAGTCTCAGCGTTATGCTCAGACCGCTAAGCACAGCTTCTTTATCCACGTAACGAAAAGCAATCTACGCAGGGCCCCCCTTACCCCTCATGCATTTCCTGCCCTGCCCTCCAGATGCCAGGCAGTGGAGGCCTTAGAGCCCATATTACTCACGTAATAAAGGAGTTCGGTCCACCCTTCCATGGTGATACACTGGAAGACAGTCAGCACGGCAAACAGGATGTTATCGAACTGCGTGATCCCATAATTCGGGCCTTCCCAGTACTCACGGCATTCTGACCCATTGGGGCACATGCGGGCTGGTTCTTCTTTCCCACACGGAACATCAACCTTGATTTCACCTGCAGGGTGGGCAAAGAAAAAGGACTGATACCCCGATGGCAGGCGGGCAGCCCTGCGAAAGTCAGGTAACCCCATGGCTGGCGTGTAACCTCACGTCAGATAGCTAATCCGAGGGCTGGTGGGTCACTCCACAGAAGCCAAGGGCTTCTCCCTACATGGCCCCTTGCGCTTGTCAAAGAGCTGATGTAGTAACGCTACCAAGCCCTTCCCAAATCCTTTTGCTGGAAGACCCCAATGTGGGGCACAGGACTTGCATGCCAAGAGAAAGCAGCTGACGTTCAGGAGCCTGGCATCCAAGGAGCCCACCTGGTCTCTAAAAGGGAGGGGGAATGGACAGAACCCCTGTCTCCAGGTATCAGGAAGGAGCCCTGAACCTGCTCCTGTTGGACTCAGTGGCAGCAGGACTGGGCCCTGTGCTCCACGGGGATGAGAGCCGTGGGGAAGGAGGCACTGGGGTACCCGGTCATCCCCACACATGCCATGCCTTGCAGCCCTCCTGTGGACAGCACTGGCAAGCCCCCCCCTCAGGAGCCGAGCATCAGGATCCCAGACTCACTCCCTCTCTGGAGGGGACCGGCGCCCCCACGCTCCAGACCCTATTTCTCTCACCCTCGGCACAGGGTGACCAGATGTCCTGATTTCATAGGGACAGGCCTGATATTTGGGACTTTATCTTATATAGGCGCCTATTACCCCCACCCTCAACCCCTGTCCTGATTTTTCACACTTGCTGTCTGGTCACCCTACCTGGGCACCACAGCATCTGAACATCTTAAAGTCATCCCTTGACCTACTACCCACCACCCTGGGGGTATTACCCCATTGCGCAGATGGGGAGCAGAGGCACAAATGACTTGCCCAGTTACACAGGGAGGCCAGGTTAAGCCAGGAACTGGACCCAGGCCTCCTGGGTCCTGGTCCAGCATCTCTTCTTCAACACCTAAAGCAGGGAAGGGAAAGTCCCTCTCTACAGTGCCTTAGGGAGACCCTTCCTGGGACCCTGAGCTGAGGTCCTGCCCCTGACTCCCAGACACCCTGTCCTGGCGTTGAGCGCTGCTTCCCTCCAGCTCGGTAGCCAGGATTTGCAAATACAAATCAGAGCGACCTCTCTCGCATCTGCTGGGAGAGTCAGACTGCCTGGCATCCTGCAGGTGCTTCCTCCGACCCCCTCTCCTTCCCTGCCCCAACCCCCTTCTCGATGACATGGCCGCGTTGCAGAAATAGCTCTCCTTCAATTAACAACATCTCCGTCAGGGGAGACAAATAATTAGGCCATTCCATATTGAGCGAAGGCCAGGGGCCCAGGGAGGAGCGGGAGAGAGAGAAGGAAAGAGAAAAGTGGAGATGATAGGCAGATTCCAGCCCTGCACCCTGAGACACTTGGCCAGGGAAGGTGCTGTCACCTGTTGGCTGGGTTGCTGCCCACAGGGCTGGTGCCAGCTGGGTTCATATCACCCTGTCACACATAACAAGGACTGGGATTTTCCAGCTGAGGTTCTTCAAGTTCTTTACAGATGTTCCTTCATCTAGCCTTGACCACATGGTAGAGGGGGAAACTGAGGCATGGAGAGGGGAAGTGCCTTGCCTGAGGCCACACACCAGGTCAGTGCCAATGCCCGGACTCGAACCCAGATGTCCTGGCTCCTTGTTCGCTGCTCTAGTCCTTAGACCATTTTCCCTCTAAGAGCTGGGAGTAGAACCTCCAAGTCTCAAGCATCCTGCTCTATGCCCAACCGCTCCGAGAGCTGGGATTAGAACCCAGGTGTCCTAGCTCCCAGACCCCTGCTAGACAAACATTCCTCCCGATGTGGAACCAGCATGCACGGAAAGGGAGCTTGTGGTGGCCCCTTTCTGCCGCCTGACTGGCAATTCTCTGCCTCACTCACCTACGGGACCCCTGATCCAAACGCAGGGGACAGGGGATGCGGGCACTGGACTTACCTGTCACCCCATCAAAGCAAGTGGTGTGAAATTTTCCCATATAAAATTCTAATCCTATGATTGCAAAAATAAGGATTGCAAAAAACAACAGTAGGCCAATTTGTAGCAGAGGTATCATAGCCTTCATGATGGACTTCAGAACAACTTGTAAACCTGGGGCAGGAGAGAGGGAGACAGGGTGTCAGACGGCAGCTCCCACAGCAAAGGCAGGATCCTGGGATTCTGGGGCCCCGGAGCAGCGAGGAAAGAGTCCCTCACTACCCAGCTGTGTAGGGACCACACCAAAGATCCTGTGCTCAGCTCTGAGCACCCAAACCAGGAGGGCAGTAGATCAGTTAGACTGAAAACTCTCTGGGCCAGGCTTATCTTTTTATTCTATATTCGTGGAGCACAATGGAGGCGCTACCATAATATACCTAATAGGCGTATCGCACCCAGCACAATGGGGTCCTCTTCATGACCAGGGCTCCTACACACTGTCACAATAAAGCATCACAGAAGGGGTCATTCCCTTCTAGGCAGCACTGGGGAGACACCCCCCACACCGACCCTCCCGCAAGTGGGGCCATTTGGTTCTGGACTCCTAGGTACCTGACTAATGTTTGCAAACTGAGAAGTGCTTCGGAGACCGGCAGCAGTCATTCTCTGAACACACAAGGTCAGACAAGTTCTCCTAAAACCTTTCCCTGCAGCAGCTCATGAGAGTAGCAGGGCAGCCGTTGGGAGCTGGGCCCCACTGGGGGATGACAGAGCCCAGGGCTGGGAGCTGGGTCCCATGGGGAGGTGACGGCCTGGGGTTAGGTGCTGGATGATCCCATGGTGAGGTGACAGGGCCTGGAGTTGGGTGCCAGAGCTCACTGGGGCATGACAAGCCCAGGGTTGGGTGCTGGGTGCCATAGGGAGGAACAGGGCTTGAGGTTGGGTGCCGGATCCCATGGGGAGGTGACAGGGCCCGGGGTTGGGTGCTGGATCCCATGGGGAGGTGACAGGACCCATGGTTGAGTGCCAGATCCCATAGGGAGGTGACAGGGCCTGGGTTTAGGTGCTGGGTCCCATAGGAAGGTGGCAGGGTCTGGGGTTGGGTGCCGGGGCTCACTGGGCGATAACAAGCCCAGGGTTGGGTGCTGGGTGCCACAGGGAGGTAACAGGACCTGGGGTTGGGTGCCAGATCCCATGGGGAGGTGACAGGGCCTAGGGTTAGGTGCTGGGTCCCATAGGGAGGTAACACGGCCTGGGGTTGGGTGCCGGGGCTCACTGGGGGATGATAAGCCCAGGGTTGGGTGCTGGGTCCCATAGGGAGGTAACAGGGTCTGGGGTTGGGTGCCAGATCCCATGGGAAGGTGATAGGGCCCGAGGTTGGGTGCCAGATCCCATGGGGAGGTGACAGGACCTGGGGTTGGGTGCCAGATCCCACGGGGAGGTGACAGGGCCTGGGGTTAGGTGCCGGGTGCCATAGGGAGGTGACAGGGCCTGGGGTTGGGTGCTGGGTGCCACAGGGAGGTGACCGAGCCTGGGTTTGGGTGCCGGGGCTCACTGGGAGATGACAAGCCCAGGGTTGGGTGCTGGGTCCCATAGGGAGGTGACTGGGCCTGGGGTTGGGTGCCAGATCCCATGGAGAGGTGACAGGGCCTGGGGTTGGGTGCTGGGTCCCATAGGGTGGTAACAGGGTCTGGGGTTGGGTGCTGGGGCTCACTGGGGGATGACAAGCCCAGGGTCGGGTGCTGGGTCCCATGAGGTGGTGGCAGGGACCCTTGGCTGGGTCCCTGGTCCCCTGGGGAGCACACGGACTAACTCACTTACTTGGGATCCCCGACACCAGCTTTAGCGGCCGGAGCACACGAACTGCCCGCAGTGTTCGCAGGTCGAAGTCGGAGCCGACTTTGGCCAAGATGCTGCAAGAGATGAAGGGGAGAGAGACAGAATAAGGGGCGCACTGGGAAGTGAGGCCACCTGCCCCGACAGGGGAAAGCTCCCCTCTGAGAGGAACACTGTAATTTTGCCACCTGAGGGGGGAAGAAAGGCATGTGGGGATGGGGCACAGTGGGACCTGGTGGAAAAAAGGGGTTGGGCAGCCAAGGCCCTCAGGGTCAGATTCTACCCTCACATAAGCAAGTCAACAGAGCTGGGAACAGAGCCCAGGAGACCCGACTCCCAACTCCCCCGATCAGACCACTAGCTCTCACGCCTCTCCCCGAGCCGAGGAGAGAAGCCAGGCGTCCTGCTGTTACCGGCTAAGGTGAAGGGTACCTGCTTGATGAGAAATCAAATCGTCATCTACTTATTTCTGTAGCACATTCCTGCCACGGATCCCAAACCGCAGGAATAACTTGCTCAGCACTGAGGGCACAGCAGCTGGTTAACGGCGCATGGCAATACCGCACAGCTGCTCTGGACGTGAATGAGCCAGTCTCCATGTGAACACCCAGGGGGAGTGGAAGGAGGCAGAATGCAATTATCTGCCTTGACATTTGGCCAGAATATTGGAGCGAACACCCCAGCTCTTCGGAAAAGTGCCACAGGATCCCATGAGCAAAAGCTGACAGGAGCTTGATTTCACGTCATCCAGGAAGGGGCCCACCCCGCATCACCTCAGTCACGCTGGGAATGTCACTCTACTCCCTGCAGCTGAGGCAGTGGGGGGCAGCACTGACTGACTCCAAAGAGAGCTCCCTATGGAAGCAGCCAGCTCAGCCCCTGGGTTTTCCTTGGAGGTTTTCCAGGCCTGCATATACCAGCCTGTGAATTCAGACAGGGTCATGGCGCAGGTGGCCTCAGTGGTTATAACCAGCCCGGTTATAACACACAAACCTGGTCAGACCGTAGCACTGAACATTTCAGATCAGACTCATAACTGGTTTCATCAGCCCAGTATCTAGACTAACAGGCTTTAACTCCAGTGTCTTGGCCATAGTCCAAGTCAGATCTTGCTTCCTTAAAATGCTTCCTTGCAGTTTCAGTCGGATACAGGATTCTCCATTACCTCCTGACCTAAACTCTTGAGTAGCATTGCTGTGTGGGTGCTATCAGCAGCCGCCTTCTACCCTAGAAGTGGCTGCATTTCAGTGCTGGGTGAGCCAGCCCAGTACAGTGTTGCTGCAAGGCTGTTAAACAGCTGCTACTTTCACCCCACCCAGAAGTGGCTGCACTTCGAAGGAAAGTGAATGGTTCCATATTTAGCTCTCTTGGGATGGAAATGGCTCTGGAAATGGGAGTTAATCTAGCTCTCTGTTTGTCTCTTTCTTACGATAATTAAAAGCTGAATCACAGGGGTTCAATAAGTAACTCTGGTTACAAAGCTTTTATTCCTCCTGGCTACGAGACATGAATCAGCAAAAGGCACAACTACGGAGAGAGGGGTGCGTGTGATAAAAGGATAGAGCCACACACTTCCAGCCCTCTCCCCAATGGACCGTAATTCAGAGACGCTGCCGCCTGGGCTCCCATTGCCAGCTCCAGATTTAGACCTTGGTGGATGCAGGAAGGGAAGGGGATGCTGGGATAGGGACCCCCCGGCATGAGGGTTACAAAAGATTTGAGGGCACATTTGGGGGGTTAGGCCCTCATTTCAGACACTTCTCTGCTGCCCAGGCACAAGTTCCCATCCCAGATGCCCCTGCACTGTTGCACATCCAGCACACACACCCGAAGCCCTGTCATACCCCAGTGCCTCCGATCCAAACCCTGCTGGCCTGTCCCTTCCTTCCTGCGGGCCCATCAGTCATTCCTGCGCCTTAGTCCCGCTCCTGAAAACACCTCCCCGGACAGGAAACGTTTGCTGTCCTTGCCACCCACCAAGGGTTTGGAACAGCAGTGGGCTAAACTGGGGACATTCCACCCAACATCTCCCCACCAAAGCGTTACGGTCCAGATACGCTGGGAGGAAGATCCTGATCAGCTCTAGGGTTGCTCATGTCTAGAATCAGGCCTCTTTCAAACACATCCCTGAGAGATTAAAACTGTGGCAGTGTGGTCTTCAGATCTCCTTCACAGATGAGAAAATGCACTCCTCTACGATGCCATACGCGTGCGGTTGCGTGGCTAACGCTTGTGATCTAGGGTGCCGTGTCTGTGCGGTTGTGTGGCTGGCGCTCGCGCTCTAGGTGCCGTGTCTGTGCGGTTCTGGGGCTGGCGCTCGCGCTCTAGGTGCCGTGTCTGTGCGGTTGTGTGGCTGGCACTCGCGCTCTAGGTGCCGTGTCTGTGCGGTTCTGGGGCTGGCGCTCGCGCTCTAGGTGCCGTGTCTGTGCAGTTGCAGGGCTGGTGCTCGCGCTCTAGGTGCCGTGTCTCTGCGGTTGTGTGGCTGGCGCTCGCGCTCTAGGTGCCGTGTCTGTGCGGTTGTGTGGCTGGCGCTCGCGCTCTAGGTGCCGTGTCTGTGCGGTTGTGTGGCTGGCGCTCGCGCTCTAGGTGCTGTGTCTGTGCGGTTGTGTGGCTGGCGCTGGCGCTCTAGGTGCCGTGTCTGTGCGGTTCTGGGGCTGGCGCTCGCGCTCTAGGTGCCGTGTCTGTGTGGTTGTGTGGCTGGCGCTGGCGCTCTAGGTGCCGTGTCTGTGCGGTTGTGTGGCTGGCGCTCGCGCTCTAGGTGCCGTGTCTGTGCGGTTGTGTGGCTGGCGCTCGCGCTCTAGGTGCCGTGTCTGTGCGGTTGTGTGGCTGGCGCTCGCGCTCTAGGTGCCGTGTCTGTGCGGTTGTGGGGCTGGCGCTCGCGCTCTAGGTGCCGTGTCTGTGCGGTTGTGTGGCTGGCGCTGGCGCTCTAGGTGCCGTGTCTGTGCGGTTGCGTGGCTGGCGCTCGCGCTCTAGGTGCCGTGTCTGTGCGGTTGTGTGGCTGGCGCTCACGCTCTAGGTGCCGTGTCTGTACGGTTGTGGGGCTGGCGCTCGCGCTCTAGGTGCCATGTCTGTGCGGTTGTGTGGCTGGCGCTCGCGCTCTAGGTGCCGTGTCTGTGCGGTTGTGTGGCTGGCGCTCGCGCTCTAGGGTGCCGTGTCTGTGCGGTTGTGTGGCTGGCGCTCGCGCTCTAGGTGCCGTGTCTGTGCGGTTCTGCGGCTGGCGCTCGCTCTCTAGGTGCCGTGTGTGTGCGGTTGTGTGGCTGGCGCTCGCGCTCTAGGTGCCGTGTCTGCGCGGTTGTGTGGCTGGCGCTCGCGCTCTAGGTGCCGTGTCTGCGCGGTTGTGTGGCTGGCGCTCGCGCTCTAGGTGCCGTGTCTGTGCAGTTGTGTGGCTGGAGCTCGCACTCTAGGTGCCGTGTCTGTGCAGTTGTGTGGCTGGCGCTCGCACTCTAGGTGCCGTGTCTGTGCAGTTGTGTGGCTGGAGCTCGCGCTCTAGGTGCCGTGTCTGTGCGGTTGTGGGGCTGGCGCTCGCACTCTAGGTGCCGTGTCTGTGCAGTTGTGTGGCTGGAGCTCGCACTCTAGGTGCCGTGTCTGTGCAGTTGTGTGGCTGGAGCTCGCACTCTAGGTGCCGTGTCTGTGCAGTTGTGTGGCTGGAGCTCGCACTCTAGGTGCCGTGTCTGTGCAGTTGTGTGGCTGGAGCTCGCGCTCTAGGTGCCGTGTCTGTGCGGTTGTGGGGCTGGCGCTCGCACTCTAGGTGCCGTGTCTGTGCAGTTGTGTGGCTGGCGCTCGCGCTCTAGGTGCCGTGTCTGTGCGGTTCTGGGGCTGGCGCTCGCGCTCTAGGTGCCGTGTCTGTGCGGTTGAGGGGCTGGCGCTGGCGCTCTAGGTGCCGTGTCTGTGCGGTTGCAGGGCTGGCGCTCGCGCTCTAGGTGCCGTGTCTGTGCGGTTGCGTGGCTGGCGCTCGCGCTCTAGGTGCCGTGTCTGTGCGGTTGTGTGGCTGGCGCTTGCGCTCTAGGTGCCGTGTCTGTGCGGTTGCAGGGCTGGCGCTCGCGCTCTAGGTGCCGTGTCTGTGCGGTTGCGTGGCTGGCGCTCGCGCTCTAGGTGCCGTGTCTGTGCGGTTGTGTGGCTGGCGCTCGCGCTCTAGGTGCCGTGTCTGTGCGGTTGTGTGGCTGGCGCTTGCGCTCTAGGTGCCGTGTCTGTGCGGTTGCAGGGCTGGCGCTCGCGCTCTAGGTGCCGTGTCTGTGCGGTTGCGTGGCTGGCGCTCGCGCTCTAGGTGCCGTGTCTGTGCGGTTGTGTGGCTGGCGCTCGCGCTCTAGGTGCCGTGTCTGTGCGGTTGTGTGGCTGGCGCTCGCGCTATAGGTGCCGTGTCTGTGCGGTTGTGGGGCTGGCGCTCGCGCTCTAGGTGCCGTGTCTGTGCGGTTGTGTGGCTGGCGCTCGCGCTATAGGTGCCGTGTCTGTGCGGTTGTGGGGCTGGCGCTCGCGCTCTAGGTGCCGTGTCTGTGCGGTTGTGTGGCTGGCGCTCGCGCTCTAGGTGCCGTTTCTGTGCGGTTGTGTGGCTGGCGCTCGCGCTCTAGGTGCCGTGTCTGTGCGGTTGCGGGGCTGGCGCTCGCGCTCTAGGTGCCGTGTCTGTGCGGTTGTGTGGCTGGCGCTCGCACTCTAGGTGCCGTGTCTGTGCGGTTGTGTGGCTGGCGCTCGTGCTCTAGGTGCCGTTTCTGTGCGGTTGTGTGGCTGGCGTTCGCGCTCTAGGTGCCGTGTCTGTGCGGTTGCAGGGCTGGCGCTTGCGCTCTAGGTGCCGTGTCTGTGTGGTTGTGTGGCTGGCGCTGGCGCTCTAGGTGCCGTGTCTGTGCGGTTGTGTGGCTGGCGCTCGCGCTCTAGGTGCCGTGTCTGTGCGGTTGTGGGGCTGGCGCTCGCGCTCTAGGTGCCGTGTCTGTGCGGTTGTGTGGCTGGGGCTGGCGCTCTAGGTGCCGTGTCTGTGCGGTTGCGTGGCTGGCGCTCGCGCTCTAGGTGCCGTGTCTGTGCGGTTGTGTGGCTGGCGCTCACGCTCTAGGTGCCGTGTCTGTACGGTTGTGGGGCTGGCGCTCGCGCTCTAGGTGCCGTGTCTGTGCGGTTGTGTGGCTGGCGCTCGCACTCTAGGTGCCGTGTCTGTGCGGTTGTGTGGCTGGCGCTCGTGCTCTAGGTGCCGTGTCTGTGCGGTTGTGTGGCTGGCGCTCTAGGTGCCGTGTCTGTGCGGTTGCAGGGCTGGCGCTCACGCTCTAGGTGCCGTGTCTGTGCGGTTGTGGGGCTGGCGCTCGCGCTCTAGGTGCCGTGTCTGTGCGGTTGTGTGGCTGGCGCTCGCGCTCTAGGTGCCGTGTCTGTGCGGTTGTGTGGCTGGCGCTCGCGCTCTAGGTGCCGTGTCTGTGCGGTTGTGTGGCCGGCGCTCGCGCTCTAGGTGCCGTGTCTGTGCGGTTGTGCGGCTGGCGCTCGCGCTCTAGGTGCCGTGTCTGTGCGGTTGCAGGGCTGGCGCTCACGCTCTAGGTGCCGTGTCTGTGCGGTTGCAGGGCTGGCGCTCGCGCTCTAGGTGCCGTGTCTGTGCGGTTGTGTGGCTGGCGCTCGCGCTCTAGGTGCCGTGTCTGTGCGGTTGTGTGGCTGGCGCTCGCGCTCTAGGTGCCGTGTCTGTGCGGTTGCGGGGCTGGCGCTGGCGCTCTAGGTGCCGTGTCTGTGCGGTTGTGTGGCTGGCGCTCGCGCTCTAGGTGCCGTGTCTGTGCGGTTGTGCGGCTGGCGCTGGCGCTCTAGGTGCCGTGTCTGTACGGTTGTGCGGCTGGCGCTCGCGCTCTAGGTGCCGTGTTTGTGCGCTTGTGTGGCTGGCGCTCGCGCTCTAGGTGCCGTGTCTGTGCGGTTGTGGGGCTGGCGCTCGCACTCTAGGTGCCGTGTCTGTGCAGTTGTGTGGCTGGAGCTCGCACTCTAGGTGCCGTGTCTGTGCGGTTGCGGGGCTGGCGCTCGTGCTCTAGGTGCCGTGTCTGTGCGGTTGTGTGGCTGGCGCTCGCGCTCTAGGTGCCGTGTCTGTGGGGTTGTGTGGCTGGCGTTCGCGCTCTAGGTGCCGTGTCTGTGCAGTTGTGTGGCTGGCGCTGGCGCTCTAGGTGCCGTGTCTGTGCGGTTGTGTGGCTGGCGCTCGCGCTCTAGGTGCCGTGTCTGTGCGGTTGTGGGGCTGGTGCTCGCGCTCTAGGTGCCGTGTCTGTGCGGTTGTGTGGCTGGCGCTGGCGCTCTAGGTGCCGTGTCTGTGCGGTTGTGTGGCTGGCGCTCGCGCTCTAGGTGCCGTGTCTGTGCGGTTGCAGGGCTGGCGCACGCGCTCTAGGTGCCGTGTCTGTGCGGTTGTGCGGCTGGCGCTCGCGCTCTAGGTGCCGTGTCTGTGCGGTTGTGGGGCTGGCGCTCGCGCTCTAGGTGCCGTGTCTGTGCGGTTGTGGGGCTGGTGCTCGCGCTCTAGGTGCCGTGTCTGTGCGGTTGTGTGGCTGGCGCTCGCGCTCTAGGTGCCGTGTCTGTGCGGTTGCGTGGCTGGCGCTCGCGCTCTAGGTGCCGTGTCTGTGCGGTTGTGGGGCTGGCGCTCGCGCTCTAGGTGCCGTGTCTGTGCGGTTGTGTGGCTGGCGCTGGCGCTCTAGGTGCCGTGTCTGTGCGGTTGTGGGGCTGGTGCTCGCGCTCTAGGTGCCGTGTCTCTGCGGTTGTGTGGCTGGCGCTCGCGCTCTAGGTGCCGTGTCTGTGCGGTTGTGTGGCTGGCGCTCGCGCTCTAGGTGCCGTGTCTGTGCGGTTGTGTGGCTGGCGCTCGCGCTCTAGGTGCCGTGTCTGTGCGGTTGTGTGGCTGGCGCTCGAGCTCTAGGTGCCGTGTCTGTGCGGTTGCGGGGCTGGCGCTCACGCTCTAGGTGCCGTGTCTGTGTGGTTGTGTGGCTGGCGCTCTAGGTGCCGTGTCTGTGCGGTTGCGTGGCTGGCGCTCGCGCTCTAGGTGCCGTGTCTGTGCGGTTGTGTGGCTGGTGCTCGCGCTCTAGGTGCCGTGTCTGTGCGGTTGTGGGGCTGGTGCTCGCGCTCTAGGTGCCGTGTCTGTGCGGTTGTGTGGCTGGCGCTGGCGCTCTAGGTGCCGTGTCTGTGCGGTTGTGTGGCTGGCGCTCGCGCTCTAGGTGCCGTGTCTGTGCGGTTGCAGGGCTGGCGCACGCGCTCTGGGTGCCGTGTCTGTGCGGTTGTGCGGCTGGCGCTCGCGCTCTAGGTGCCGTGTCTGTGCGGTTGTGGGGCTGGCGCTCGCGCTCTAGGTGCCGTGTCTGTGCGGTTGTGGGGCTGGTGCTCGCGCTCTAGGTGCCGTGTCTGTGCGGTTGTGTGGCTGGCGCTCGCGCTCTAGGTGCCGTGTCTGTGCGGTTGCGTGGCTGGCGCTCGCGCTCTAGGTGCCGTGTCTGTGCGGTTGTGGGGCTGGCGCTCGCGCTCTAGGTGCCGTGTCTGTGCGGTTGTGTGGCTGGCGCTGGCGCTCTAGGTGCCGTGTCTGTGCGGTTGTGGGGCTGGTGCTCGCGCTCTAGGTGCCGTGTCTGTGCGGTTGTGTGGCTGGCGCTCGCGCTCTAGGTGCCGTGTCTGTGCGGTTGTGTGGCTGGCGCTCGAGCTCTAGGTGCCGTGTCTGTGCGGTTGCGGGGCTGGCGCTCACGCTCTAGGTGCCGTGTCTGTGTGGTTGTGTGGCTGGCGCTCTAGGTGCCGTGTCTGTGCGGTTGCGTGGCTGGCGCTCGTGCTCTAGGTGCCGTGTCTGTGCGGTTGTGTGGCTGGCGTGCGCGCTCTAGGTGCCGTGTCTGTGCGGTTGTGTGGCTGGCGTTCGCGCTCTAGGTGCCGTGTCTGTGCGGTTGCGGGGCTGGCGCTCGCGCTCTAGGTGCCGTGTCTGTGCGGTTGCGTGGCTGGCGCTCGCGCTCTAGGTGCCGTGTCTGTGCGGTTGCAGGGCTGGCGCTCGCGCTCTAGGTGCCGTGTCTGTGCGGTTGTGTGGCTGGCGCTCTAGGTGCCGTGTCTATGTGGTTGTGCGGCTGGCGCTCGCGCTCTAGGTGCCGTGTCTGTGCGGTTGTGTGGCTGGCGCTCGTGCTCTAGGTGCCGTGTCTGTGCGGTTGTGGGGCTGGTGCTCGCGCTCTAGGTGCCGTGTCTGTGCGGTTGCGTGGCTGGCGCTCGCGCTCTAGGTGCCGTGTCTGTGCGGTTGCGTGGCTGGCGCTAGCGCTCCAGGTGCCGTATCTGTGCAGTTGTTTGGCTGGCGCTCGTGCTCTAGGTGCCGTCTCTGTGCGGTTGCAGGGCTGGCGCTCGCGCTCTAGGTGCCATGTCTGCGCGGTTGCGGGGCTGGCGCTCGCGCTCTAGGTGCCATGTCTGTGCGGTTGTGTGGCTGGCGCTCGCGCTCTAGGTGCCGTGTCTGTGCGGTTGTGTGGCTGGCGCTCGCGCTCTAGGTGCCATGTCTGTGCGGTTGTGTGGCTGGCGCTCGCGCTCTAGGTGCCATGTCTGTGCGGTTGTGTGGCTGGCGCTCACGCTCTAGGTGCCGTGTCTGCGCGGTTGCGGGGCTGGCGCTCGCGCTCTAGGTGCCATGTCTGTGCGGCTGTGTGGCTGGCGCTCGCGCTCTAGGTGCCGTGTCTGTGCGGTTGTGTGGCTGGCGCTCGCGCTCTAGGTGCCGTGTCTGTGCGGTTGTGTGGCTGGCGCTCGCGCTCTAGGTGCCATGTCTGTGCGGTTGTGTGGCTGGCGCTCACGCTCTAGGTGCCGTGTCTGTGCGGTTGCGGGGCTGGCGCTCGCGCTCTAGGTGCCATGTCTGTGCGGCTGTGTGGCTGGCGCTCGCGCTCTAGGTGCCGTGTCTGTGCGGTTGTGCGGCTGGCGCTCGCGCTCTAGGTGCCGTGTCTGTGCGGCTGTGTGGCTGGCGCTCGCGCTCTAGGTGCCGTGTCTGTGCGGTTGTGTGGCTGGCGCTCGCGCTCTAGGTGCCGTGTCTGTGCGGTTGCGTGGCTGGCGCTCGCGCTCTAGGTGCCGTGTCTGTGCGGTTGTGTGGCTGGCGCTGGCGCTCTAGGTGCCGTGTCTCTGCGGTTGTAGGGCTGGCCCTCGCGCTCTAGGTGCCTTGTCTGTGCGGTTGTGTGGCCGGCGCTCGCGCTCTAGGTGCCGTGTCTGTGCGGTTGTGTGGCTGGCGTTCGCGCTCTAGGTGCCGTGTCTGTGCGGTTGTGTGGCTGCTGCTCGCGCTCTAGGGTGCCGTGTCTGTGCAGTTGTGTGGCTGGCGCTCGCGCTCTAGGTGCCGTGTCTGTGCGGTTGCGTGGCTGGCGCTCGCGCTCTAGGTGCCGTGTCTGTGCGGTTGTGTGGCTGGCGCTCGCGCTCTAGGTGCCGTGTCTGTGCGGTTGTGGGGCTGGCGCTCGCGCTCTAGGTGCCGTGTCTGTGCGGTTGTGGGGCTGGCGCTCGCGCTCTAGGGTGCCGTGTCTGTGCGGTTGCAGGGCTGGCGCTCGCGCTCTAGGTGCCGTGTCTGTGCGGTTCTGTGGCTGGCGCTCGCGCTCTAGGTGCCGTGTCTGTGCGGTTGTGGGGCTGGCGCTCGCACTCTAGGTGCCGTGTCTGTGCAGTTGTGTGGCTGGAGCTCGCGCTCTAGGTGCCGTGTCTGTGCGGTTGTGTGGTTGGCGCTCGCACTCTAGGTGCCGTGTCTGTGCGGTTCTGGGGCTGGCGCTCGCGCTCTAGGTGCCGTGTCTGTGCGGTTCTGCGGCTGGCGCTCGCGCTCTAGGTGCCGTGTCTGTGCAGTTGTGTGGCTGGCGCTCGCGCTCTAGGTGCCGTGTCTGTGCGGTTGTGTGGCTGGCGCTGGCGCTCTAGGTGCCGTGTCTGTGCGGTTGTGGGGCTGGTGCTCGCGCTCTAGGTGCCGTGTCTGTGCGGTTGTGTGGCTGGCGCTCGCGCTCTAGGTGCCGTGTCTGTGCGGTTGTGTGGCTGGCGCTCGCGCTCTAGGTGCCGTGTCTGTGCGGTTGTGTGGCTGGCGCTCGAGCTCTAGGTGCCGTGTCTGTGTGGTTGTGTGGCTGGCGCTCTAGGTGCCGTGTCTGTGCGGTTGCGTGGCTGGCGCTCGTGCTCTAGGTGCCGTGTCTGTGCGGTTGTGTGGCTGGCGTGCGCGCTCTAGGTGCCGTGTCTGTGCGGTTGTGTGGCTGGCGTTCGCGCTCTAGGTGCCGTGTCTGTGCGGTTGCGGGGCTGGCGCTCGCGCTCTAGGTGCCGTGTCTGTGCGGTTGCGTGGCTGGCGCTCGCGCTCTAGGTGCCGTGTCTGTGCGGTTGCAGGGCTGGCGCTCGCGCTCTAGGTGCCGTGTCTGTGCGGTTGTGTGGCTGGCGCTCTAGGTGCCGTGTCTATGTGGTTGTGCGGCTGGCGCTCGCGCTCTAGGTGCCGTGTCTGTGCGGTTGTGTGGCTGGCGCTCGTGCTCTAGGTGCCGTGTCTGTGCGGTTGTGGGGCTGGTGCTCGCGCTCTAGGTGCCGTGTCTGTGCGGTTGCGTGGCTGGCGCTAGCGCTCCAGGTGCCGTATCTGTGCAGTTGTTTGGCTGGCGCTCGTGCTCTAGGTGCCGTCTCTGTGCGGTTGCAGGGCTGGCGCTCGCGCTCTAGGTGCCATGTCTGCGCGGTTGCGGGGCTGGCGCTCGCGCTCTAGGTGCCATGTCTGTGCGGTTGTGTGGCTGGCGCTCGCGCTCTAGGTGCCGTGTCTGTGCGGTTGTGTGGCTGGCGCTCGCGCTCTAGGTGCCATGTCTGTGCGGTTGTGTGGCTGGCGCTCGCGCTCTAGGTGCCATGTCTGTGCGGTTGTGTGGCTGGCGCTCACGCTCTAGGTGCCGTGTCTGCGCGGTTGCGGGGCTGGCGCTCGCGCTCTAGGTGCCATGTCTGTGCGGCTGTGTGGCTGGCGCTCGCGCTCTAGGTGCCGTGTCTGTGCGGTTGTGTGGCTGGCGCTCGCGCTCTAGGTGCCATGTCTGTGCGGTTGTGTGGCTGGCGCTCACGCTCTAGGTGCCGTGTCTGTGCGGTTGCGGGGCTGGCGCTCGCGCTCTAGGTGCCATGTCTGTGCGGCTGTGTGGCTGGCGCTCGCGCTCTAGGTGCCGTGTCTGTGCGGTTGTGTGGCTGGCGCTCGCGCTCTAGGTGCCGTGTCTGTGCGGTTGTGTGGCTGGCGCTCGCGCTCTAGGTGCCGTGTCTGTGCGGTTGTGCGGCTGGCGCTCGCGCTCTAGGTGCCGTGTCTGTGCGGCTGTGTGGCTGGCGCTCGCGCTCTAGGTGCCGTGTCTGTGCGGTTGTGTGGCTGGGGCTGGCGCTCTAGGTGCCGTGTCTGTGCGGTTGTGTGGCTGGCGCTCGCGCTCTAGGTGCCGTGTCTGTGCGGTTGCGTGGCTGGCGCTCGCGCTCTAGGTGCCGTGTCTGTGCGGTTGTGTGGCTGGCGCTGGCGCTCTAGGTGCCGTGTCTCTGCGGTTGTAGGGCTGGCCCTCGCGCTCTAGGTGCCTTGTCTGTGCGGTTGTGTGGCCGGCGCTCGCGCTCTAGGTGCCGTGTCTGTGCGGTTGTGTGGCTGGCGCTCGCGCTCTAGGTGCCGTGTCTGTGCGGTTGTGTGGCTGGTGCTCGCGCTCTAGGGTGCCGTGTCTGTGCAGTTGTGTGGCTGGCGCTCGCGCTCTAGGTGCCGTGTCTGTGCGGTTGCGTGGCTGGCGCTCGCGCTCTAGGTGCCGTGTCTGTGCGGTTGTGTGGCTGGCGCTCGCGCTCTAGGTGCCGTGTCTGTGCGGTTGTGGGGCTGGCGCTCGCGCTCTAGGTGCCGTGTCTGTGCGGTTGTGGGGCTGGCGCTCGCGCTCTAGGTGCCGTGTCTGTGCGGTTCTGTGGCTGGCGCTCGCGCTCTAGGTGCCGTGTCTGTGCGGTTGTGGGGCTGGCGCTCGCACTCTAGGTGCCGTGTCTGTGCAGTTGTGTGGCTGGAGCTCGCGCTCTAGGTGCCGTGTCTGTGCGGTTGTGTGGTTGGCGCTCGCACTCTAGGTGCCGTGTCTGTGCGGTTCTGGGGCTGGCGCTCGCGCTCTAGGTGCCGTGTCTGTGCGGTTCTGCGGCTGGCGCTCGCGCTCTAGGTGCCGTGTCTGTGCAGTTGTGTGGCTGGCGCTCGCGCTCTAGGTGCCGTGTCTGTGCGGTTGTGTGGCTGGCGCTCGCGCTCTAGGTGCCGTGTCTGCGCGGTTGTGTGGCTGGCGCTCGCGCTCTAGGTGCCGTGTCTGTGCGGTTGTGGGGCTGGCGCTGGCGCTCTAGGTGCCGTGTCTGTGCGGTTGCGGGGCTGGCGCTCGTGCTCTAGGTGCCGTGTCTGTGCGGTTGTGTGGCTGGCGCTCGCGCTCTAGGTGCCGTGTCTGTGCAGTTGTGTGGCTGGCGCTCGCGCTATAGGTGCCGTGTCTGTGCGGTTGCGTGGCTGGCGCTCGGGCTCTAGGTGCCGTGTCTGTGCGGTTGCGTGGCTGGCGCTCGGGCTCTAGGTGCCGTGTCTGTGCGGTTGTGTGGCTGGCGCTCGGGCTCTAGGTGCCGTGTCTGTGCGGTTGCGTGGCTGGCGCTCGGGCTCTAGGTGCCGTGTCTGTGCGGTTGTGTGGCTGGCGCTCGCGCTCTAGGTGCCGTGTCTGTGCGGTTGTGTGGCTGGCGCTCGTGCTCTAGGTGCCGTGTCTGTGCGGTTGCGGGGCTGGCGCTCGTGCTCTAGGTGCCGTGTCTGTGCGGTTGTGTGGCTGGCGCTCGCGCTCTAGGTGCCGTGTCTGTGCAGTTGTGTGGCTGGCGCTCGCGCTATAGGTGCCGTGTCTGTGCAGTTGTGTGGCTGGCGCTCGTGCTCTAGGTGCCGTGTCTGTGCGGTTGTGTGGCTGGCGCTCTAGGTGCCGTGTCTGTGCGGTTGCAGGGCTGGCGCACGCGCTCTAGGTGCCGTGTCTGTGCGGTTGTGCGGCTGGCGCTCGCGCTCTAGGTGCCGTGTCTGTGCGGTTGTGGGGCTGGCGCTCGCGCTCTAGGTGCCGTGTCTGCGCGGTTGTGTGGCTGGCGCTCGCGCTCTAGGTGCCGTGTCTGTGCGGTTGTGGGGCTGGCGCTGGCGCTCTAGGTGCCGTGTCTGTGCGGTTGTGGGGCTGGTGCTCGCGCTCTAGGTGCCGTGTCTGTGCGGTTGTGTGGCTGGCGCTGGCGCTCTAGGTGCCGTGTCTGTGCGGTTGTGTGGCTGGCGCTCGAGCTCTAGGTGCCGTGTCTGTGCGGTTGCGGGGCTGGCGCTCACGCTCTAGGTGCCGTGTCTGTGTGGTTGTGTGGCTGGCGCTCTAGGTGCCGTGTTTGTGCGGTTGCGTGGCTGGCGCTCGTGCTCTAGGTGCCGTGTCTGTGCGGTTGTGTGGCTGGCGCTCGCGCTCTAGGTGCCGTGTCTGTGCGGCTGTGTGGCTGGCGCTCGCGCTCTAGGTGCCGTGTCTGTGCGGTTGTGTGGCTGGCGCTCTAGGTGCCGTGTCTATGTGGTTGTGCGGCTGGCGCTCGCGCTCTAGGTGCCGTGTCTGTGCGGTTGTGTGGCTGGCGCTCGCGCTCTAGGTGCCGTGTCTGTGCGGTTGTGTGGCTGGCGCTCGCGCTCTAGGTGCCGTGTCTGTGCGGTTGTGTGGCTGGCGCTCGTGCTCTAGGTGCCGTGTCTGTGCGGTTGTGGGGCTGGTGCTCGCGCTCTAGGTGCCGTGTCTGTGCGGTTGTGTGGCTGGCGCTAGCGCTCCAGGTGCCGTATCTGTGCAGTTGTGTGGCTGGCGCTCGCGCTCTAGGTGCCGTCTCTGTGCGGTTGCAGGGCTGGCGCTCGCGCTCTAGGTGCCATGTCTGTGCGGTTGTGTGGCTGGCGCTCGCGCTCTAGGTGCCGTGTCTGCGCGGTTGTGTGGCTGGCGCTCGTGCTCTAGGTGCCGTGTCTGCGCGGTTGCGGGGCTGGCGCTCGCGCTCTAGGTGCCGTGTCTCTGCGGTTGCAGGGCTGGCGCTCGCGCTCTAGGTGCCATGTCTGTGCGGTTGTGTGGCTGGCGCTCGCGCTCTAGGTGCCGTGTTTGTGCGGTTGTGCGGCTGGCGCTCGCGCTCTAGGTGCCGTGTCTGCGCGGTTGTGTGGCTGGCGCTCGCGCTCTAGGTGCCGTGTCTGTGCGGTTGTGGGGCTGGCGCTCGCGCTCTAGGTGCCGTGTCTGTGCGGTTGTGTGGCTGGCGCTCGCGCTCTAGGTGCCGTGTCTGCGCGGTTGTGTGGCTGGCGCTAGCGCTCTAGGTGCCGTGTCTGTGCGGTTGTGTGGCTGGCGCTCGAGCTCTAGGTGCCGTGTCTGTGCGGTTGCGGGGCTGGCGCTCGCGCTCTAGGTGCCGTGTCTGTGCGGTTGCATGGCTGGCGCTCGCGCTCTAGGTGCCGTGTCTGTGCGGTTGTGTGGCTGGCGCTCGCGCTCTAGGTGCCGTGTCTGTGCGGTTGCGGGGCTGGCGCTCGCGCTCTAGGTGCCGTGTCTGTGCGGTTGCAGGGCTGGCGCTCGCGCTCTAGGTGCCGTGTCTGTGCGGTTGCGTGGCTGGCGCTCGCGCTCTAGGTGCCGTGTCTGTGCGGTTGTGGGGCTGGCGCTCGCGCTCTAGGTGCCGTGTCTGTGTGGTTGTGGGGCTGGCGCTCGCGCTCTAGGGTGCGGTGTCTGTGCGGTTGCGGGGCTGGCGCTCGCGCTGTAGGTGCCGTGTCTGTGCGGTTGTGTGGCTGGTGCTCGCGCTCTAGGTGCCGTGTCTGTGCGGTTGCAGGGCTGGCGCTAGCGCTCTAGGGTGCCGTGTCTGTGCGGTTGTGTGGCTGGCGCTCGCGCTCTAGGGTGCCGTGTCTGTGCGGTTGTGTGGCTGGCGCTCGCGCTCTAGGGTGCCGTGTCTGTGCGGTTGCAGGGCTGGCGCTCGCGCTCTAGGGTGCCGGGTCTGTGCGGTTGTGCGGCTGGCGCTCGCGCTCTAGGGTGCCGTGTCTGTGCGGTTGCAGGGCTGGCGTTCGCGCTCTAGGTGCCGTGTCTGTGCGGTTGTGTGGCTGGCGCTCGCGCTCTAGGTGCCGTGTCTGTGCGGTTGTGTGGCTGGCGCTCGCGCTCTAGGTGCCGTGTCTGTGCGGTTGCAGGGCTGGCGCTCGCGCTCTAGGGTGCCGTGTCTGTGCGGTTGCAGGGCTGGCACTCGCGCTCTAGGTGCCGTGTCTGTGCAGTTGCAGGGCTGGCGCTTGCGCTCTAGGTGCCGTGTCTGTGCGGTTGTGTGGCTGGCGCTCGCGCTCTAGGTGCTGTGTCTGTGCGGTTGTGTGGCTGGCGCTCGCGCTCTAGGGTGCCGTGTCTGTGCGGTTGTGTGGCTGGCGCTCGCGCTCTAGGTGCCGTGTCTGTGCGGTTGCAGGGCTGGCACTCGCGCTCTAGGTGCCGTGTCTGTGCGGTTGTGTTGCTGGCGCTCGCACTCTAGCTGCCGTGTCTGTGCAGTTGTGTGGCTGGCGCTCGCGCTCTAGGTGCCGTGTCTGTGCGGTTGTGTGGCTGGCGCTCGCGCTCTAGGTGCCGTGTCTGTGCGGTTGTGTGGCTGGCACTCGCGCTCTAGGTGCCGTGTTTGTGCGGTTGTGTGGCTGGCGCTTGCGCCTAGGTGCCGTGTCTGTGCGGTTGCAGGGCTGGCGCTCGCGCTCTAGGTGCCGTGTCTGTGCGGTTGTGTGGCTGGCGCTCGCACTCTAGGTGCCGTGTCTGTGCAATTGTGTGGCTGGCGCTCGCGCTCTAGGTGCCGTGTCTGTGCGGTTGTGTGGCTGGCGCTCGCGCTCTAGATGCCGTGTCTGTGCAGTTGCAGGGCTGGCGCTCGCGCTCTAGGTGCCATGTCTGTGCAGTTGCAGGGCTGGCGCTCGCGATCTAGGTGCCGTGTCTGTGCGGTTGCGGGGCTGGTGCGCGCGCTCTAGGTGCCGTGTCTGTGCGGTTGTGTGGCTGGCGCTCGCGCTCTAGGTGCCGTGTCTGTGCGGTTGCAGGGCTGGCGCTCGCGCTCTAGGTGCCGTGGCTGTGCGGTTGTGTGGCTGGCGCTCGCGCTCTAGGTGCGGTGTCTGTGTGGTTGTAGGGCTGGCGCTCGCGCTCTAGGTGCCGTGTCTGTGCGGTTGCGGGGCTGGTGCGCGCGCTCTAGGTGCCGTGTCTGTGCGGTTGCAGGGCTGGCGCTCGCGCTCTAGGTGCCGTGTCTGTGCGGTTGCAGGGCTGGCGCTCGCGCTCTAGGTGCCGTGTCTGTGCGGTTGCGGGGCTGGCGCTCGCGCTCTAGGTGCCGTGTCTGTGCGGTTGCGGGGCTGGTGCTCGCGCTCTAGGTGCCGTGTCTGTGCGGTTGTGTGGCTGGCGCTCGCGCTCTAGGTGCCGTGTCTGTGCGGTTGCAGGGCTGGCGCTCGCGCTCTAGGTGCCGTGTCTGTGCGGTTGTGTGGCTGGCGCTCGCGCTCTAGGTGCCGTGTCTGTGCGGTTGCAGGGCTGGCGCTCGCGCTCTAGGTGCCGTGTCTGTGCGGTTGCAGGGCTGGCGCTCGCGCTCTAGGTGCCGTGTCTGTGCGGTTGCGGGGCTGGTGCTCGCGCTCTAGGTGCCGTGTCTGTGTGGTTGTGGGGCTGGTGCTCGCGCTCTAGGTGCCGTGTCTGTGCGGTTGTGTGGCTGGCGCTCGCGCTCTAGGTGCCGTGTCTGTGCGGTTGCAGGGCTGGCGCTCGCGCTCTAGGTGCCGTGTCTGTGCGGTTGTGTGGCTGGCGCTCGCGCTCTAGGTGCCGTGTCTGTGCAGTTGCAGGGCTGGCGCTCGCGCTCTAGGTGCCGTGTCTGTACGGTTGTGTGGCTGGCGCTCGCGCTCTAGGTGCCGTGTCTGTGCAGTTGTGTGGCTGGCGCTCGCGCTCTAGGTGCCGTGTCTGTGCGGTTGCAGGGCTGGCGCTCGCGCTCTAGGTGCCGTGTCTGTGCGGTTGTGTGGCTGGCGCTAGCGCTCCAGGTGCCATATCTGTGCAGTTGTGTGGCTGGCGCTCGCGCTCTAGGTGCCGTGTCTGTGCAGTTGTGTGGCTGGAGCTCGCGCTCTAGGTGCCGTGTCTGTGCGGTTGTGTGGTTGGCGCTCGCACTCTAGGTGCCGTGTCTGTGCGGTTCTGGGGCTGGCGCTCGCGCTCTAGGTGCCGTGTCTGTGCGGTTCTGCGGCTGGCGCTCGCGCTCTAGGTGCCGTGTCTGTGCAGTTGTGTGGCTGGCGCTCGCGCTCTAGGTGCCGTGTCTGTGCGGTTGTGTGGCTGGCGCTCGCGCTCTAGGTGCCGTGTCTGTGCGGTTGCGTGGCTGGCGCTCGGGCTCTAGGTGCCGTGTCTGTGCGGTTGCGTGGCTGGCGCTCGGGCTCTAGGTGCCGTGTCTGTGCGGTTGCGTGGCTGGCGCTCGGGCTCTAGGTGCCGTGTCTGTGCGGTTGTGTGGCTGGCGCTCGCGCTCTAGGTGCCGTGTCTGTGCGGTTGTGTGGCTGGCGCTCGTGCTCTAGGTGCCGTGTCTGTGCGGTTGCGGGGCTGGCGCTCGTGCTCTAGGTGCCGTGTCTGTGCGGTTGTGTGGCTGGCGCTCGCGCTCTAGGTGCCGTGTCTGTGCAGTTGTGTGGCTGGCGCTCGCGCTATAGGTGCCGTGTCTGTGGGGTTGTGTGGCTGGCGTTCGCGCTCTAGGTGCCGTGTCTGTGCAGTTGTGTGGCTGGCGCTCGTGCTCTAGGTGCCGTGTCTGTGCGGTTGTGTGGCTGGCGCTCTAGGTGCCGTGTCTGTGCGGTTGCAGGGCTGGCGCACGCGCTCTAGGTGCCGTGTCTGTGCGGTTGTGCGGCTGGCGCTCGCGCTCTAGGTGCCGTGTCTGTGCGGTTGTGGGGCTGGCGCTCGCGCTCTAGGTGCCGTGTCTGCGCGGTTGTGTGGCTGGCGCTCGCGCTCTAGGTGCCGTGTCTGTGCGGTTGTGGGGCTGGCGCTGGCGCTCTAGGTGCCGTGTCTGTGCGGTTGTGGGGCTGGTGCTCGCGCTCTAGGTGCCGTGTCTGTGCGGTTGTGTGGCTGGCGCTGGCGCTCTAGGTGCCGTGTCTGTGCGGTTGTGTGGCTGGCGCTCGAGCTCTAGGTGCCGTGTCTGTGCGGTTGCGGGGCTGGCGCTCACGCTCTAGGTGCCGTGTCTGTGTGGTTGTGTGGCTGGCGCTCTAGGTGCCGTGTTTGTGCGGTTGCGTGGCTGGCGCTCGTGCTCTAGGTGCCGTGTCTGTGCGGTTGTGTGGCTGGCGTGCGCGCTCTAGGTGCCGTGTCTGTGCGGCTGTGTGGCTGGCGCTCGCGCTCTAGGTGCCGTGTCTGTGCGGTTGTGTGGCTGGCGCTCTAGGTGCCGTGTCTATGTGGTTGTGCGGCTGGCGCTCGCGCTCTAGGTGCCGTGTCTGTGCGGTTGTGTGGCTGGCGCTCGCGCTCTAGGTGCCGTGTCTGTGCGGTTGTGTGGCTGGCGCTCGCGCTCTAGGTGCCGTGTCTGTGCGGTTGTGTGGCTGGCGCTCGTACTCTAGGTGCCGTGTCTGTGCGGTTGTGGGGCTGGTGCTCGCGCTCTAGGTGCCGTGTCTGTGCGGTTGTGTGGCTGGCGCTAGCGCTCCAGGTGCCGTATCTGTGCAGTTGTGTGGCTGGCGCTCGCGCTCTAGGTGCCGTCTCTGTGCGGTTGCAGGGCTGGCGCTCGCGCTCTAGGTGCCATGTCTGTGCGGTTGTGTGGCTGGCGCTCGTGCTCTAGGTGCCGTGTCTGTGCGGTTGTGTGGCTGGCGCTCGTGCTCTAGGTGCCGTGTCTGCGCGGTTGCGGGGCTGGCGCTCGCGCTCTAGGTGCCATGTCTGTGCGGTTGTGTGGCTGGCGCTCGCGCTCTAGGTGCCGTGTTTGTGCGGTTGCGTGGCTGGCGCTGGCGCTCTAGGTGCCGTGTCTGTGCGGTTGCGGGGCTGGCGCTGGCGCTCTAGGTGCCGTGTCTGTGCGGTTGCGGGGCTGGCGCTCGCGCTCTAGGTGCCGTGTCTGTGCGGTTGTGCGGCTGGCGCTCGCGCTCTAGGTGCCGTGTCTGCGCGGTTGTGTGGCTGGCGCTCGCGCTCTAGGTGCCGTGTCTGTGCGGTTGTGGGGCTGGCGCTCGCGCTCTAGGTGCCGTGTCTGTGCGGTTGTGTGGCTGGCGCTCGCGCTCTAGGTGCCTTGTCTGCGCGGTTGTGTGGCTGGCGCTAGCGCTCTAGGTGCCGTGTCTGTGCGGTTGTGTGGCTGGCGCTCGAGCTCTAGGTGCCGTGTCTGTGCGGTTGCGGGGCTGGCGCTCGCGCTCTAGGTGCCGTGTCTGTGCGGTTGCATGGCTGGCGCTCGCGCTCTAGGTGCCGTGTCTGTGCGGTTGTGTGGCTGGCGCTCGCGCTCTAGGTGCCGTGTCTGTGCGGTTGCGGGGCTGGCGCTCGCGCTCTAGGTGCCGTGTCTGTGCGGTTGCAGGGCTGGCGCTCGCGCTCTAGGTGCCGTGTCTGTGCGGTTGCGTGGCTGGCGCTCGCGCTCTAGGTGCCGTGTCTGTGCGGTTGTGGGGCTGGCGCTCGCGCTCTAGGTGCCGTGTCTGTGTGGTTGTGGGGCTGGCGCTCGCGCTCTAGGGTGCCGTGTCTCTGCGGTTGCAGGGCTGGCGCTAGCGCTCTAGGGTGCCGTGTCTGTGCGGTTGTGTGGCTGGTGCTCGCGCTCTAGGTGCCGTGTCCGTGCGGTTGCGGGGCTGGCGCTCGCGCTGTAGGTGCCGTGTCTGTGCGGTTGTGTGGCTGGTGCTCGCGCTCTAGGTGCCGTGTCTGTGCGGTTGCAGGGCTGGCGCTAGCGCTCTAGGGTGCCGTGTCTGTGCGGTTGTGTGGCTGGCGCTCGCGCTCTAGGGTGCCGTGTCTGTGCGGTTGTGTGGCTGGCGCTCGCGCTCTAGGGTGCCGTGTCTGTGCGGTTGCAGGGCTGGCGCTCGCGCTCTAGGGTGCCGGGTCTGTGCGGTTGTGCGGCTGGCGCTCGCGCTCTAGGGTGCCGTGTCTGTGCGGTTGCAGGGCTGGCGTTCGCGCTCTAGGTGCCGTGTCTGTGCGGTTGTGTGGCTGGCGCTCGCGCTCTAGGTGCCGTGTCTGTGCGGTTGTGTGGCTGGCGCTCGCGCTCTAGGTGCCGTGTCTGTGCGGTTGCAGGGCTGGCGCTCGCGCTCTAGGGTGCCGTGTCTGTGCGGTTGCAGGGCTGGCGCTCGCGCTCTAGGTGCCGTGTCTGTGCAGTTGCAGGGCTGGCGCTTGCGCTCTAGGTGCCGTGTCTGTGCGGTTGTGTGGCTGGCGCTGGCGCTCTAGGTGCCATGTCTGTGCAGTTGCAGGGCTGGCGCTCGCGCTCTAGGTGCCGTGTCTGTGCGGTTGTGTGGCTGGCGCTCGCGCTCTAGGTGCTGTGTCTGTGCGGTTGTGTGGCTGGCGCTCGCGCTCTAGGTGCCGTGTCTGTGCGGTTGCAGGGCTGGCACTCGCGCTCTAGGTGCCGTGTCTGTGCGGTTGTGTTGCTGGCGCTCGCACTCTAGCTGCCGTGTCTGTGCAGTTGTGTGGCTGGCGCTCGCGCTCTAGGTGCCGTGTCTGTGCGGTTGTGTGGCTGGCGCTCGCGCTCTAGGTGCCGTGTCTGTGCGGTTGTGTGGCTGGCACTCGCGCTCTAGGTGCCGTGTTTGTGCGGTTGTGTGGCTGGCGCTTGCGCCTAGGTGCCGTGTCTGTGCGGTTGCAGGGCTGGCGCTCGCGCTCTAGGTGCCGTGTCTGTGCGGTTGTGTGGCTGGCGCTCGCACTCTAGGTGCCGTGTCTGTGCAGTTGTGTGGCTGGCGCTCGCGCTCTAGGTGCCGTGTCTGTGCGGTTGTGTGGCTGGCGCTCGCGCTCTAGATGCCGTGTCTGTGCAGTTGCAGGGCTGGCGCTCGCGCTCTAGGTGCCATGTCTGTGCAGTTGCAGGGCTGGCGCTCGCGATCTAGGTGCCGTGTCTGTGCGGTTGCGGGGCTGGTGCGCGCGCTCTAGGTGCCGTGTCTGTGCGGTTGTGTGGCTGGCGCTCGCGCTCTAGGTGCCGTGTCTGTGCGGTTGCAGGGCTGGCGCTCGCGCTCTAGGTGCCGTGGCTGTGCGGTTGTGTGGCTGGCGCTCGCGCTCTAGGTGCGGTGTCTGTGTGGTTGTGTGGCTGGCGCTCGCGCTCTAGGTGCCGTGTCTGTGCGGTTGTGTGGCTGGCGCTCGCGCTCTAGGTGCCGTGTCTGTGCAGTTGCAGGGCTGGCGCTCGCGCTCTAGGTGCCGTGTCTGTGCGGTTGCGGGGCTGGTGCGCGCGCTCTAGGTGCCGTGTCTGTGCGGTTGCAGGGCTGGCGCTCGCGCTCTAGGTGCCGTGTCTGTGCGGTTGCAGGGCTGGCGCTCGCGCTCTAGGTGCCGTGTCTGTGCGGTTGCGGGGCTGGTGCTCGCGCTCTAGGTGCCGTGTCTGTGTGGTTGTGGGGCTGGTGCTCGCGCTCTAGGTGCCGTGTCTGTGCGGTTGCAGGGCTGGCGCTCGCGCTCTAGGTGCCGTGTCTGTGCGGTTGTGTGGCTGGCGCTCGCGCTCTAGGTGCCGTGTCTGTGCAGTTGTGTGGCTGGCGCTCGCGCTCTAGGTGCCGTGTCTGTGCGGTTGTGGGGCTGGCGGTCGCGCTCTAGGTGCCGTGTCTGTATGGTTGTGTGGCTGGCGCTCGCGCTCTAGGTGCCGTGTCTGTGCAGTTGTGTGGCTGGCGCTCGCGCTCTAGGTGCCGTGTCTGTGCGGTTGCAGGGCTGGCGCTCGCGCTCTAGGTGCCGTGTCTGTGCGGTTGTGTGGCTGGCGCTAGCGCTCCAGGTGCCATATCTGTGCAGTTGTGTGGCTGGCGCTCGCGCTCTAGGTGCCGTGTCTGTGCGGTTGTGTGGCTGGCGCTCGCACTCTAGGTGCCATGTCTGTGCAGTCGTGTGGCTGGCGCTCGCGCTCTAGGTGCCGTGTCTGTGCGGTTGTGTGGCTGGCGCTCGCGCTCTAGGTGCCGTGTCTGTGCAGTTGCAGGGCTGGCGCTCGCGCTCTAGGTGCCGTGTCTGTGCAGTTGCGGGGCTGGCGCTCGCGCTCTAGGGTGACGTATCTGTGCAGTTGTAGGGCTGGCGCTCTCGCTCTAGGTGCCGTGTCTGTGCGGTTGCAGGGCTGGCGCTCTCGCTCTAGGTGCCGTGTCTGTGCGGTTGCAGGGCTGGCGCTCGCACTCTAGGTGCCGTGTCTGTGCGGTTGCAGGGCTGGCGCTCGCACTCTAGGGTGCCGTGTCTGTGCGGTTGTGTGGCTGGCGCTCGCGCTCTAGGTGCTGTGTCTGTGCGGTTGCAGGGCTGGCGCTCTCGCTCTAGGGTGCCGTGTCTGTGCGGTTGTGTGGCTGGCGCTCGCGCTCTAGGTGCCGTGTCTGTGCGGTTGTGTGGCTGGCGCTCGCACTCTAGGTGCCGTGTCTGTGCGGTTGTGTGGCTGGCGCTCGCACTCTAGGATGCCGTGTCTGTGCGGTTGCAGGGCTGGCGCTCGCGCTCTAGGTGCCGTGTCTGTGTGGTTGTGTGGCTGGCGCTCGCGCTCTAGGTGCCGTGTCTATGTGGTTGTGCGGCTGGCGCTCGCGCTCTAGGTGCCGTGTCTGTGCGGTTGTGTGGCTGGCGCTCGCGCTCTAGGTGCCGTGTCTGTGCAGTTGCAGGGCTGGCGCTCGCGCTCTAGGTGCCGTGTCTGTGCAGTTGCGGGGCTGGCGCTCGCGCTCTAGGGTGACGTATCTGTGCAGTTGTAGGGCTGGCGCTCTCGCTCTAGGTGCCGTGTCTGTGCGGTTGCAGGGCTGGCGCTCTCGCTCTAGGTGCCGTGTCTGTGCGGTTGCAGGGCTGGCGCTCGCACTCTAGGTGCCGTGTCTGTGCGGTTGCAGGGCTGGCGCTCGCACTCTAGGGTGCCGTGTCTGTGCGGTTGTGTGGCTGGCGCTCGCGCTCTAGGTGCCGTGTCTGTGCGGTTGCAGGGCTGGCGCTCTCGCTCTAGGGTGCCGTGTCTGTGCGGTTGTGTGGCTGGCGCTCGCGCTCTAGGTGCCGTGTCTGTGCGGTTGTGTGGCTGGCGCTCGCACTCTAGGTGCCGTGTCTGTGCGGTTGTGTGGCTGGCGCTCGCACTCTAGGATGCCGTGTCTGTGCGGTTGCAGGGCTGGCGCTCGCGCTCTAGGTGCCGTGTCTGTGTGGTTGTGTGGCTGGCGCTCGCGCTCTAGGTGCCGTGTCTGTGCGGTTGTGTGGCTGGCACTCGCGCTCTAGGTGCCGTATCTGTGCAGTTGCGGGGCTGGCGCTCGCGGTCTAGGGTGCCGTGTCTGTGCGGTTGTGTGGCTGGCGCTCACGCTCTAGGTGCCGTGTCTGTGCGGTTGCGGGACTGTCGCTCGCGGTCTAGGGTGCCGTATCTGTGCGGTTGTGTGGCTGTCGCTCGCTCTCTAGGTGCCGTATCTGTGCGGTTGCAGGGCTGGCGCTCACGCTCTAGGTGCCGTGTCTGTGCGGTTGCGGGGCTGGCGCTCGCAGTCTAGGGTGCCGTATCTGTGCGGTTGTGCTGTTGGGTGATGCTTGCAGCCTGAGGAGTGGCTCATTCAGTCTTGTGTAGCCCTGTGCCGTTTATTTCCATTGGTCCCAGTTGCGTGACATGCTGCCCCATCCAGCGCAGCCCTAACCAGGCTCTGACTCTGCAGCAGCTCCACTGACCTCAAAGGCCTTGCTCCTGATTTACACCCGCGCAGAATCAGACTCAACAATCCCTGCAGCTTCACCTCTGAAATCAAGATGCTTCCTGCTGTGTGGCTGGCCGACCAAGCGATGGCGCCTGCCCACAGTGGCACAGCCCTCAAAGCCAGCAGGAGACGGAGGCAGGTTAGAGTCAGGAATTGACAGGCGCTTCCCACGGGCTTCTGCATTCTGCTATTTTTAATTACAGAATTAGCAAGGCCACCGCGGCCTCTGATGCCTTTACATACGATCGTTAGGAGTGTATTCATAGAAGCGTTGAACGTTGATGTTAACAACTTCTCCCGTAAAAGCATCGGGGGTGAAACTGCTCTCACCTCCTTGGAGCTGGGAAGGAAAATGTGGCAGGATGCGTTCAAAAGAGGACAATAAGATGATAGCACCCTGGGGAAGTACGAAAATCGTCCCTGCAGCAGGGATCCAGGGTAATCCTAGCTCACCGTCCTTTCAACCCAAAGAACATAATCGGATATACAAAGTATATGCCACAATCACCGAAATGCAGCCTCCTCTGGGGTGGGGCATAGTCGCTGTTTAAAAGCTGTGCAATAATGGTCTACTGGAATATCAGTGCTGAAATGCAACCACCTCTGGGGTGGGGCACAGCAGCTGTTTGACAATGCACAGCAATACTACAAAGGCTTTGCTCATCAAATGATGAAACGCAGCCATTTCTGGGAACGGAGGCGACATGACAATTTAACTAGGTTGCGCAATGGTTTTGTCACTCTGCCTAAGCATGAATGGGGCTGTGAAATGAATGGGATTACCACACCTCACTGCAGGAGAGGGACACAATGGAAGTACGGGTGAGTCAGGATCTAGATAGGACCTCACACTTAACATCTCCATCAGGAGCTTTAATAGACACAGTCAAAACCTGGTTGGTACGTCTCATTCTATGGATAGCAACATGCTGGACCACTGTGGCCAAACCCCCTGAAACACATCACTCCCTGCCTCGCCCTGAGCTGTCTCCCATCTACCCAACAGATCCAGCACGATGCTGCTTCGCTCACAAGCAACGCTAGGTCACAACACAAAGTGGTATCACAGCATTATTACTAAGAAAAAGGGAAAACAGGTGTAGGGGATCAACTGAAAAATTGTCCAAACAAGACAGCATCATGCAAAAGCAGCTAGAAAGAGCCAATTCTCCATCGCTCAGCACCTTTAATCAAGACTGGACATCTTTCTAAAACATACCCCCCAGTTCACAGGAATCGCAGGGTGGGTTCTCTGGCCTGTGTTCCTCAGAAAATCAGACTAGATAATCAGAACGGGCCCTTCTGGCCCTCAAATGTATGAAATAAGGCTCAAGCCACCACACAAGGATCCTGCTGTTTCTGCGGTGGGGTCTAACTCTGGGATGTGGGTTTTAAGAACAGGTTAGACCAACAGAGGTCGGGGGTGGTCTAGATATTCTTAAACCTGTCCCAGTGCGGGGAGAGGGACTACATGACCTCATGGGGTCCCTTCCATCCCTACATTTCCTTTATTCAAGTCCAACCCCAGTGCAAAGTAAATCTGATCCTTAACATCCTTTGTATTATAATCCAAGGTGTCCGGGGGTGGGGGGAGGGAAAGAGGATTTTCAGCCTGACAGTGGCCATTTTGCTACTTTGGTCTGTTCTTGTCAATTGTACTGATTGAATGGCGCCAAAATCTTCACGGCCTGATTCTCCTCTCACTTAGGGCCCTCAAAAGTTAACCACATACACACCATTGTCCCCGACCCTCTCTGGCTGAAAGGAGTCAAATGCCCACTAGGTGTGCTGAGCCGAGGGGGGTGGGAACCAGAGCATCTTAGAAGGTCAGGTGAAGTCCAGAGCCTGACTGGAGGGGTGAGGAGGCCATGAGACTGGAGAGCCATTGGGGTGGGTCTAACAGGAGCCATAGGACACTATCTGCTGAAATAGGGACTTTTAGGGTCTGTCTGCACTGCAGCTAGGAAGGTGGCTCCTCGTGGGGGCAGACAGACATGCCCTAGCTCTGTGCAAGCTAGCATGCTGAAAACAGCAGGGTGGGTGCTGCAGCATGGGCAACGACTTGGGCTGGCCACCTGAGTCCAAGCCCACCCGACCCCCTGGTCCTAGCTCAAGTGGTTACCCTGAGCCTTCCCCCACGCTGCAACGCCTGCACTTCTCTTGTCAGATGTGCATTTGAGCAGGGCAAGTGCAGATCTTCCTACCTGGGCTGGGAGGCACATTCCCAGCCACAGTTTAGAGCGATCCATGTTTGTCAAGGGCCTCTAGCAGGGAATCAAAGCCAGCTGGGATAAAGGGCTGTGCACTCGAACCGCCCCAGGCTCTGGGGCCAATAGACAGCAAAAGCTGGCCCACCCTAACCAAGACCTCTTTCCAGAGGGCCCTGTCACAAACCAGAGAGACAGAGTGCCTGGGCTCAAGGGCTTGACTGGGCCTTGCTGGAAAGGGCGATGGGGCTGGACTCCCACAGAGAATGGGATTCTCATATCCTGGGAGGGCACCAAGACTTCTGTGGACAACGTTCTTCCTGGGCACTTTGTGGGGGGGAGCATGCCTTATAAGCATCTTCAGGATTTCTCACAGGAAGAAACAGAACCCAAGAGTCTTGACCCACAGTCCTCTGCTCTAACCTTTACAGACGCTCTCCGACTTACACAAGTGTTCCACTGCAGAACGCCTTGCAGAACTGGAATTTTGCGTAAGTCAGAAACGTACACCCGACAACTGCGCAACAACAACAAAAAAACCACACTCCTATTTCTAGCTTATGGAACTTTTTCCATATGTGCAGATTTGCATAAGTTGGGTTTGCGTTACCCAGGGGCTGTCTGTTTCCCCTTCCAGGGATGGGAATAGAAACCAGGAGTCCTGAGACCTCCTCTCCCCATCTCCAACCTCTATACCCTACTTCCTCCCAGAGATGGGAATAGAACCCAGGAGTCCTGATACCTCCTCTCCCCATCTCCAACCTCTATACCATACTTCCTCCCAGAGCGGGGAATAGAATCCAGGAGTCCTGATACCTCCTCCCCCATCTCCAACCTCTATACCCTACTTCCTCCCAGAGCTGGGAATAGAATCCAGGAGTCCTGATACCTCCTCCCCCATCTCCAACCTCTATATCATACTTCCTCCCAGAGATGGGAATAGAACCCAGGAGTCCTGATACCTCCTCTCCCCATCTCCAACCTCTATACCCTACTTCCTCCCAGAGCTGGGAATAGAATCCAGGAGTCCTGATACCTAGTCCCTGCTCTAACCAGAGGAGCCTATTCTCTCTCCCACCATCATTGAGGTAGCTGGCAGTAGCCATGCTGCCTGCAGCTTATCCTGTCTCTGTCATGCCAGAGGGTCTCTTCCCATTTACCAGATCTCCATAGCAACTGGCCATTTCCCATTCACACAGTCTCCAGGGTTACTTTCCTGTGCTCATTCATGCTTGTTGCCTTGGTGACAAGCCCCGTCTCATTGACACAATCAACAGCCTGTGTGTGTGATGGGTGGCGGAAAATGTGCCTTCCCTGGAACGCTGGGGCAGATGGTGGAGTGAAGGGGAGAGGCCGGGGAGAGGAGAGAGCTGCTGTTGCCGGTATCCTCCAGTGATGTCAGTCCCCTGCTACCTCTCCCCAGCTAAGAACAGGGGAGCACCGCACTCCTTGGAGGGGAGGCCAGCAAGGATCTGCTCCTTTGGTCAGTGAGAAGCAGGGGAGACTCCACAAGGGATGCTCTCCTCCCTGGCTGAGTGCCGCTGCAGTGCGGGGGTGCGGTGCTGCTCGCAGCTCCGTGTTCTCAAGCTGCTACACCAAAGGTCTGACCAGTTGTGGTCATTAAAGATGCTTCTCAAGTGTCTGGCTGTTAACCCGGCCGACCAGTTCCCCTCTGTCTCTCCACAATTCCGTGCGCTACTTCAACTGCATACAGGATCCTCCGTCACTTCCTGTCCCAAAGCAAGAACAGTTCAAATGCCAACTGCAGAGCAGTGCTCTTGCCTTTAGTGTTTGCATACAACTCTAGGCAACAGATTTTTCTACCCAAATCCTCTCTATCTACCCATCCCTACACATCCACCCCACCCCACAGTTGTAATCTCTCTCTCTAATCTGCTGTAGTTTACATTTTTACATAGCACACATCATCAGAGTATCTAGGCTCCCAATTCTGTCCTAGTTGCTCTTACCACAGTCCTGGTAAGAGGGATGGTGACGGGGCATGAGAGCAGCACGGATGTCATTTCAGAAACACAGCTCTCTGCAAAAGTAGGGGTCTGTGACAGTCCCTCGGCTTGGTGTCAGGGGGATATACATTTTCCATGGAGCAGAGCCCCCAGGCCAACCTGATCCAGGATAGGTTTGTTGGAGGGACCTTGTGTGACAGCAGACAAGTTACAGCTTTGTGATGTTGAGGTGCCTTCATGGGTGAAAAGGGGAGCGGGATGTGGCCTGTGTGTGTGACCCCACATGGCAGGTGTGCACAGCACCAGTGCAGGTACAAGTATGTAGGGCAGTAGGCATGAAAGGGTGTGTGGTATATACACATAGCAAGGCAGGTGTGCAGGGGTATATGGGCAATGTGCCCCATGCAAATACAGTGCAGCGCAAGCATGAGGGCATGTGGAATTGTGCCCAGAGTGGAGATGGCAGGTGTGGAAAGCTAGGTGGGCACAGGATTGCGTACGAATGCAGTGCAAGCGCTGGGAGCGGGGACGTCATGCCCAGTGTGAAGGTACTGTGCCTTGTACACACACACTGTTCGAGGGCACGTGGTGTCGTGCCCAGCGTGCGTACAGTGTGGCAGAAACACAAAGGTATGTGTGAACACAGCGCAATGAAGGGTCACTGCCAGGAGTTGCATTGAATATTGTTTCCTGTTTTCATAGAGAGTCGTCCTCTATGCTGGGTGCTGGGAAAGGGTCAGCGGGGGGGAGTCTGCGTGCTGCCGTGTGTGCATGTGCTCTGTGTGACTGGGTGTGAGGAGTGTGCTCTGGAGGCCAGATTTTCAAAAGCTCTGCTCCCAGCAGCTCCAACGCAGCTAAATTTCCCAAACAGTCCAGCACCCAACATTCGCCTAAGAGGTGGGATTCAACAGAGACATTTGTAAGTTGTCTACATGGGAGCAGAGCAGGGCCACCTTCTTCCACTGCAGGGTCTTCAGGGCAGGAGCTGGAGCTCCATGTGTGGACCGACAACACCTGGCATAACGCCGTCAATCGAGAGTGCCTGTGCTCTGCTGCAAACTGAAAGTGCCTGTGTGTGTGTGTGCACAAGTGTGTATGAAAAGTGTGTGCACTCTGTGAGCTTGTGTGTGTGTGTATACACTCCATGTCCTTGTGTGTGTCTGCATGTGTGTGAACTCCATGTCTTTGTGCATCTGCATGAGTGTGTCTGCATGTGTGTGAACTCCATGTGTCTGTGTGTGCATGTGTGTGTCTGCATGCATGTGAACTCCATGTGTGTTTGTGCATGTGTCTACATGCATGTGAAATCGATGTGTCAGTGTGCATGTGTGTGCCTGCAGGCGTGTGATCTCCATGTATCTCTGTGTGCGTGTGTGTGTACACATTTGAACGCCATGTGTGTGCATGTATGTGAACTCCATGTGTCTGTGTGCATGTGTGTTTGCATTTGTGAACTCCATGTGTCTGTTTGTGTGAATGTTTGTGTCAGCATGCATGTGAACTCCATGTGTCTGTGTGTGTGTGTCTGCATGTGTGAACTCCATGTGTCTGTGTGTGCATGTGTGTGTCTGAACACATGTGAACTCCATGTGTCTGTGTGTGCATGTGTGTCTGCATGCATGTGAACTCCATGTGTCTCTGTGTGCATGTGTGTCTGCATGCATGTGAACGCCATGTGTCTCTGTGTGCATGTGTGTGTCTGCATGCATGTGAACGCCATGTGTCTCTATGTGCATGTGTGTGTCTGCATGCATGTTAATGCCATGCATCTGTGAACAGTGCATGTGTCTGTGCATGTACATACTCTGTGTGCCTGTGTGGGAATGCACATCAGTGTGCGTGAGAGAGCTCCGTGTGCCTGTACATGCAGAGATACCTGTGTGCACAGGCTGTTGGTGTGAGTGGCTGCACTTGTCCCATGCCCTTGTTGGGGGCAGGAAGGAGAGAGGCTGGAATTAGAACATGAGTTCTGCCCTGTGCCGGAGTCCTGCAGCCGAGGGCAGAGTTAGCCCTGGAGTTCTGCCTGGCGGGGCCTTTCCCTGCCTCAGGTTATTGCTCCTTTCCTCCCAAATCCGCTCTGTCCTTTCCTCTTGCTCTGTCTCCCTTCCCCCTCTCTCGTTTCACATTCCCTCTTTCTTGCTTCTCCTAGCAGAGCTCCATCCACAGCGGAGAAGGGAACAGACGCTGCTGCGGCCTTCCTCCCCCTTCCTTTCCCACTCACTCACTCCCCGTGTCTCCTGTTCTCCTTCACACGCTGAGGCAAAGGGCACCTGGCATAGCCTATGCTCTCCCCGCACATGACAACCCCCATACTCCAGCAGAGCCCCTGCCCTGGGGACCCCCTCAGCAGCTGCAGGCAGGCCGTTTCATATCGAATGATGCTCTGGATGGAGACGAATGACCCGACCATGCATGGCAATGGGACTAGAACCACCCACCTGGGGATGCCAAATCCCCCCGGCAGCTGTCCCTGCTCCTCCCTGGCCCCACCTGCATGGACCGTGGTGTACCAGTTCTGAGAAATCAGCCCTACAAGCCGCCTGGGGCAGTGAGACTGGGGATTCCATCAGAGAGCCTCCCCCCAAACACATCCCATTAGCACAGCCTCACGCCCCTCATACTCGCCTGTCCTCCCACATACACCATGGCCCCCCCTTGCCCAGTGCCCGACTAGCCCACCCCCGGGGCTGATGCACGGTGCAGACACTGGGTATATCTCACTGTATCAATTTCCTGCCATTGCTGAGTCTCGAGCACCGGGAGCAGCGCGGCGCCTCCAGTTCTCTGCCTGTGGCACACAACAGCTTAGTCTCCTGCGAGCTGGGATCCTTTCGTCTAATCCCAGTTGCTGGGCTTGGTGTGCGGGTGGCCTGTGACAGATAGGAGGTCACACTAGAGGAGCAGATGGTTCCTTCTGGCCTTGAACTCTCTCACTCCTACAGCCGGAGCGGACTCTGACAATCATCCATACAGTCATTTCCCAGCGCTGTGTCCGCCAGCCCCGTGTGCCAGGAGTTTGGGAGGGTCTCAGCCCAGATGCTATTGACCAGATGGCCATGTCACAACCCTCCCAGCACCACTGGCACAACCAGCCCCCTTGCCAGCAGCTTTAGCAGAGACAGCAGATAGGCCATAGAGACGGAGCTTCCTCTACCATCCGAGTGTGTGTGTGGTGGGTGCTCCTCCATTGCAGGGCGGAGACCGACAGGGGTGTATATGGAGCTGGCTGGATAGATAGATCAATCGATCGATCCATCCATCGGCCTTGTTGTACATTTCCCAGAGACACTGCCTTTGTGACCCTTCCTTTCACCTCTTAACCCCACGGCAGCAGAGAGCAGCTCAGCGCTGCCCTCCCGCGCCTGTGGACGATCTCTCCCCCTAGGCGTTGGCAGGTACCCGGAGCCACCTGGAGTGATGGGCACAGACATGTCTGAGGCAGGTCCTGCTCTGCTCACACCCACCCCTTGCCCAGGGCAGAGGATCCTGGAGGGAGCTTGGGGGAGAGGGCACAGCAAGGGCGGGACCAGGGTCTGGCCTGTTATACCCGCCTCCCATCTGGGCAGACAGATATCCCCACATTAACCCTAACCCAGTCAGTGTGCTCCAGCAGTGCCCTGGAGTCACCCTGCCATAGGGGGAGTTCTCAGCCTCTGTGAAGGCTACCCAAGCAGGGTAGAGGCACTCTGGCGGGATCCCTGTCCTGTCCCCTGGCCCCCACCCCCAGATCTGGACTCAACATCATCCTCAACCCCACTTGGCCCACTCCCCCTTCCTACCCAATGCTTCCGGTACTTCCTGCACATCCCCAGGGCACACCTGCTCCACATTCATTGCTCTCTGCGCCCCCCTGGTCCCGACTGCCCCCCAGTCCTTGCCATCCAGAGCTCTGAGCAAGTGGCGATCAAAGTAATTTTGGGGTGGGGAGGGTCTGGTGAGTGCCACTCGGGGACCCAGAACAGGGGAAGCAGCAGAGACCAGTGGAAGTGACACGATCAGATGGGCAGCGGGAGATGCAAAGAGACAGAAAGTGAGAGGCACCGCCGGAGACAGGCAGAAGAACTAGGACAGACACTGCAGGGAGGGCAGGAGTCCTACAACCTGTGGTGGTTACATGATCTTGCAGATCCCCAGGCGACGGCACGACCAGCCTGCCTGCACCCTATGCAGAACTGGGCACAGAGAGAGAGAGAGAGATGACAGGACCTGATCTCCCTTCGCAGTCCCTTTGCCATAAGGTCCCCACCACCACCACCAAGAGCAGGGCACATATCGGGGTGGATCAGGGACAGGAGGAGGTGACACTGGTGCCTTGGCTATTTCCTGGCTGCGGCAAGGCCCACACAGCTCTGAACCAGCCCCAACAGCGCCAGAACAGGGAGACACAGGGCCAGCTCCCACTGGTCCCAGGCTCGACTGCAGCAGCCCAGAGATAAATCTGGGCCTTAAGTGAATGAAGCCGTTACTGAAGCCAAGATATGAGACACTGCAACAGATTGAGAGAGAGAGAGAGAGAGGGAGAAGGGAGATGCATGTGTCTGGGAAAGGGGGAGAGAGCGATCACAATGAGAAAAGAGGGGTGTGTGACGAACTGGGAAGGTTCTTAATGTTTTCTCTGAATACTGTGTTGGTGCCTCAGTGTCCCCATGGCAGTTCTTAAGTATCTGGCAGAGCAAAGGGCCAGTGCACCTAAATGCCTGACACTCTGTCTCCTGGCAACTGATGGCCTGGGCCCCTCCTCTGCAAAGGTGCCAGCTGAAGGTGTTGGAGACAAAGGGATCAGGTGACCTCCTGGCCCGGGAAAGGGGCTGAGCAGAGAGGAGGGGCTGGGAGGGGTGGTTAGTCTGGAGCTGGCTGGGGTCAAGGGTGGAGGGCAGACCTGGGGGTCTGGCTCACTGCCCCCCAGAATGGACCCAGCCGAGGGGTCCGGTTCGCTGTATCTACAAGCTCTGTTTTAGACCCTGTTCCTGTCATCGAATAAACCTCTGTTTTACTGGCTGGCTGAGAGTCACGTCTGACTGCAAAGTGGGGTGCAGGACCTGGTGGCTTCCCCAGGACCCCGCTGGGGTGGACTCGCTGTGGGAAGCACACGGAGGGGCAGAGGATGCTGAATGCTCCAAGGAGAGACCCAGGAGGTGAAGACGTGTGAGCTTCTTGCCCTGAACAAGTCTGCTCCAAGGGAGAGGAGGCTCCCCAAAGTCCTGACTGGCTTGGTGGGGAGCAGTTCCAGAGCATCGCCCAGTGACTCCGTGACAGGGTGCGAAACAGCAAGAGGGAAGACAGAAAGGGGAAGTGTGGAGAGAGGGGGAAAGGTCACAGCAACTTTCTGCAAGGTCCCTTTAAGAGGCACTACCCTGCCGAGTTGTTAGATGCAGCAGCCTTTTGATTCATCAGCAGAATCCAGAGCTGGGTTTCTGTTCTGCTTTGATCGGGCCAGGCTGACATTTAGAGCATCTAGACAGGGCCTAATCAAAGGCTCTGGCGGGCAGAGGGGGCGAGGGCTCTGGGAGCTGGACAATGCAGGGTTAGGATGCGGACAAATGCCACCCGGCAATCCCTCAGGAAGCAGCGGCCGTGGGAACGGGCTGTGCCAGCAGATAAGGATTTAGGGCAAAACACAACAGGGGCCCTCAGAAGGCTCAGTCTGGAGAAGAATCGAACTCACAGAGTCCAAAGAGCCTCGGTGCTGAGGAGGAGGGATGGGCTTGTGGTTAAGGCACTGGGCTGGGACTCAGACAAGCAGGGGTTCGATTTCCCGGCTCTGCCACAGACAGTGAGCAAGTCACTCTATGCCTCAGTTTCCCCATCAGTTATGACGCCTTTCTTATGGGAATGTTAATTCCTCAGCGTCAGCTAGCGGGCGATAGGGGTTAGCTGGACAGAACAGCCTGGGACCCAGCAGCAGCTCGCCTACATTGTAGGGGGCAGACATTGCTCACAGGGTGGGGGAAGCAGAGAGACGCTAGAGAGTGTGATGGACAAGCCAGCAAGGCTGCCAGTTAAACTGCACATGAGCAGCAGCAGCAGTAAAACCAGGGACCTTCTGTGCTGAGGACACAGACCTCGCCCTTGTGAGCCAAAGCAGAGCATCCTAGCTCGGCCCCGGCATTAGGGCTTATGGCCTCCGCAGGTGCTAGCAGGTGACAGGCTCACAGCTGCTGCAGAAGCAGTACCACCAGCATCACACTCTGATGCTAGCCAAGCTGCACCTCCCCGAAGCCAGGGGCTGAATTTAGCGCTGGGCTGCGGACTGGACCCGGGACCTGCACCCATGGAAAGCAGTCAAGGGAAGAGAGACACGTGTTGATGGGTATCCAGAGTCATTCTCACCACTTGGGAACCAAGGGGAGAGGTGGTTGCTCCACCGATTGGTGACTTCAGAGTACAGAATCAATCAAAGGAAACTCTCTTTCCAAGGGCACGTAGTCAGCCCCGGGAAACCCAAGAGAGATGGGGAAGGGGAGCCGATGACGTGGACAGACAGATAGCGTGGGGTATAGGAAAAGAGAGAAGTGGGTACACATGGCAACAGATTAACAGATTAGCTAGACAGGTGTCCTCAGGCCAGATACCTAGAGTGAACTGTTAAAGAACCATTCAGCTCTGTGGCCATTAATAACTTTGGCTCTGCAGGGAAGATCAGGGTAATCAATTCTGATGGCACACGCCTGGGCTGATCACCACAGGGGTCAGGAAGGACTCCTCCCTGCCCCACTGTACTGGAAAAGAAGTGGTTGCTTTCCTCCGAAGCACGAGGCATTGGCCACCGCTGAGGGCAGGATAATGAACTTGATGGGGCAGGGTCTGGTCTGGTGCAGCAGAGAGCAGGGGGCCCAGGAATGCCAGAGCCAGAGCCAGCGCACACTGGGTCTCACCCCTGGAGCAGGGAGTGTCTTGCAATGAGCAGGCCTGAGCACCGAGGCAGGAGAAACACAATTTCGGGGAAAGTGAGTAGGCAGCTTTGCAATAAAATATTGTGACAGGATTAAACAGCACTTGCTTCCCATACGCAGAGCCCTGGGAGCGTAGGACAATGGAGCAAAGGCCGAGGCGGTAATTAAGGAGTCACTGACAGCATTTCCCGGGAGGGGACTTCCCCGACTCCAGAGGAACTGATGAGACCAGGGATCAAAGACAGGCTCAGCTCTGCCCCTCTGCCAAACACATACACATGCTCCTTAGGCACGTGTGCTCTCCTGACAAATACACACATGCATGGACACACGCTGCACATAGGCACACTCCTCACACATTGATGCTCCCCACACATATGCGTGCACACATCCCACACATGCAGTCCCTCCATGCTCCTCCACTCCTTATACACAAGCACTTATCCAGTACACACAAACCCTCCCTGTACAACCATTTCCAATACACTCCCTACACACACACCCTGACCACGCACTTATTCGGTTCAGTCAATGAAGACACACACAAGCCCTGAAGGAAGGAGTCTCTCTCTCCCACGCTCACACACACTGCCCAAACTCATCAGCGTCGATTACAAATGTTCAGAACACAAAGACCCCCGCACACAAGGCTACATAAACACGCTTACATTGGGAGCTCTTTCGAGCAGGGACCATCTTTTACTTCTGCGTTTTCTTCTGCGCCAAGAACGATGGCGTCCTGGCCCGTGACTGGGACTCCTAAGAGCTACTGTAATACACCTAATAAATAATGTACAGGGCCTAACAAAACGCAGTCCTGGCCCACAACAGGGGCTCCCAGGCACGACCATAGTACACCAAATAAATAAGCATAGTATCATAGCAGTCATACACATCTGCACACAGAGACAAGGGAGGTTTCAGAGTAGCAGCCGCGTTAGTCTGTATCCACAAAAAGAACAGGAATACTTGTGGCACCTTAGAGACTAACAAATTTATTTGCACATAAACTTTCATGGGCTACAGCCCACTTTGGGCTTATGCTCCAATAAATTTGTTAGTCTCTATGGTGCCACAAGTCCTCCTGTTCTTTTTAGAGACAAGATAGGAATCCAGGAGTTGCCAGACTAGATCAGACCTGGTCCATCTAGCCCAGTCTCCTGTCCCCAACAGTGGCTTGTGGCAGATGCTTCAGAGTCAGATATAAGAACCCCACAGTAGGCAGGCCGAGGACAACCTGCACCCCACATAGGTCTCACTCTGGTCTCTAATAGCCAGAGATCAGCTTCAGCCCTGAAGCAAGAGGTCTTCAAGCTCTTTTTCCACTTTTGTTAGCATTAACTGTTATGGCCCTGGCTCCATATAAACATCCAATCCTTCTCTGAATCTTGCTAAATTATCGGTCTCAACGACATCATGTGGCAGTGAGTTCCACAGACACCTAGTTCCTTTAATCGGTGTTGAATTTGTTCCTTTGAATGTAATCGACTGTCCCCTTTTTCTTGTGTTCTGAGACAGGGATGACCAGTCACTACTGTACAGAGGTTTATCACGTCCTCTCTTATGAGCCTCATTTCTAAGGCAACAATCCCACACTTTTCAATCTCTCTCCATATGGGAGTTTTTCCAGGCTTTCAATCAGACTTCCCTGAACCCCTCTAATTCTGCATTGTCTTGCTAGAGATGGGGCTGACAAGAATCCAGATGAGGCCATGCCATTGATTTATGGCAGCCCATGGAGAGGTAGTCAAGCTAACTCAGGGAGCGGAGGAGTGGCACCATCACAGCATGAGCTTCAGCATGGGCTAGGCGCACAAGGAATTACCCAGTATCCGGGGCATGCTTTACAGCCCATCCTACAGCTGAAGCTGCAGTGTCTCTGCTCTTGCATCCAAGCCAGCTAGTGTACACACCCTGTGAATGCAGTGTAGACATCCCCTCCGCATCCTCCTCTCTCCTGTTCCTCATACATCCAAACATCTTGCTTGACTGTCCGATCGCAGCTGCACACTGAGCAGAGGTCTCCCCTGAGCTGCCTCCAACGCTGCCCAGATCCTGCACTGGAGCTGAGAAGACTTTCTTTAGACCCACAAAGTCAGATGCGCGCCTATACATGTATACACAGCTGCACATACATGCCCATGCAGATGCACTCACTGGCACCCACACTGCCGAACTGCGCTTCTGCTGCCAAAATCGTGTCTCTTCCTGGTCCTAAAAATGCCAACTGTGGCCTAAGCACCCCCGGCTGCCCACGTAACCGCTGGAATCAAGGCAGGCAAGGACCCCAGCGACAAAGCAAAAGATCAATAACTCCTTCCATTGCCAGAGCCTCCCTGCATCCTTCTTCCCACGCCTTTCTGCTTTCCTTCATTCAGGCAAAGATGCCTCCCTCAGCATGCCGGGCACGTCCGGAAAGCACCTATAAGGTACTAGTACAGGGAGACTCCCTAATCAGGGCCCGAGCTGCCTAGCATACTAATGAGCTCAGCTCTGCCGAGGAGGACTGGGGGAGAGAGGCAGAGATTTCGTGAGTGGCCCTGTTTTCTCTGCTCTGCCCTGCCACTGCAGGAGGGGAGGCCGGGGCAGGAGCAGAATGCTGACGGATCTGAGCGGGCTGAAAGCTCCCGCTAAGAGGGGGTGCAGCGTTTGCTGGCGAGATCAGGGCAGGAAATGTAGGAGGGTGATGCACAGCACACTCGCTCACACACGCATGGCAGAACATCACATGTGTGCACATACATGCACTAGGCACTTGCACCGACTGGGCACACACAATGCATGCGCAAGTACACCAAGGACATGCACACGTGTGTAGAGCAACACACCTTACACGTTTGTGAGTACATGTGCATGAATGCACCTAATGCACAAACATGTACCACACATGTATGTTTAGACTGTACACTTCTTGGGGTGGGAAGCCATCAGGGCCAGCATCTACTGGGCTGTATAAATAATCCTATGTGTACATACACATACATCAAACTGCCTCACTAACATACATGTACATGTGTATACACATGGACCATGCACACATGTATACTTCTACATATAATGCACAGATACATCTTGTCATGGAGTCCCGGGGCGATTCTCTGGAACTGCTCCCCACCAACCCAGTCAGGACTTTGGGGAGCCTCCTCTCCCTTGGAGCAGACATGTTCAGGGCAAGAAGCTCACACGTCTTCACCTCCTGGGTCTCTCCGTGGAGCATTCAGCATCCTCTGCCCCTCCGTGCGCTTCCCACAGCGAGCCCGCCCCAGCGGGGTCCTGGGGAAGCCACAGGGTCCTGCCCCCCCACTTTGCAGTCAGACGTGACTCTCAGCCAGCCAGTAAAACAGAGGTTTATTCGATGACAGGAACAGAGTCTAAAACAGAGTTTGTAGATACAGCGAACTGGACCCCTCAGCTGGGTCCATTCTGGGGGACCAGTGAGCCAGACCCCCCACATCTGCCCTCCACTCCTTGACCCCAGCCAGCTCCAGACTAACAACCCCACCAGCCCCTCCTCTCTGCTCAGCTCCTTTCCCGGGCCAGGAGGTCACCTGATCCCTTTGTCTCCAACACCTTCAGCTGGCACCTTTGCAGAGGGGGGGCCCAGGCCATCAGTTGCTAGGAGACAGAGTGCCAGGCATTTAGGTGCACTGGCCCTTTGCTCTTCAGCAATCACATGCCCTTATCCCACCACTTAGATACTTAAGAACTGCATAGGGGACACTGAGGCACCAACACAGTATTCAGAGGAAACATCAAGAACATTCCCAGTTCGTAACACATCTGCACACATGCACACGTGCGCGTGCACACACACACGCGCGCGCACACACCCCAGTCAATCATGGCAGCTCCTGATATTTCACACCAGGCCTAGACAGGGGCTCCCGTGATTCAGTCACAGCACCTGAGGTTACCTCTTGCTACCAGCCCCTAGAGTTGCTCCATTGGGAATGATGTGGGGGGGGGCAGAGAATGTGCAGTGGGGAATCCTTGGCACTGGGAATTGTGCCCCCCGTTGGCCCGCTGCAGCCTGACTCTGCTGGCCCCATGCCCAGGGGGACTCCCTGGTCTGTGCTGCAGGCTCTGGGCCCCACGCTTTACTCAGACGAGTTGCTGTGCTCTGACACCCCTTAGTGGGTCTGAGCTTTTCTAGCTGAGGCCACACAAAGGAGCGGGAGAGAGGATTGGCGCTTCCCCAGCAATCTGATCCCCCACTCAAGGAAAGCTCGGATTTGGGAGCCATCCCATGTGCTCCCTTCTTCTGCCACCCCAAGCCCGCCCTGGGCTGAGGACAGCATCTCCAGCCCCCAGGACCTCACTCACAGCAGCCAGCTCTCTGCTATGGAGATTTCCACGGCCTGCCTGCCAGTCTCCCCTGCAGCTCCCAGCCCGCCCCGCGCTGGTGAGGAAGAAGCCATTAGCGTAGCAAAACTGCAGCAGCACTAATGGGAGCCTCTCTCGGGAGCTGGGCCGGGATCCCTCACTGCAGCTCCAGCAAGGCTGGGAAACGGGAGGGCCAGAGCAGAGCAGCCCCTCTCTCCACAGCCTCGTGCCCAAGGGGACCCCAGAAATCCATCTTCCCATCCTGCAGGAGCTAGTGTGTTTAGGGAGCAGCCATCATTGCACGGGTGGCCAGGGAAGGAGAGGCAGAGGAGGCGGCCGCTGCTTTCTGCAGCTGGTTACAATCAGAGAGTGCCCCACCCCGGGGGGATTCGGCCCGGTCTATTATTCTGCCCAGAGCCAGCTCACTTTCCAAGCTCCCCCTTCAGAGGAACACTAGGGACACAGTGAATGCCCCACGGAGAACCCCAGGGTGCTGCAGGGAGGGGGTGGGTGACTCAGTAGGGGGTGCTCTCCTCTTGGAGCCAGTGCTGACCTTAGAGTGACCAGAGGTCCCAATAAAATCGGGACCGTCCCGATATTTGGGTGTTTGTCCCGCGTCCCGACCGATCTTTGGTCGGGATGCAATTTGTCCGGATATTTCGCTCTGCCGGCAGCACTGGTTTGTTTTTATTTTGCTCCGCCAGCGGACCGCCCCCCGTCTTCACCTCATCTGGTCACCCCAGCTGACCTCAATGCTCCAGCAGGGCAGAAGGGGGCACTGTGCTGCTGGCCGTGCTGTCTTTCAGACGACACATAACGACCCTGTTCCCATGGGGTCATTAACGGCACCTGGACAGAGACAAGACCCCGTGTCCGACCTCCTCTGTCCAGACGCTGCCCCCAGTGTTTAGACGAGAAGCGATGGTGGGAACAGAAGCAGGGGAGGTGCAGATGCTCTCGAACAGCCGCTGGTTGAGCAGAGGCGCTTGGGGGAAAGCAGGAGAGTGGCAGCGGGGTGGGGGGAGGACGGAAGTGAGACAAAGGACGCTGTGCAGCCATTTGCACACAGGTGTGAAACACGGCTGATCAGGCCAGCAGGGTTTGCCCTGTCCTTTGCACGGGTATAAATGAGTGCACAAGGTGCCGGGCACTGGCACACCAGGCCGGGAACGAGTGGAAGAGGGGAGCAAGGAGCGGGGATGATAAGGAGGGGCAGATGGTACGTTCCTACTGAACTGGAAGTGTCTCTGTTTGGGACTGTGCAGCCTTGATCTTCTCAGTGGCGACACAGACTAATCTCCCATCATGAGAGGTGTTGACTGCCCTTGGCTTCCCCTTTCTACCAGCTCCAGCTGTCCGACACTGCCCAGCCAGAGGACTGGGGTAGCCCTTCCTCTGAGTGCTGGAGTGGGTGACTGAGCTCCCAGCCCCAGGAGCATCTGTCCCGGAGCTGGGAGACTCAGACCGAGCCAGTCGTTTATCTCATGCGTCTCCCCGCCTATCAGTGGGTGGGGAGTTTCTTCAGACGTGGCTGCCTTTTTCCCCAGGCCAATTTCCACACCCAGTCCTTGGCCTCGTTCAGCCCTTGCCCAGCAACGCTGCTCAGGACAGAACAACGTGTCTAAGTGCAGTGCCCCCTGCCCCCAGTACCATGGTCATGTCACTGCCCTCTGCGACTCCTGAAACACCTCTGTGCCCAGCCTCGGGGCTGGGATTCGAGGCCTTCTGGTTATCTCCACGCTGTGCTGTGGAAGGGGGCATAGGGGTGTACGATCTGTAGCAGCTGCAGAACCTGAGGCTTCCTGTCCATGAAGAACATTGCTGACAACTCAGGTCAGCAGGGCCCACGAAGAACAGCCCTCACCCCACGCGTTGCCCAAACCACTGCAACCATACAACATCTGGACCAGGTGTCAGGTGTGGACACAAGGCATTGGAAGATCAAAGCTTTTCAAGCAACATCTTGTTGCAATGCCTAGTGTCGACAGAGTCTGCAGGCCAGCGCTGGCTCCTAGGGACAACTTCATCACCAAACAGATTGTGGGCCAGATCCCCAGCTGATGTAAACTGTCATCACACCACTGACTTCAGTGGAGACATGCTGGTTTACACTAGCTGAAGACCTGGCCCTCTGTGTCTTCTCTTACCCCTCACTGCTTTGTGCAGGACAAACCCCCACAGCATGCCAGGGGAGGGGAATGACCCACACATCACAACTAGGATGTGTCCCCAGGGAGATACGCAGCATGGAGAATTGCAGTGGGATGGCAAAAGGGTAACATGGCCACAGCATAGGCCTGTGACCCCAGGCACAGCACGGCGCAAGGGACATCCCAGGCAGCTGCACAAATAAGGTCCATACCAATGATAACTCTTTAGCTTGGGACGTGGGTTGGCCCTGTTGCTGGAGCAATTAAGCGCCAGGTGTCCCAGGTAAGGGGGAGACCAGGGGTGATTCCAAATGCAATGGCAGGATGCAGTGGGACTCCTGGGTGAATTCTGGGGCTAGGGAGAGGTCCAGGACACTGACTGTTCATGGGTCCTGCCCTGGAGGAATCCCCCTGCAGGGGAGAGGGGTCTCTGTGACCAATTCATTCCATGGCTTTTCTGTTGAGGCTGCCAGTGTCAGTGGGAATGGGACAGAAACCCCTCAAAATCACATCATGCAACCAAGCAGAGCGTCACAGCTTTCACCCCTCCCAACCAGGGCTGGGGTTCAACTGCCAATCTCGAGGGAAGGCACGACAGCCCATTCTAGAGGCCCTGAGCCAGCTGATTTCCCTCCGCAAACCCCTTTGTATCTCAGCAGCATCCCCCATGCTAAGGGACCTCCTGCTTCTTGTGCAAGTTAAGTCCCTCGCTTCGTGGCCTCAACTTATTGCTCAAAAATATATTGCCTGGACAACACCCAGGGTATAAAGTAACAAAGGAAGTGACACCTGCTGCCTGGACAGCAACTGCTGTGTCCCCCAAAGTAACATCAACAGCTAAGGAACAGATCACATGCAAAAAACACCCGGGAACAACAAAAGGCCACGCATGCAGCAGGGCATTCAATGTGTTAATACAAACGTTGCCCAGGCAGCAATTATGGTGACCATCACAAGAGACGCACAATCAAAACTGTGCAAAGAACAACCAGTATTGGAGCGACACCAGCTGAAACGTGTAGAAGGAAACCATGCCACAAATATTAGAAAGATCACAACGGTCAAGGGTCTGCAAGTGCTTTATAAACATTTCCTCCCATGGCACAAAGTAGGTAAGAGAAAAGGGAAGCACACAGAAGCAACATGCCCCCAGTTCCTACAGCAAGTCAGTGGCAAGACAGGACCCAGGAGTCTTGACTCCCAACCCCCACCCTGATTTAACTACTAGCTCTATCCTCCCACTACTGGGATAAAACCCAGGAGTCCTGACTCCAACAGAACCCAAGTGTCGTGGCTCCCCAGGCTGCTGCTCTGACTAGCAGGAAATATTGTCGTGTTCTGCTTCATCACAGAACTGTGTATATTCAAGACTGGAGAGAAGAAAAAATTCCCAGCAGGCAACCATCCTACAGAATCCGAGAGTGAAAATGACACAAGCCAACACAATGGAAACACAACGCTATTTCTCCAGGAGTTATCCGAACACAAGAGCTGCCCAGCAGATAAACCCAGAGAAATACTAGGCAAGTGAAACAGTGCGACAGGCTCAAAGATGAAGAAACAACTCCAACACGCATCAGCCTTCAATTCCACAGCCCCCGCGGAGGGGCAGTGACAGAGGGACAGAAGCAGGAAGCCGTGGGGAAGTTAAACTGCAGAGAACTTCTGCAAGCTCTCAGTGGGGTTCGGCTGGCAAACGAGGCCTGCTAAAAGGTGGTCCCAGCACTCATTTGGAGTGGGGATCTATGATGAATGAAAGCTCTCAGCAGGAATAACATCTCAGCACTAGGCAAGAGAGGCCATTGTTCCACAGCCCTAGAACTTCCAACGCAGGTTGCAAAGCAGTAGGGGAGCTGACTAGAGTGAAAATGCAGCCAGGCCGGCTCCACCCATTGCACAGAGACTCAGGTTTTAATAATGCCATTGAGCCCGTCTGTCCCACTCCCCAGCTTCTAAAACCTCATCCGCACATTAACCCTCACAACCGCTTTGGGAAAGCGAGACGCACAGATCTGCCTAAGGCTGTATGGACAGAGGCAGAGATGAGAACAGAACAGTGAAGTCCCAACCATCTGGCAGCCACTCTAATTACTAGACACCACTTCCCCCTAATCTGGGAATTGAACCCTGGTGTCCTGACCGGACTGCTTTAGCCACCAGACAACCACTAGGCCATTCTACCGCCTCCCAGTTCAAGAAAATACATCATTGTTTGTACCCTGGTCTGCAAGTGACCAACACACAGAAGGAGAGGATAAAAAACAGCTACTCACCCTGTAAGAACCACCACAAAGTCCATCACATTCCACCCATTCCTCAGATAGGAGCCTTTGTGAAAAGCAAACCCTAAGGCGATGATTTTAATTCCAGCCTCAAAACAAAAGATTCCGATGAAATATGGTTCCGTGTCATCCTGGGAGAGAGAGGGAAATGCAGACAGTGAAAACAGTAACAATCCCTGGGGCTTTCATAGGGTCTGAAAGCACTTGAAGGCCACTCATAAAACCTCACAAGCCACTGTGAGATGTGGGGAAACTGAAGCACAGAAAGGGGAAGGGAATTGCCTCAGGCCATGCCATGGTGAAGTGGCAGGGACGAAACAGAGGAGTCCTGGTTCTCAGAACCCTGCTCTAACCACTAGATCACATTCTCTTCCCAGAGCAGGAACAGAGCCCAGAAGTCCCTGGTTCTCTGTGCGCTGACTACTGGCCTACGCTCCCTTCCCAGAGAGAAGAGGCCCTGACTGAGGGCGTGGTGTAAATGTCAGAATGGATATGACAATAATTCCAAGAAAACAGTTTTGTTCCAGCTCTACGTGGTCTGTGGTACAAAGAGAGAGAGAGAGAGAGAGAGAGAGAGAGAGAGAGGTGAATGGAGATAGACAGACTGACAGATTACCAAAAATCCACCCCCAAGATTCCTAGAAGCCCCAAATCCAGTGGAATGGAAACGGCTGTCACTTTCCAGGCATTCCAGGCTGGCTCAGATTTTCATGGCCTGAGTAGGGAGGAATCTAGGACAAGCTCCTGCAGAGATAACACAGCAGGGTCCGGTGGGAGAAAGGAACTGAACCAGTTGTGTGGGAGGCATATGCCACTGTCCCAGCTCCCAGCATAAGGGCAAAAAGCAGGACATAAAGCGGACAGCTAGAAAGGGGAATATAAATGCAGCCCACTCTGGTGCAGCACTCTAAGGGCTCAGATGCATGGCGAAGTTACCCCAGAATAACAGAGGGTGTGAATTTAAAATGCAATAGCTATTCGGGAATAACTCTGTGTGGACAAATATACTCCAGAACAAAAGTGTCCAGATGGGGGGTTATTCTGGTCAATTTCCCAATATACATAAGACCTGCACCTGACACTGCACCCCATATTCTTCACAGTGAAATGTTATATGATTATGACATGTGATACAGCATGGCCAGAGGGCAGCAGGAGCAGGAGAGGGTTAGAAGGGAGCCTTATTCCCTGTAAGGGGAAGAAAGTTTGCTATAGATTAATTAGAACACCTGAAGCCAGTCCCATGATAAAAACCCCTGCTTCAATCAGACAGTGTGGGAGCTGGAGCAGAGAACAGTTTGGAGAAGTGTTGCAGTGAGCTAAGAAGTCCAAGACCCTGGCTAAAGGGGCACCTGGCTTGTGCAGAGGGAGGGCAGGAAGCCCCCCCGCCCCCAAGCTGAAGGGCAGGAGAGGGAAGTAGCCCAGGGGAAGGAAGTGTCAGTTCAAGTGGTTTACCACTATCCTCAGGGCCCCTGGGCTGGCACCTAGAGTAGAAGGCGGGCCCAGATCCCTCCCTCTCCACTCCCCTCCTCTAGGACACTAGTGGGGCAGTTAACTTTCCACTGAAGGGGCAAGAAATGGTGCCCTGAACCACCCCCCCAAGAACAGAAAGTGCGAGACCCATCAAAATAGTGCTGGCAATTCGCCACAGCCATTATGATGTATTGTATGCAAGATATCTCTCGTGAGATGTCATAGGAAAATTTATGGTTTGCGGAATATGACTATCTTATTTGTATGCATATATCATTTTCGTATCTGAAGTCATTAATATTGACTATGTATCTATATTTCAAATGTAGTTACACCTCAATAACGCCCACTAGAGAAGATGCCTTCAGTCTAGATAGTGGGTGGGGAAGGGCCTATTTAAGGCAATGGGCCATTAGGAAAAAACAACAGGCCTTAGGACAGTGCTTCTCAAACTTTTGTACTGGTGACCCCTTTCACACAGCAAGCCTCTAAGTGTGACACCCCCCCCTTACAAATTGAAAACACTTTTTATTATATTTAACACCATTATCAATGCTGGAGGCAAAGTGGGGCTTAGGGTGGGGGCTGACAGCTTGCGACCCCCCCATTTGATAATCTCATAACCCCCTGAGGGGTCCTGACCCCCAGTTTGAGAACCCTGCCTTAGGAGAAGCTGATCTCTCCCCTGGTGAGGAGCCTTCCTGAGAACACTCCAAACAGCCTGGGAGCAATGGTTGCTTTGACTCTACAAGGACATGTGACCAGGCCATATGGTGCTGGACTTCATCTTGGGATGTCAGTATTTTTCCATGGACTGGTCTGGGAACCAAGCTTTGAAACAAAGAGTTTCCTGCCATATGCAAAAGCTATATAAGGTGGGGAGTGACATCATCAGGTGTTCTTCACTCCCCACACAGGAAAACTCCTGGAAACACCTGAGGAACAAAGACTGAACTGGGGGAAGTGCTGGACCCAGGCTACAGGGATTTCTAGCCTGTGAATGAAACACTTGGTGATTCCAACCTGTAAAGCAAGTGCAGCTTGTCCCTTAAGAATCTGCGGCCTGCTTGTATCATTTCTTAGGGTGAGAATCTGCTAATTCATATCCAATCTATCTAGTATATTATGCTTAGTTTGCGGTTTTTTGTTTATTTGCTAGGTAATCCCTTATAATCACTTAAAATCTATCTTTTGTAGGTAAGAAACTTGTTTTTGCTCTATCTAAACTAGTGAATTAGAGTGAGGGGTGTGGGAAACATAACTCAAGGGGAAGGCGGTTGCATATTCCTCTCCACGTTGAGGGAGGGGGTGAATTTTATGAGCTTACGCTGTACAGTTCCCTGTGCTGCACAAGATGGTCTAATTTTGGGTTTATACTCCAGAGCGGGTGCGTGCCTAGGGAGCTGCCTTAGCTGTAGCCTTCCTATGCAGGGGCTGGTCAGAGAGCCTGCCTGTAACTGCAGCTGGGTGTGTCCCACCCATATGTATGCTGGTGAAAGTGCAGGCTGCAGGGCTTTGCGGCTTGTCACAGCAGTGCAGCGTAAAAGGGAGCTCAGGCTGGTGGGCCAGGGGGCTCGGTGGTACTCCAGTTCCAGGGAGCAGCCCGGGGGGAACTCATCACACTAATTATTGGAGAACTTAGGTAAATCCAGATAAGAAAGAAAGACGCCCACACTCACCAGTCGTTCTGACATCGGGGTCTTGTCTTCATCAGGCAGGTGCTGCTCCAGAGCAAGAACAATGCAGTTTGCTATGATAGTAGCTAAAATCATGTATTCAAAAGGAGTGCAGCAGAGTCAAGGAAAGCTCAGCTCTTGGGTTGGCCCCCTGTGAGGGCCGGGAACAAGGAGGGCCCTACACCTTGACGACTAGAGTCCCACTCTCTCAAGGGCGCTGCAGTCTGTGCAGGATCGTGTCTGTCCAAGGGTGTCTGCAGTCAGAAATACCCATGTCTCCCCTATTCCTGGAATCAGCTACAGGGGCAGATGGAGTCTCCAGGGCCCTGATCCATCCAGCCCTCAGATCTCTCCCTAGCCTACCTCGCTGTTCCATTCAACCCAAGGACAGCTTGTTGGTGTGTTGAGCCCTGTCAGACCACTCCACAAGGTCCTAATCCCAAGGATCTACCTGCTTAACCCTGATGGATGATCCCCCACTCTGTGCGGTAGGGGAAGAACTCCCCCACTCCCGGCTGACACGCCAACTCTGCTGTTGGTCAATTTAACTTTGTGCATGTGAGAGCAAAGCACCAGAGTTAAGAGCATCTGATCCTGTTAATAAGCCATTATGCAGTTCAAGAGTGCCTGGTGCAACCAAGTTTTGCTGTATTCAGCTAACATCACCCAGAGTCCTATTCTTGAGACACAACCACACCTTCCCTATTGCACAGCCATGCCTACAACCCGTGCATTCTGGGACAATCCAGGCAGCTATTCCATAATGCCTCAGCTGCCAAACCAGGCAGGGGTGAGCGCTTTTCAGACATGGTGGGTAAGGCTACGAGTCTGTCACAGATTCTGTGACTTTCTGGGACCTCCAAGAGTTCTGCAGCTGCTGGGGCGGACCCCAGGGCCAGGCGCTCGGGTAGCTGCTGGAGCGGTCCTGTGGCCAGACACACGGCCCACTACTGGAGCAGGCTTGGCAGCTGCCCCTGGGACCACCAGACCAGCAGTCAGACCAGTGGTCCTCAGGGCCTCTGAGCAGCTGGGGGCAGTCAGCCCCCAACTGCCACTGCTGGGGATAGCTGTCAGTCCCCGGTGTCCCCCAGAGCAGCGGCACCCTAGGGTCTCAGCAGCTGCTATGTTTTAGTCAGGGGTATTTATAGTAAAAGTCATGGACAGGTCTTGGGCTATGAATTTTTGTTGATCGCCCGTGACTTTTACTAAAACTACCTGTGACTAACTCTTAGTCTTAAAAGATAAGCAATAAGCCAAATTCTACTTCAGTTACACCAATATAAATCTGGAGTAGCCCCACTGATGGTGGTGCCGTTATTCTGGATTTACACGGGCAGAGCTGTGCTCAGAATCTGGCCCAGTGAGTAGAGCGAGTTGCTGTTCGCTAAAGGAAGCATGAACTCATAGACTTTAAGGTCAGAAGGGACCATTATGATCTAGTCTGACCTCCTGCCCAGGACTGGGTGTCAGGGGAGGTGAGGTCTGTACCTGACTTTGGGAGGGGAATCTAGGGGTCAGAGCAGGGAACTGAACTCCATTCCTGGCTCTGCCTGTGTGACCATGAGCAAATCACTTCCCCTCTCCAGATGTTTTTGCTCTGTCTGTAAGAGGGTGGGGGTGGGGTTCAGAGCCTTATCTAGGGAAGCTTCTGAGCATGCTTGGGATGCAGTATGCATGTGCTTCTGGCCCCTGTCTCAAGCATCCAGCAGGTCCCCTTTCAAGCCCCATCCAATGCTGCAGCGCCACATAAAAGAGGTTAAACTGATCTCAGCAACAGAGCTAAACACCGGGGAAGAAAGCAGAGCAGCAGCTGTTGGAATATGGGGCTGGCCCAGTTCGCGGCGGGGGGGCATGGAAGCTTGGACTTCCGTGGGCTCCTTCTCCCAGAACTAGCACTGTCAGCTGCTGAGAATTGGAGCTTGCTACAGGCCTTTCCTGTCCATCGATTGGTTTGTAGGGGAAAGAGGCCTGAATCAGTGGCCTGTGGGAGTGGATCTGATACCGGAGAAGCTGGAGGAGAGAGGGCTAGGAACATGCTGGGCAAGAGAGACAGAGGGAGGGAGAAGGAAGGTGAAAGGCAGAGCCATCCAGTTCTGTGGATCAGGTAAATCTTTTGCATTAAACAAACACCCTGAGTGACGTTCCCCAACAGCACCCCCCCGCCACACTCCTTCCCAGAATGGGTTAGTCACTCCATTCTGCCACCAATTTCTTCTGCTCTTCAGTCTCCTCGCTGGCGGCGGCTCCAGGCACCAGCGCTCCAATCGCATGCCTGGGGCGGCAAGCCACGGGGGGTGGCCCACCAGTTGCTGTCAGGGCGGCAGTCAGGCTGCCTTCAGCAGCTTGCCTGCGGGAGGTCCGCTGGTCCCACGGATTCGGCAGCAATTCAGCGCGGGTATGCCGAAGCTGCGGGACCGGGGACCTCCCGCAGGCGCACCACCGAATCCGTGGGACCGGGGACCTCCCGCAGGCGCACCACCGAATCCGTGGGACCGGGGACCTCCCGCAGGCGCACCACCGAATCCGTGGGACCGGGGACCTCCCGCAGGCGCACCACCGAATCCGTGGGACCGGGGATCTCCCGCAGGCGCACCACCGAATCCGTGGGATCGGGGACCTCCCACAGGCGCACTACCGAATCCGTGGGATCGGGGACCTCCCACAGGTGCACTACCGAATCCATGGGACCGGGGACCTCCTGCAGGCGCACCACCGAATCCGTGGGACCGGGGACCTCCCGCAGGCGCACCACCGAATCCGTGGGATCGGGGACCTCCCACAGGCGCACTACCGAATCCATGGGACCGGGGACCTCCCGCAGGCAAGCCACCAAAGGCTGCCTGACTGCCATGCTTGGGGCGGCAAAAAAGCTAGAGCCGCCCCTGCTCCCCACCCCATTCCCCTCAATGTCTACGATGCAGAGGGACGCCTTTCCATCCAGGGAGGAGTTCGGCAGAGCTCGTGGGCAAAGGGAGACGGATTGCTTGGTTTGCACTGGCCAGTGGAGAGGGATAAGATCAGGTCTGTGTCTTGGGGGGAGTGAGTGAGCTTCTGAGGGTGGGTGGTGGGGGATGGGTAGGTGGGAAGAACGCTAACAACAACCAAAGTTAATCCCACAATGGGCTAGTAATGCACCTTACTCAGCTAGGAATTAACTAAACCCTGCTGGAGGTGGATTGGTGTTATCATCACCATTGTACAGATGGGGGAATTGAGGCACAGAGAGGGATGGGATGTGCCTAAGTGGGAGAACCAGAAAGAGAACCCCAGACTCGTGAGGAGAACCCCAGTCTCCTCTGCTCTAACCATGAGAACCAACTTCCTTCCAGATCCAGTGGTGGAACTCAGGAATTCTGACTCCCAGTCCCCTTCCCACAGCCTAACCGCTAGATCCCACTCCCCAGAAATGAATTCTTCCTGTGTCATCAGACATCACTTACGGCACAAACTCTCCCAGGTCAGGCTTTGCAAGTCCTCTCTGTTGTTAAGTCTCATAAGTTTTCCCTCTCTAAGAAGCATTTCCTGGAGGGATTCTTTTGGTCAGCCCCTTTCACATGCTCCTCCTTTCCTAATGCTGAGAACAGAACCCAGAGGTCCTGCCTCCCTATTCTAATCACTGGACAACACCAATCTACGTGACTGTGCCACAGGCCACATGTATCGGCTCTGATTGTTCCTGGGGTTATTTCTATTCACTCTTACAAAATGTTTTTAAAAGTCTGCATTAGACAGACATCAAACACATAACATTTAAAAAAACATATTCAGTTGCACCCCATGGGTGAGGGGAACAGGTCTTCTCACTCACACACACACACACACACACACACACACACACACACACACACACACACACACACACACACACACACACACACACACACACACAGAACATTATATATTTTTACTATTTTTGAAAAAAACCAAAGCAGCTTATCCTTTAAAAGAAATGAAACCACTGTGTGAAGCCACTGAATTGTATTTGACACACTAACTAGAAGACAGGAGGAGGATAACAGCTGACAAGCACAGCAAGTGGCTTGTTAAGACAGCATAAGGTCTAGGGTTTTCAGCCAGGAGGTTGCTAACAGGTTCAGAAGGGTCATGACCATCCCCCCTTTCTGTTTGGCTTGGAGAGAGGCTGGGGGGAGAGTCCTGAAATCTTTTCCTCTTGAAACACTGGGCCACTGTATGTAAAAAGTCAAGAACCACTTGACTAGTGGTTAGAGCTGGGATATGGACGCAGAGACTCTCGGGCTGCATTCCCAGCTGGGAGCGAAGCAGGCTCTCGTGGTTAGAGCAGGGAACTTGGAACCAGGACTCCTCGCTGTTATCCTGACTTGGGAAAATCACTTCCTTCTGGTGCGACAATATAGAGCTGAGATGTTGCACACAAACCAAACTGTAACAGCAAACACAGAGCAAGCAGCCAACGTTCCCACAGGCAGGGAGGCCTGAGAAACTGCAGTGTAACAGCATTCAGCAAGGGCAGCTCCTCTGGGCAGGAGCCTATTTCAGCACCGGGCTAGCTCCTCACCGAGGCACTCCGCTCGGCTTGGCCCTGTGACCCTGCTAGGGAGAGTCTGGCTTTGCTCTGGATGTGTTTTCAGGCCAGCCTCCCACCTTGCCAGGTCCTAGAGCCTGGGCTTCAGCCCGAGCCTGAATGTCTGCACCACAGTTAAACAGCCCTGAGCCCGAGTCAGCTGAAATGGGCCAGCCGCAGGGCACTTATTGCAGTGTAGACACACCCTGATGGTCTGAATTCAGAGAGAGAAATTTACAACATCAGGAGAAAAAGAGAGCTTCATCCCCAGCTTCACCCCCCGGGTCAGAGAGCCATTGCCTGCCACAGCTGGGTCCAGAGTGGCCAGCCCTACTGCTGAGGGCTGCAGATTGCCCCACGGCTTGGCTAACTGCACAGTGTCTCATGGGGTCCTTGCTCCCCCAGTGCCCACTGCCACAGCCCCAAGCACTGGGAATGAGCTCCCTGCTCTCCAGCCTCCCTGAACCCCAGCCCTCCAGCCCCACGCACTGCGTCAGCCTAGCACACAGCCCTTCCAAAGCTCCCCAGGTCCCAGGTCACTTCAGCACCAAGGTTTAGCCCACACCCTATGGTCTTACTCCACCCACCTGACCGTGAGTCTCTCTACCTTCCTCTTCAGGTACCTGCCCTTTGCTGGATCCTTCCAGCCAAACTCCCCACTGTGGGTGCAGGGACCTTCTTCTCCGCAGCTCCAGCCATTTGGAACAGCATCTCTCCCCTCCTTTCCCATCACTCTTCACTCACCTAGCACCGGCCTCCTCCCTGTCCTGCCAGCCCCTCTCTAGAGCCCTGCACATCTGCAGCCAACCTCTTCACAGCCACCACCAAGCACGTTTGCAGATCGCGGATCAGATGCAGATACAAATGTTGTATCTCCGCAGGGCTCTCCCCCACTGTGAGCACTAGAGCGAACAGCCCCCCCCCCCCCAAACGTATCATTCTACCTCCACCTCATTGAAAATCACTACTGGAAACTCCCACCCCTTCCCCACTTGGGACTCTAAATTCCTCTCCCCCCCCCAGCTGTTCTTTGGCTCCACCCTCAGGATAATTAATTCTCTGAGGCCTTTGGGGGTTCCATGGATGACTGCTTTGGGCGCTCCCTCCCCACCTTGTTCCCCCATCCCCTTGGCACGCAGCAGAAAGCGTTGTCTCCGCGAAGGTGCGTCTGTAAGTTTTATCATTAAAAAATAAACTCAAATATTTTATGTCTCCACCAAGAAGCTTTTACTTTTGCAAACGGTATTGATTTAATCCTAGAGGCAACTGGCAGCTGTCCCAGGAGTTTAATCAATAGGACAGCACCACCCTACAGAGTCTAGCTTCAAACACCCCGAGCCACAGTTCTTACCCAGGTCTTCAGTGCCCAGCCCTGCTGATCGTTTCGCGCAGCTCCCCAGTTTGAAGCCAGGTCTGTGGGGATGAGAGGTGTCGCCGAATTGATAAAAGTGATCAGGGCTACAGTGACCCCTGGGAGCGCTCTGCAATTACAGACATTTGTCACTCTTCCAAGGTTCTGACTGGATTCTGACAGGGACAAGGAGATGGGATGACAGGGAACCAGCAACTTAACCCAGAGATCCCAGGTCTCAGACATCCCCCACCTTTCTGCGAAGTTCCCCTGGGAACCAGAGAGCTCAGGGGTGAAATTAACATCAGTTCAGGCAAGGCTGAAGCTGTGATATCTTCCTCCTTCTCGGCTGAGCTGTCCTGAACCAGGCAGTCTCTCAGGAGAGTGCAGGAGGGAGAGGGGACAGAGAAGCAGGAGGGAGAGGGGACACTGGGTCTGTCTTTCTGCATCTGAGAACATTACCCTGTCCCAGAGATATTGGGTCAACCTCATCCCTGGCGTTGAGTTAAGCACTGGCAACAGGGTTGGGTTGGGCCCCAAAAGAGCGCGGTTCTCCAAAACGAGATGAGACGAGAAGACAAATTAATATATAGTTACATTTACTCCCAACCCTCCTAGGATTCTGTTGCTCCTAGGGCTCTGGGCCCCTCCCACTCTCCTCCTCACCCGCCCCAGCCAGTGGCTGTGGCTGAGTGCCTGCCTGGTGCTGAAATGTGCAGCGCTAGCACCATGTCCTCTCCTCTCTGCACAGATCTTGCTGAAATGTATGTCTCAACCCCCACGGCAATCATTTGGCAAGAATTCAACTTCCTGCACAAGCACTGGCTGGTACTCAGGCTCCTGGAGAGGAGATGGAACTGGCCGCTGGTGCCAAATGTGTAGCGGCTCCGTGACCTGCACCACAGGCCTCCGGAAGTGGGACCAAGACTGTGCCGTGACTATCTCCTTCCTCATGCTCACCGGGGAGGCTTTGGCGCTCAAAGCCACAGCCACCCTCCAAAGCACAGCGAGGCCGATCAGCTGCTCTATGCTGTTTAGGATTCAAACATACCCCAGAGCTGATCTGCAGATCTCGGAGTGAGTTACTAACATCAGCATCGCTGGCCCCTGCCGTGTGGGTCGGCGTCATTATCCCCATTCCACAGAGAAGGAAAGAAATTCGCCCTCAAGTTCACACAAAGCATAACTAAAACCAAACCCCCAGCTCCACACCTCTAATCACTAGACCGAGTGCCAGGAGTCCTCCCTCCCAATCCCCCTGCTCTCACCACCAGCACACACTCCCCCTGCTTTCACCATTGGAACCCACTGCCTTCCTGCAGGTGGAGGGGAATTTCCAGCCTCCGATTAACCAGGCCTCCTTCAGCGATACACTCTGGGGAGGAAAGGGGCCTCACACAGGAATGGAAAATACCAGGTCTGTGATCTGCTGGGGAACAAGCGAGTGACCCAGAGCTAGTCACAGGCTTCCTGGATGGTGCTGAGTGAACAAGGTGGGTGAGGGAAGGGAATTGAGTCCAGGTTTGCACCGAATGCGTCCCCCAGAGAGGAGGTCTATTAACGTCACAGCCACTACTCCACTGACAGGTTCTTATTGAGCAAGGGAGGGAGAGGGAGGAGATGGGGCAGGACAGAGCTGGAGGACAGATGGATAGACACACAGACAGAGAGCTGCATTAAAGGGGGCTCCCGAAGAGCGAGAGCATGTCCCTGTCACACTCCCTTTCACCGCTGCCGCAGGGGAGGTCTGGGGGTGTCCATGGAGAAGGGGCACAGCTTAGCTGCCTTGGAAGTGGTGGTTCTGATTTGGGGCAGGAAAGGCCACCCCAAGCCCTGGCGCTTTGGGATGTGGTGGCAGGTTTGTTTCCTGCTTATCCCACTGCGGTCGAGGGGCAACTCAGCTCGCGAGGGCAACCCAGCTAGGAGGACCGCCGTGGCAGCTGGTCTGAGGAGCACTAGGCCCTCGTTCTTTGGCTCTGTGCCCCCCTGCTCCCACCCTGCGCATACCCACTTTTAATTGGCAAGACAATTTCTGTTACTTTTCTCTGGCACTGCAGTTTCTGAGCTCGTCGAAGCTGATTCCAAACCTCCTCCAGCTTTGAGGAGGGAGAGAAGCAGCCAGGTCCGCTCACACAGCGTTCAGCACAGGAGCTCTAGGAGTGGAGAACATGGATCGGGCGCTCGAGCCAAGGCATTACTGCAATTGCACATTTTCGGGCAGAAGGCTTTTTCAGCCAGTGTGCTCAGCAATTATTTCGGTGCCATTGTGATGACAGGTAACTCATCCCAGGCTGCTTATCAAGCAACTGCCCCTAGCCCCAGCTTCTCAGCCTGCCTTCCCCAGGTACCACTGCACCTCCGTCCTCCAGTAACACCACTCACAGGCTAGGCTACCCTGGGCACTCAGACTAACTCTGCTGTGAAGACATACCCTCCCCCTCCCCTCACTTCCCAGCCTCTACTCTGTTTCTCCACACAGTTTCCCCCATGCCTTCTCTTCCACAGCTCCCACGGCCTGGTACAGCCTGCCTCAGTCTCCCTCTACTCCCCTCTCCGCTTCCTCCAGTTATCTAGCACTGGCCTCTACTTAGTCCATCCAATCTCAGTGCAAGAGCCTTCCCCTCTGCAGCTCCTGCTTTCAGCATCATCCCCCACCCATGTCTCACCAGTTCTTCATCAAACTGCAAATCACAGCTGAAAAAAATCTCTTTCCTTTCTTGCCTGTGCCTCTTAATTCCACTCTCTGTGTTTATGGCCTTACAGATGCTATAATTAAGTCAACATACAACATCTCTGCACCATGGCTAGGTCACTTTCATCAGATTGACAAATAAATGATATTAATTTACATTTATATAACATCCTGCTTCTCAGAACACCTTCCAGATTATGGCTATATCCCCAGATGGGGTAAATCAGCAGAGTTTTTTTAACTTAGTGGAGCTCTACTGATTTATACCAGCAGGGGATCTGTTCCTATATAGCAGTTCACCCAGCACTGGCATGCACCCACTCCTGGGATGCAGCACCTTTTTCACGGCTGCACAGCAATACTGCACAGAGATCATCTGCCCAGCACTGAGATGCAGCCACCTCTGGGGTGGGATGTGGCACCATCCACAGTTGCACAGAGATCACCTGCCCAGCACTGAGAGACAGCCACCTCTGAAATGGGACATGGCAGCTTTGTAACAGTCGCAAAGCAATGTTATGTAATAATTTAGGGCAGAAAATTAAAAAGAATCCCATGTGCAACTGAAACAACATGGAAATTTCAGGCAGAGGGTAACCTCCCCAAATGCCCAAGGCACCAGAGATAACACCCTTGTCTCTTCTAGGGGGGTAAGTGCCAAGGGATCTTCAGTGGCCATGAGGAGTTAGGACCTGGATTTACATCTCATCCAAAGGGCAGAATCCCAGTACCACGCCTTAATGAGAGATAAAAAACCATCAGCACTTGGGTTTACCTTGGAGGTTTCCCATCCACATATTGTGTAGACTCAACTCTGCTTAGGCTGCAGACCACATGAGATTAGGCAGCAGCCTCGGCCTGTTGGCCTAATTCCCACCTCTGGGTGTTCAGTGAGTGAAGCCAGCAAGACTGCTGTTGTACTGCCTATTATAAGGACTGTTCGTTCCAACTTCTCAGAGGCTGTCCTGAGGCTCCAAGTGGAGATTTAATCAGAGGGAAGAGGGAATGAGAGAGGGAAATTTGGAGGAGTGAGGAAATAGCCAGGCCTGGCTCGCTCAACCCATGTTGGTGGCTTTTATCGGGGTGTATGGACTGCAGAGGATGATGCTGTGCAAAACTTGGCTGCCTCTGGCTATAGTAGCAGAATCATCAGATTCCCAAAAGCAGCCTAAAGGTGAGGGGGGGGAGAAAATGAGAGAACGGGGGAAGGGCTGCAGAAGAGAAAGAGGCAGGAGTGAGAGAGAGAGAGAAGATAGAAGAAAGAAAAACGAATTGAGAGAGGGAGCACATAACTGAAAGAGGGAATGGGGGAGGAGGAGAAAGAATGGAAACAGATGGAAGAGAGAGATAGAAAGCAAGAGGAGCAGAAAGCAGAAGGAGGAGAGAGGGAAGCAGTGGAAAGAGGAAGGTGGCTCGCCCCATGGCTGCTGGCTGCAGAGGAAAAGCCCCTGCCAGATCACGTGTGATGCCTACAACTGTCTCCCTCTCATTAATTTCACTATCAAACAAGCCGCAGTATCACAGCCTGGATTCTTTCGTGATGAAATATTTAACTAGGAGGAACCCAGCCGAGATCAAAGATCCTCGTTTACAGCGGGACCCCGGGGAGAGTTACAGAGAGGCCGCTGCTGGGATTAACCGGAGGGCACACACCTCTGCCGTGCAAAGAGGAAACCAACTGTGTCATCTGGGCTCCTGCGGGTCAGGGGCCAACGGCAGGAGATTCCTGGCCTTGTTTTCCTACAAGGGGCAACATATGGAGGGGGTGGGGGCAGAGCCACCAAGGTACACGGGCCTGCTGCTGTACAATGGGAAAGGGCCCAGATACCACGGGGATGGGCATCACATAGCTAGCTAGACAGCTCAGGCGCATGTTAAGCAACCTCAGAAGTAAGAGGTGGCCCTAGATCCCGGGGAATGTTCCAATGTGTCTGCAACAGAGAGCCGAGGAGACATCTGGGTCAGGGACAGTGAGAGAAGACTAGCCTGACACTATGTCAGAGTTAGGTCCCCCTGCACTTATCTTGCCACTGGTGCTAGGCACAGGCAAAGGGAGCAGGACAGTGACAAGAGCCAATCCCTCCCCACGTGAGTCAGGGGGAGGGGCAGAGACAGCCCCTCCACCCCATCCCCATCCTAGTGCAAGACAAGATCTAGTTGTGCCACACAACCCACAGCTACAATTCAAGCCAACTGCCGCTCCCTTTTCTCTCTAAGTTAACTCGGGATCACCACGCAGCTTTTCCTCCTGAACATCTATTATTCCCTGGGCACATGGGGTAGACACCCTTCTCCTGAACCCCAAAGGATCAGAGATGCCCTCCCATGTGCTCTGCAACCGAGATTCCAAGCTACCCAAAGAGAGCCACCCCCTCCCCTGCCTCTGCTGGCTGCTAGCCTTTCCCCTTTTGTGAGAAGCACTCCATGCGGAAACACAGAAAAAAGAGAATAAAGGAGGGAAATGGTGCCCCAGACCACTAGTCCTGAGGGGCTGTTCATTCTTCACCCCTGAGCACACACAGAACAAATGGACCTTTGTCATGCCGAGGTTTGCTGGTTTGGGCTTGGGTTTTTATGTGTGTATCACAGCATCTCCTACTCAGATTAAACTAAAGCGAACCTCTCACGAGAAAAGTCACGTACTCACAAATAAAACCTCTTTCTCTGTGCTAGGCTGCTAGGGTGCACACGCCCATTTAGTTGTCACTGCATCTACGAGTCTCTCCGCGCAGGGCGGCAAGTTTCACTGTGTGTGTCCAGGGCCACCCAGAGGATTAGGGGCCCGGGGCAAAGCAATTTCGGGGGCCCCTTCTATAAAAAAAAAGTTGCAATACTACAGAATACTATATTCTTGGGGGGCCCCTGCTGGGCCTGGGGCAAATTGCCCCACTTGCGCCCCCCCCCCCCCCACCAGGCAGCGCTGTGTGTGTCTTTAGTGGGTTTCAGTCCCTGGCTCTCCTGCACTAGTGCTAGGCGGCTGGGGTTTCAGTTCAGAACGAAAGAAATGTTGTGAGCTACAGTCAGCTGAAGCCAAAGTGAGTCATTCCATTGACTTCAGTGGGCTTTGGATCAGGCTTGTCACTGAAATGTTAAGAAAAAATATTAATTGAAACACCTCGAAGAGGCACTCCCTTCTCTCACACCTTAATGGACTATCATTTAGAGCCTAAAATTATTTCACAAGGATAGACTGACAAGCCAGGAACAGAACCCAGGAATCCTGGCTCCCAGTTTCTGCATTAGACCCCTTCATTCCTCTCTCAGAGGTGGGGAGAGATGAATATGCCAGCCAGGGTAATGATCCCTTTATTAAAAACACAGATCAGAGCTGAAATATCCAACCAACCACTAGCAAATATGCCAGCAGGAGCAATTCTACAGCAGCTGGACTAGATAGGAAGGGGCCTCTCTTTGGGGACTGTGGCCCTGATTCTCCTCTCATGCCCAGTTTTACCCCATCTTACTCCACTGGCTTCAGTGGATTCTCCTGATGTACACTAGTGTAAATCAGAGGGCAATTAGGCCTCTTGATGGTGTCGTATGTAAAAATGCCAGGCCAGCATTGGTGTTGGCTTCAAGGGGAGTTAGCCTTGCACAGCCAGGTCCGTTATGTTTATAACCGCTGTCCCTGAGCAGGGTGGCTGTAGCTACCTATTTAAAGCTAAGACAACATCTTCTGTTTCTCTAGCACCTTGGATCCCCAAGTGCTCACACAGGACCACTCAGCCACCTCAGGGTTGAGACACGGCAGCTGTTTAATAGTCACACAGAACACTGAAGTTTGAGACAGGATGTGAGAAACCTTACTGCACTGTGAAGGATTTGGACTGTGAGTGTGAGCAGTTCTCACCAATTCCAATCTTGCACTTTATTTACTGTCTACCTATGGGATGTGTCAAGCCCCAGTCACGGTGTCACACTGTGAGAGACACATCACGAGGCAATCCCTGTTCCAAAGAACTTACAGAGTAACATTTACAAAAGCACCTATTGACTTCAGAATAGGGCTGGCCAGAAAACAGGAATTCCCTTTCACAGAAAATTGCAAGGTTTCAGAAACTGTTTTCTTACTGCGTCAGGACAAAACCGAGACCTTTCCGCACGTTGCATGGAAAGCCATAGAGAAAGAGGTGTATTTTCTTCGATAGCCCATAGCCCTGTGGTTGGAACACCGCTATGGGATGGAGACACTGGTTCAAGGTCCTAGTCTGTCTGATTTAGAGCAAGGACTAGAACTTCGATCTCCCCCATCATTGCCCTAACCCTAAGGCTGTACAGTCTGTCTCTATTAATGAAAACTTACCGGTAATGACTTAGACAAAGCAGAACAGCTCCAACAGGACTGGTTCAGAGCAGTGACCTGACACTGGATCACCCAGTGCCCTAACCCCTAGCTACTGGCTATTCTGGGATGGTGGTTTCATTCTGCAGTGTCCAATATGTTCCCACAAAATGTTCTGGTTTTGATGAACTGGCATTTTCCAGCAGAAAAGCTTTTCGTTGAAGAACTCCCAACTACCTCCACTTTAGGAGTCTCAGGCCCAGGTTTTAAAAGGTATTCAGCTATTGCTCTGCTCAGCATTGCAAAGCCTAAGTGATTTAGATGTCTAAATCCCATTTTCAAAAGGGACAGGCACTTAGGCACCTATGTCCCATTGACTTTCAAAAAGACTACAGCTGTTAAGTGCCTAAACCATTTTTGAAAGTGGCGCTTAGGCGCCTAAATCCTTCAAGTGCTTTTGAAACTTTTGCCCTCAGTCTACAGATTATGACATTTTATTTTAACTAGCATATCAATCAGACCCCAGTGTGGGCTAATCCCAAATCAACTTCACTTTGGAAATCAAAGTACGCTAAAAAAAGTGCAAAAAATGCCTCAGACTAATTTGCACAAATGTGTAAAATGTAATAACAGTGAATCCTTTAAGAAAATCAGAAACCACTTCCAAGGCAAGCCCCTGGCTCGGTGCACCAATCTTTATGGTTGTATTTCAGACCAGAAGTGGAGTTGACCCAGATTTTACTTCAGAAGAACAGATGGCGCCACTAGTTGTTAACCTGACACATGGGTCATCAGCAATGTTTCAACTTACAACAATCAGACTTGTAGCAAAGGCGGCTGCCACTTGAGCAAGGGAGTAGTACCACTAGCTAGTGGCAGCAGTAGGCTGTTATCTTCTAAAGAGGACATGACACAAACTTGGCTAGTTAATTTGCACTAGGATTAAGTGGAATGTTTCCTGCTTCATTTTTTAATCCATTTTATTGTCCACAAAAAAATGGCTGAACGATGTCTGCAGCCTCTTCTTCCCATGTCCTCATGTGACCATAACTTTACCTGCGTACAACCCTCTTTGCTACCGTCACCCTTAAACACCAGAGGGTACTATGCAAACCTACACCCACTCAGTACAGGTATGGAGACACTCCACTGCGCAAACAATACCGAGGCACCTACAAATGCATCAGTCCCTACAACCGCTAATGTGGTACTGAAATCCATATGCACATTCCTCTTCCTTTCACCCTCTCCCAAATTGTGCTACTGAATTTCTCTCTCTCTCTCTCTCTCTCTCTCTCTCACACACACACACACACACACACACACACACACACACACACACACACACACACACACACTTCCCCCTACAGACTATAGATATTTACTAGAGAAATCTATAGACACGCAAATCCTCAACCCACAGTGTGTAACAATAAGCTGTGCACCGGTACTCAGCTTACACCATGTTTAACAGAAATGGACTCCACCCAAACCAAACACACATCTCACAATTACCACAGTGCACTCAACATCTGCCATACAGTCACACAACAGGCATGGTAACACACGCAGGAAGCTGCACACACATTCTGCCTTTCACAATTACACACCCAACAAGTAGGCTAATGGGTTCACCTCCGACATATGCACAGGAAGCTCTCAATCTGCCCCCCTGGGGCTCACCTCTTTTAAACAGAGCTAAAGGAAATGTGAAATAAAGACTTTTATAACCACCGCATTGTCAGGAACAACTGATGAAGAAAACTCCAGGCTAGTGGGCAGCTGGGTAAATGTGAGCCTGACATAAACAGTGAAGCTGAGCAGTGTGCACACAGAGCACATTCACACCATGAGGTTACACCTTGACACGGAAGGTCTGTCTACACTGCAACTAAACACCTGCAGCTGGCCTTGCGGGGATCAGACTTGGGTGCTGTTTAATTGCAGTGTAGACGTTTGGGCTCAGGCTGCAGCCTGAGCTCTGGGACCCTCCGATCTTGCAGTGTTGATCCACCCCAAGCCTATGTCCCAATTAAACAGCCCCTTAGACCAAGCCCCATGAGCCCGAGTCAGCTGGCATGGGCCCGCTGCATTTTTAATTGCAATGTAGACATACCCAGAGTCAACACCAACCAAGAAATACATTGCACAGACATACACATACCAAGAAATACACCCAAACACACACTCACATACAGACATATACACATGCAGATACTAGAAAATACACCTAAGCACAAGACACACACACATACACACCAGGAAATGTGTACACATTTACACATACAGGGAAATGCCTGTAGACACAGATTCTTGCACACCAACACCCCATACACCACAACATACATACACAAACCCCATTCAACCTAATGCCGAGTTTTCCAAAGAGATCAGTACCCAGCAGCTCCCATTGAGAATAGAGAATGAACACACACACACACAATAACAAGAGCTGCTTAGGTGCTGGACTTGTGTGAAAATCTGGCCCCAGTTGTGGTTACTGAGCCCCTAGACGCTAACCACAAACACGTAGACACTGAAACAGTCTCCAGAATTCAACAGATGCCACGTAGAATGAAGCAAGCTGGGACAGGAGATCTGATTTTCCGATGTCTCTGACTGACCTGTTCCCAGACAGTCACCACTGCACCACCCCGATGGCTCTTTTCACAATGCAGTATCTTTGATGGTCAGATGTTCCTGTGGTATTGTCATACCTTATGTTTTGCTACACTCTCAATCTGTGTCCTTTGTGCTAACAAAAAATGAAATATGTACCTGGAAAAAAAAACTCATATAGATACAGAAGAAAACTCACACAGCCCCAGCCCTGGACACGCCCCATACACCTAGACATGGAAAAATCCCATACACACGTGTCCAGTACAGCTACAGCCAGAACCCCCTCAGCCCCGTACACCTAGACCCAGAAGCCCACATTCCTTGACACTGAAACACCTCTTAACCATAGACATGGAAACACCCATAGATACACACACCCCAACGCACGCAGAGACACACACATGCCTTAGGCACCTAGACATGGAAATACAAAATCCTAAAGACATGCACACCCCATGCCCCTACACACAGAGACACCTCAAACACCTAGGCACACTTCATATACATACACAGGACAACACACATCCACATCATACACCTGCACACAGACTGCACAGACCCTTTCACATGACTCCTTCTGGTGTAACCCTGTCCCAAAGGCAGACAAAGCCCTTTCCACAGACAAAGGGGCACGGGGGAGGCTATTTTTCCCAGTGCAGGACACTGGGCAGCAGTTCAGCTTCCCACATCACACATGTCAATGTGTGCAAGCATCCCAGGATAGCCAGCCAAGAGATGCCAGGCACTAATTAACCAGAGCGTGTAATCAGCTCATTAGGAAAGTGCTTTGAGATCCCTGGGAGAGAGGCAGAAGAGAAAGGCAAAGTGTTGCTATTAGAGCACTTAGCCTGGGGGAGAATCTGAGTGGGCTTTGTGTACGTGAAAGAGATTATTAATTATTATTATGAATTAGTAAAGTGCAGCAGTGAACAACACCCTGACCCAGACAGCCGTTCTCCTCCGCTCAGAACTGTCTCATTCCGTTACGCTTACCTCACTTCTCTCTTCTCTGACATCCCCACTTGCTTTTCCTTACTCTACAATATCCACAGCCCGTAAAAGATTCCCAGCCCGAGGGCCTGGCGGGCTCAAGAGAATGGGAGATAGAGCTTTCCGCCACGAGGGCACCAGTGTGAATCCAGCCCTGGTCAGCAGTGCTGAGGCATACCGCCCATCTGACATGGGCTGGGTGGCCTGTGTGAAATGAGCGGGGTGGGTCTCATTATAGTTCCTAGTGGGACAGGGATGCTCCATGGCACAAAAGTAACCACATTAACTCTCCCGTTTGGTGTCCCAGTGAAGAAGCCAGGCTGTGACTGAGCTCCCCTCTCACTCTAGGGGGAAGTAAGTAAGTGTGTGTGTGTGTGTGTGTGTGCGTGCGTGCGTGCGTGCGTGCGTGTGTGTGTGTGGCTTGCACTGCGACTGCCCACACCACCCTCTGTCTGATCCCACTGATTCTGGGCTGACATCAGGATTGGGACAAAAGGTCAGTGACCCGAGAGGATATGGCACACAGAACCCAAGATCTCCCTTTGAAGGTAGCTGGCAGGCAAGATCTTTATGTTAAAATTAGCATCTCATGCAACTGATACCCTAAACTTTAGAAACAAAATATCCTTGAGAAAAAAGCAACAAAACTTGTCTCAAGCGACAACTCAGCGGAGATGTGGTCCTGTGAACCCCAGGTAACGCTACCCAAAGCAGAGCCATGCTGGTGTGAGGGGAGTATAATTGGGGCAGGCTTGGGAGTTAGGACAGTGGTTTGTGGCCAAGCTGCAGGCTATGTACTTATCTGGCCCTGCTCATCATTTTATCTGATCAACTCTCAGGCTTTAATGAACTTATCCTCACAATCCCCATTCCCCGTGAAATAGGGGAACATTTTAACCCCATTTTCCACATGGTGAAACTGAGGCAGGAAGAATTGACTCACCCGAGGTCACATAGGAAGTCTGTGGCAAAATCAAGAATGAAACCCAGATCTCCTAAATCCAGGATCTTATGATTATTTATACTGCAGTAGCAACTACAGACCCCACTCAAGTATCAAGGCTCTGCTGTGCCAGACGTTGGACATGCATAATGGAAAGAGGGTCCCTGCCACTAAGAACTTGCAATCTACGTACAAGAGAAGAGACAGTGACTGGATGCAGCAAACCGATGGCAGGAGGATTATTATATTCTGAGTTTGTTCAACACTGACCCAATGGGGTCCTGGCCCAGGACTGAGGTTCCTTGTGCTACCGTAATACACCTAATAAATAACATACAGCCCCCAGCCCCCGGGGTTCCTGGGCCATGATTGAGGCTCCTTGGTGCTACCGTAATAAAATAACAATAATGGTAATATAATGAGACAATATTATTAGCACAATAAGCAGCAGTCACGGCACACCAGCCCCATAACCATTGCTTGGCCTTGACCTTGCCTCATCAGCCTTCAGTCCTTATTACAGCCTCTATTACATTACGTGACAAGTGAATTAAGGGAGAAGGCACATAAAGACAGAACCTAGGGACTAATCCTGACCTCAACTTGCCTCTTGGCCGTTATGTAGCATTTTTATGCTTTGCCAACATTAACCAATCAATCCTGTCTATGCTCCTGGGAGGCTGATCTGTATAATTATTTCCCCATTTCACAAATGGGGAACTGAGGTACAGAGCAATCAAGGGCCAGAATTTCAAACATTTGCCTCTTCCATTGTGGCACCAAAATCAGGGGCTACATTTCCGAAACCGCTGAGCGTTCAGGTGCAAAGTCTTCTGAAAAGTTGGCTGGAAGTGGGGGAATAGCTCTCTTTGAAATCTAGAACCCAGAAGTCCTGACTTCTAATCAGATGCTCAGACCACTTGACCAAAGCCGTCTGTAGCAGGGGTTCTCAAACTTCACTGCACCACGACCCACATCTGACAACAAAAATTACTACATGACCCCAGGCGGCAGGAACCAAACCATGTGCCCGCCTGAGCTCCGCCACCACAGGCAGGGGAGACAAAGCCCAAGCCTCACTGCCCAGGTGGGGTGGCCAAAGACAAAGCCTGAGCCTTGCCATCCAGGGCTGAAGCCCTGAGGCTTTGGCTTTGGCCCTGGGCAGGGGGCTCAGGCTTTGATGCCATGTGATGGGGTTCGGGCTTCTGCCCTGGGTCCCATCAAGTCTAACGCCAGCCCTGGCAACCCCATTATATTGGGATCATGACCCACCTTGGGGTCCCGACGCACAGCTTGAGAATGCTGGTCTATGTGGGGAGGGTGGCTAAATTGGGAACATTTTTCTCAAGCTTCCAGGTTGTTGGAGGATCTGAGAAAAAGGAGCCCAGGCCTGAACCTAACCCCTATCACCATCCTAGTCTCTAATGCCTTTATCCTCACAGTGCTTTCTGAGGAAAGGCAGCACTCTTACCCCCCACCCCGTGGAGAAATCAGGTGCAGAGAGGTGAAAGCCCAGATCCTCAAAAGTATTTTGGCTCCACTGAAATAAATGGGAGTTGGCTGCTTAAATAGCTTTGAGGATATGGACCTAAGTGACTTGCCCACAATAACACACGATACCCAAGATCGCAAGAGACCTGAACCCCACTCTCACAAACCCTACAGTGGGGCTCCTAGCCACGGCACCAGCCTTCCTCTTGCTACGATGCTGCTGGGTCACCACAGAACCAGCCCATCAGGTTCTGCTACAGCCAAACTAGAATCACCCCAATTCTATTCCGATGTGAATATTCAGGGGAATAGCCATACACCCTGGAATCAGCCCATCTTCCAGAGGGTCCAAACTACTAGTCACCAGTGAGCCAGCTGCAGGGACCGTAACGCCCTTGTGTGAGCCCGCCCTCCAGCCAGCTTCCATCAGGGTGCGCTCAGGCAAACTCCTAGTTCCTCTGGAAGGAAAGCGCCTTCTTCCACGCACGGGCTCGCTGTGCCACCACGCTACTCATGACTGACACTTACTCACTCGTGCTGCAGGGACTGGAACAGCTGCGGCAAGGCCATGCACGATGACTGGAGACGCGTGTGAAATGCAGCGACACGGAGTGAATTTGTTACCTTCGAACCAACAACAACAAAAGAGAGAGAGAGAGAGAGAGAGAGAGAGAGAGAGGAAGCCACCGAAGTAAAAGCTTGTCAGGAAAGGGGAAGCAGCCCGTTAGATTCACTGCAAGACAGGCCCTAGAGCAGCAAAGCTAACAGGGGCACTGAGAGCTGGTTTGTAGTCTCCATTTTGTAAAGGAATCCGGATCCCATGTATGGACATTCGAGGGGGGGGACACAGGAGGGGAGTAGGGGGACTAGTGATAGAAATGTTACATTCCTCTCCCCAGCCCACACTCCGCTGCTCACTGTTTGACTAGAGCAGGTGGCTGCATCTTCTGCTCATCCTGGGAAAGGGGTAGCTGAAATGGTGAGTTCGCTCCTCTCTACAGGTAACTTCCAAACACTGGAGCTACATCTGCCGCCCCCGTATCTTCTACTTTGGAGGAAGGGACAGCAGCACAGGTTGTTCCTGATGGAGGCCCCATGAACCTCACCTCCTCCGAGGAAAAGCTGCACCCCGGCCCTTGGATCAGCCTTGTTGTACGACTCAGGGGCCATCTGAGCAAACCTGGGCCCCGTGTACGATTCTGCGTCACTAATAACAATCCTTTGCCCTCCTTCACACCTGCAGTCTGAGGAGCTCAAAGCCCTTTGCAAACAGAAAAAATTTAAGCCACCTTGAAAGGTAGAGAAACTAGGGGATAGAGCTTACTTAGGGCCATGCAGGTGGGAACAGAACCCAAGAGTCCTGGCTTAGCAGGCCTGGCTTTAACCGCCGACAACCCCAGCTCACAGGCCTGTTAAAGGAGCCCAGGTGCCTGGCTTGCAGACCCCTGCCTCAGTCACTATAAACAATCACCCACAGGACCCTGAAGTCATGGTTCACCATTCCCTAATTTAACTGCTAGACCAGATTCCTCTTCACAGCTAGGCCCAGAACTCCTGAGTCTTGTCACCCAGTCCTCTGCTCTAACTGTTAAGTAACACTTCCTCCCAGAGGGAGGGATACAATGCAGGACACCTAGTGCTCAGCTCCTTACAACAGCCCCTAAATAACACTCCCTTGGAGCAGAAAAGAGAACCTGGGAGTCCTGACTCCTAGATTGCTCCCCTTCCTCACAAGGGTTAGCATCAGGACTCCCACCTCCATGCCCGCTGCTTCAACCACTGAACAATGCCGGAAACCGGCAGCTTCACGGTGTTTTGACTGAATTTGCGACAGAGATTTCAGGCTCCCTTTAAGCCAACGACTCAGAGCTACGCTGCAGCAGGGGCGAGAGGACGCGATCCTCACTTGGGTTGGAACGGATGACGTGCCCTTGCTGAGTCTTACCCAGCGCTGCTTTTGTAATAGCAAAGCTGAGCCCCTTGTTCAGAGCTGCAACAATAGCCTGCAGGTGCTCCGTATCCCATGACCTTACAAACGTCGCTCCTGCTAAATCTAAAGCCGCTGGCAGCTGCCACCGGCTGTCTTTCCACCCGCAGATGGGACAGTCCCCAGCGGCTCTTCCTGATCAGAAATCTGGGGAGGGAGGGGAGTTTTAATTTTTGCAATCAGGGAAAACTCTAGAGGCAGGTAATTCTAGGCACTGTCTGCCTCAGCAGAAAGCAGCCTCTGAGAGGACTGTATGCAGCTAGCAAGATCCAGACACTTTTGCAACCTCTTTGAGGCCCCACCTCCTGCTGCTGCTGGTAAGGACAAAGCTGCATCCTCTCACAGGAAGTCAGGGGCGTGAATTCAACCCATTGGCAGGATGCTGCCGCCTCTCCGGGAAAGGAGTGTGGCCTACCCAAATGTACCAACATCCCAAGAGCTGCTGGAAAATCATTGGCTTGGGGCCCAATTGCTCCCTTTTAGTACGGCTCCTTTGAGAGTTACGGAGCCTGGCTCAAATCTCTTCCCTATTAGGGTATGCCCAAAGGTGTGGGAGTCTGCGTAAAGTGACAGGGACACACTGAGCTTGAGCAGAGAGACAACACCACAGACAGCATCTTTAATAATGATTTCTAGCTCTTACTATTCAGGGATCTCAAATGAGGTTACTACCAGTATCCCCATTTCACTGATGGGGAAGGTGAGGCACAGGAAGGGACTTGTCTGAAGTCACCCATGAGCCAAGTCAGGAATAGAACCACGGTCTCCTGAAGTCCTAAAACCACTGCTTTACCTAGTCGGTATACAACTTGCCAAGTCAGCCACCTAGCCCTATGTGTATGAGAGCTACCATATTACCCAACATACCAGGGATTGAGCCAAGGATCTTCAACGCTAAAAGCAGGGTTTCAATAGCTTGAGCTAAAGCCCCCTAGCTGGGGCTATAACACAACCATATTTCCTGTGGATTGGGCACACAATGTCGAGTGCGTTACACACATGTACCTCCAAATGTGCAGAGAGGTTTCCAAGGGCTCAGAAGAAGGACAGTTTAGCACACCACTTTCCAACAAGACTGACCAGAAGATTTCCCCTCCTTTCACACAGAGCACATCCCAGCTTGATGTATTTCTGCTATGGTATGCCACACTCTGGCCTCCACTTCAGCAGTCATTTCCCCTCTCTGGATACGTCACCCCAGGTAACACTGAGCTAGGCTAATCTAACATCCGTGAGAGTGAAATCCATGCCCTGGTGTAATCCTGTTGAACTGCCCAACTTGAATTAAAAAGCACAAGACAAACATACAGTGTCCCTGAGACCCAGTGTTCAAAGGTCAAGAGTTAGGCATAAAAAATCATGACAGCTTTTAAAAATAATAATCCCTGGGTACTTTCCCCTTGCTTTCTGGTGTTTGACCTGCAGGAGTCACGTTTCCAAGCTTTTCTCCATGAGCAGGAGAACTAGAACGTACTTTGTTTAAAAATTAAAAGCTGAGATTCTGATGTAATCTTGGGACTGCAGGAGCCGGAGCTCAAACAAAACACCAGATATCGCAAGGCAGCTGGCAACATTGGATTTCCAATTAGCCACCAACAGCCCAGTTCCATTGGCCAGACGCATTCTGTATGGGCCTGATTCTCCCATCACTAGCACTGCTATAAACTCCCAGAGACTCCTCTTATGCCGGGGGAGCTAATGCTGTGAAAGCAGCATCCCTGAGATCAACTATGCTAGTTAAATGCATACCCCAAACGGACAAAATATCAGCCTCTGCTATGGACACGGCCTGCTCAGATTTGGGCATGAACACAGATTCCGTCAAAAGAAGTTCTTAGGAAAGCTAAAAGCAAGAGAAACATTTGCATTAATTTTTTTTATTTTTTTGTAATTCCAACAGAAATGGTTATTAAAAATCAACATTTCCATTTAGCAGCACATACTTTAGGGCGCAGTGTGAACCAGGAAAATCGACTATAAACCAAATCAAAACTGAACTCGCTCTTTTCCAAAGTCGGTGAAATATACAAAAACTTGCACCTGCTATAAAAATAGCGACAAGGACATTGGGGGCCTGATCTTCAGCAGCTGTAAACCAGGCTGGCTCCAACAATTCTACTTATCTGCAAGAGCTGAAGATCTGGACCTGATTCTCATCAATCTTCCCATTTTAATAATCTTACATGTTAGTAACACGATGAAGGACAATTTTTGTTGTTTTAATTATATGTGTCCTGATTCCTGCTTGCCCTGCACCTTCAGTAATCAAGTATGTCAACGTGAAGGGAGTGCAAAAGGGGCGTAAAAAGCTACCTCATTTGTACAGTAGCATTTTGCACTGGTGCTGCACCAGGACAAGGGTGAATCAGGCTATGTGCACGTTTACACTTGGGCAAAGAGGATATAAAACACCATTTTGATGTGATAGCATTTTGAACCCACTTTCAATGCGTGTAAATGATTCAAGTTGTGGTACAGGGGAGAATCTGGCCTGTGATTTTTTCTAAGCTGACTGTGCAATCAGGAGAACCAAAGGCAGTGGAAATTTTACAGCTGCAATAGGGGGGATGAATTTTGTAACGTATAGGAGCTGCCTCACAGACACCAGTATTCAAGGGCTAAGAATTTGAGCTCCCCTTTTTCAGAGCAGCTGGCTGGTTTTGCTGAACTGCAGCCCTCACTCATACAAGTCGTCTGATTTCAAAGAGCAAGGGGAATAGGAGTGAGCCCCTTGGTTTGAATGCTGCAGAAGTGGAGGCCTGGAGTTCTCCCTGGAAGATGGATCTCTTCCTCCCCCCACCCCTCCCGCAGGTCCAGCAAAACCAAGGTTTGTCAACCTGCAGGGCATGGCCTTTTCACTCAGGCCAGTTCCTGTGGGAGACCAGCGGGAGGGCTTGTGAGTGTTGCTAGAGTTTAGCGTAGTTAATTGTGGTCACTAAGGCGGTGTGGTAATCCTCCCTGATCTCAATGGAATGACACGAGAGACAGATCCATCTCACTAGCCTGAGGTATCTTGTAGAACCAGAAGTGGAAAGCCAGATACAGAGGCACACTGTATGGGTAGTATATGCGTCTGGGCTGAGATCTTCCAGGATGCATTTTAGCCAGGAGCAAATTTTTTTATGGCTGAGTTCTAAGTCCTTGGAAAACGAGGTCCTAACAGGAAATCCAGACTAAAACTTCCTAAGAAACGCTCACAGGCGGAGACACTACCAGGCAACACATACACAACCCCGACCTCTCCTCGAGACTCAACTCAGTTGCTATGAAGCCAGCCGATGGACAGAGGTTAGATGGAGGGGGAGATGGGCCCGGCTTATTTCTACTTTATTTGTATAAAAAAATTAACCATTCAAATGTGTCTAACATTTACAGATGTGAATTTGATTCCATTCCTCTCCCTGACCTTTTCTCTGTCCCTAGTCTTCTTTAGCCTTTCCACTGACCCGAGTGGGTTCTGAATTCAGACCTCATTCCAAATTCATTAGAAAAACTTGCCCAATAATTACCAACCTGAAAACTAGGCCAACTAGCCAGGGTGAAAATAATTCTGTCGCCAAACCCCTTCCCCTCAGAGCAACCTCCACTGCAATTCAAAGGAATAAATCAGCTGCATGATGCTTCCTGTAGCTCATTTAATTGTACCATATCGACAATCAACTTTCTCCTTATTGATCTTACTTGTACTACAGCAGAGCCTCCCCAGGCAAGGAGTGCTGAAGGAGTTCAACCCAGTCCCTTCTCCAAAAAAGTTACGTAACCCACTGGCAAGGGTGTGCTACAGCCCTCCACTGGTGCCTAATCCCCAGAGGAGACGAGTGTGTCATAGCCCCCGTCAGGCTGTAGCAGCTTATACTTTTAGCTCTGGAGGTCCCTGGCTCAATCCCCGGTATGTCAGCTCAGATGGCATCCAACACACTTACAATCTAAGGCCCTGATCCAGCAAACATTAACACACATTTAACTTTACCACCAGGAGTAGTCCCACTAGTAAAGTTAGGCATACGTGTGTCTGCAGCATCAGGGTCTAGACAGACAAAGGGTGGGGGAAGGAAAGCATCACCTCCATTTTACAGCTGGTGAAACTGAGGCACAGAAAGATGAAGTAAATTGTCCACGGTCAACTTCTGAGCCTTATCCCAGCACCTTAACTCTAAGGGCGCCCTCCTCTGATTGTTAACACACATCTTTAAAGGTAAGTTAACTGCTTGGGCAGGACAAGTAACAGGAATCACGATCTGTTGACTATGTCAGTCCACAGAGTTCACCAGCATTGGTGGAATAGTTTTGCCACTGAAGGGTATTTGATCAGCTACTGGCCACCAAAACCACGGATCTGTGAACCAATCCTAGTTAAATCCATCAAACAACAGGTGAACACTGTTCATCCAGTCCTGCTGATACCACTGCTCCATCAGGCTTTTACCACCATCCCTCCCTGCCTTCACTTCACTTTTCCTCCCTATCATAGATCACACTGTGTCTTTTCCTGAGCTGTCCCCAATGTCTCTCTCCTCTTTTCCTTCTCACTCCTTCCCCCAACTGTTTCTCTCTATTTTTCTTTCCCTACATTCTGTTCTTCTCCTTTTATATTTTCTCTCTCTCCCACTTCTCTCCTCCCAAGGTCACATATACTCTCACTCACACATTGTCTGCTGCTGTTATTATTATTATTTGGACTGCAATAGCACCTAGTAGCTCCAGTCATGGCCCACGACCCCACTGTGCTGGGCACTGACCTTATTTATTAGATGTATTATTGTAGCAACTAGGAACCCCAATCACAGACCAGGACCCCACCATACTTGAGGGTGTCGGTTATTTATGAGGTGTCCTACAGTAGCACTTAGGAACCCATCACGGGCCAGGACCCAGTTGTGCTGGGTGCTGTACAGCCACACAACGAAAGATGATACTTCCAATCTACGTACACTGTATTCTCTTTTCTCACCTATTCCATGAATCTCTCCTATGTTCTCCCCCTCCCAATCTCACAGTCCCCCATTCACCCACAAAGAAAGGTTGGAAATTTGAATAGATACGCGATAGCAGAGGAGTAAATCTATTAGTCACAGACCAATCGAAAAGTGGCAGCATCCGAGTGAGACACCAACCCTCCCTACTGAACTGCTCTGAAAGGGAAAGATTTTCTGGGATTCCTACCAGGATACATTCCTTGGACCCTACTCAGGGGCTAGCTGGCGTCTGCCTCCATCTCCTCACAACCCATCTGCTACTAGATGCTCCTGGCTGCTGCATGAGGGGTGGGGATAGTAAGCACTCTCCTCTCTTCTACCCTTTCACAAACTCTGGACCTGATTTTTCTCTCACCCTGGTTTAAATCAGCTGAAACCAATGGAATTACACTGGTGTAAGTGAGAGAAGAACCAGGCCCTCTACCTTTTTTCGTTCTCCTCCCAAGGCATCAGTGCCTTCCCCTAGCTGCTCCTCAAAGCCTTCCCAAGCAGCCGCAGCAGCAGACTGAAAATGACCAGATTCCCTTGAGTTTCATTTCTACCCATAGGATTTACAATACCGGAAGTGAAATGCACAAGACTCTCATCCAGTTTCTACATCAGAGAGCTCTGAGCAGCAGCAACAGAGGCACTGGTGCAGTCTCTGCAGACTAAGGAAAACAGTAGCCCGTCGGTTTACACTTAGTACAAAACTGCAAGGCTTTCTTCCCTACCCTAAGTACAGGGCACTGTTTCTTAAACGAAAACTTAGATTTCAAGAAGCTGAGGGCACTATTCCTATTCACATAGTGAAGGCACATTTTTAAAACCCTGAATTTAGTAATATATGCACCCAATGAATATTTTCAGGGGCCACCTAATTCATACCAGGGTTGTTGCTTATAACAACAGGGAGCAGACATCCATACAAAGACCTTATTCTGCTGATTAAACATGTACTGGTCAGAGACTCTGGAAGTCTGTACTGCACGTGCACGGTGCATAATTTGTCCAGTACACACCCCTTATGCCTCTGTCTTTAATGTCAGCTCCAAAATACACTCAAATCCTGTTACATAGAACATTGACAAAAAAGTGTTAATAGTAGCTTAAAAATCTAACATAATTCCACCATGCCACATAAATTCTCATTTAGGCACTCAAAAACTGATCCTGATCTCACTTACTGCATGGTGAAACTGGAGTTACCTCCACTTTTTTCAATGCAATGTAGATTCACACCAGCATAAGTGAGTTCTGAATCTCTCCCTCTGTCCTTGTTTTACCCAGCTATGATGAAGTATCATTGCTCTCTGGAAGCAGGCTTAGCCTTGTCTAGTCATCTGTTCCAGGGGAACATCTGAACTGCAAAATCTAGGCACAAAAGAGGGTGAGCTGAGAAAGACAGAGTTAGCCTCCAAATTTCTCACCTATTGTCAATTTCAGGCAGCTCCAAGACATTCTGTTAGCAGCCTTACGCATTTCATTCCCCTGGGGTTTTTGGACTTTGCAATGCTGTGCACAGATTCCCCTTCTAGGGGAATGAGGAGTGGAGGGATCATACCAGTTGATAGTACATAATCTAATAACACAGAAGATGTGCTGAAATACCAAGCAGGCAATTGGCGCATGGACACCACGTTGCTGAATATTAGGGCAGTACGAGTCAGCATTAGAAAACAGACTGTAGGAAACAATCCTACACTGATCACCAGCACTACGGTCTATATGGAACCGAACAACCTTTACTATCTCTAACTTCTATGGTTCCAGACACAACACAGCAAAAAGCTGACTTTTGATTGGTCCCCCAAATTCTCCCTGAGGTAAAGGAAGATTTATGCACCAGAAAATTATAGGTTAGAATAATTTGCATCTCTCACAACACCAGTGCCCCAAAAACAGTATGGAAAAAAGGATCTTAGCAGAGATCTATCTGCCCATCCGTCCTACTGTTTCCTACAGCATCCATCAGCATAGTATCTAAGCACGGCAGTGCACATGCTCAGTGAGCCCGCTATCAGGGGGAGAATATCTACTGTAAACTGTTTCTAATTTAAAATCAGTACTTGCAAGGCTCAGGTATACCTCAGGAATCGAGGGGCAGATTCTGGTCTGTTAGTTGCACAGACAGAATGCCACTGGCTTGAAAGGAACTGCTCCGGATTTACACCAGTGTAACAATTAGAACCTGGCCCCAAAACTGGGTGCCATATTTCACGGTTTTTTAAAACCATGCTGAGGGGAAACACATGCTAAAAACTGCTCCTAGAAACAGACTTTCGACCAAAAAACCTTCAGACGGCCCCATTTTGATAATTTTTCATGGCACAATTTTATCATAAAGGTATCAGATACCAACAACATGCACATCAGATAAAAGAGAATACATCAGTCTGGGTTTAACATCCAGATAACTCACAGTGCTATACAGAACTACCTTCTCCCATCCGAGCACCAACACATCTTGCTCACCGCCAAAACTACACCAAGCTTTCAACAGATGCAAGACCTTTATCAACCATATTATGAATAGAAAATGTTTCTTTTAAAACGATACATTCTGAGATACACAGGGTGGCCTTCCTCAGCCATATTTTGATAGGGGGTGGAGGGTTATGTGGTTTGCTGGCTTTCTCTCCAGACAACGGCAAATAAGTAACAAATCACAATAGAGAATAAGGAATTTACCTACCAAAGTTGAAGCATCAGATGCAGAGACAGCTATTTCTCAGTTTCTCCACCCAGCTTGGGAAACCACTTTCAATGGAAAGACTCTGCAGATATGCCCAGAAGTGGCTCCTAATTCTATTCTCTCACCCCCAACCCCGCCTCACTTGAGAAATTAATTGTACATCCAGGGGCAAATGAAAGGTGGCTGGGGCAATTCCTGTGCTATTCTGCCACTGCAATGTGTGGTCCCAGGGCCTGATTCTGCACCCAAATACATGGGCATATCTTCTGCCGGCTTCCATGGGAGCTCCGCCCATGTAGCAGAGGGAAGTGGCCCCGATGTCCCTTGTCCTGTAATTCTGCACATACAGGTGCACAAATAAAACACAGTAGATCTCTCTCTGGGCAGCCAGGCATCAAAAATATGGGGCAATATTCTCTGAGGGCCGAATTCTGCTCTCAGTTACACCTGTTTAAAGCCTGAGTAACCTCACTGACTTTGATGGTGTGACTCCGGACTGACATTGGAGTAAGCAAGAGAGGAGTTCGGCCCTGTGTATTGATAAGTCTAATTTCTCTGTCATGCACATATGCACCATCCATCCATTGCTGTGTCTGCGGAAAGGCTTTGGAGAGTGGCAGTGAGCACCCAAGCTTCCTACTCTCCTGTTACCCAAGATCCTGTCTCAGATCCCCACTGCTAATAAGTCCTCCACAGGCACCCTTCTCCATGCCCCTCCCTTCGGGCCATACTTTAGCAGTGAGGACTCTGTGCTGTGTACTCCTCTTCCAGCAGGGAAACAGCATTAGAGACCACAGATTACTGATCCCCTTTCTCTGGACCAACAAGGGGTTCACTGGGGAACCCACATTTCTGTTTCTCCTGAAATAGCTCGCAGACATCCACAAAGGTGGCAAAGACCCCAGCTCATTGGTAACCCTTTCCACTCCACAGTATTGTGGGGGAGCACTCGAACCCCTGCACATCCTCCCACTGGAAGGTCCGTGGACATGATGGATGCTGGGCATCTACCCATCTGACAAACCCATGTTGCAGGGGACGTCCCAAGACCCCTGTCCACTAACTGGCTCCCTACTGCCTGCAGTGGAGGCTCCACTCCCAGACTGGCCTCTGCATGCCCTGCCTGTTCTGTAATCCAAACCCTGAGCCCCTGAACCTGGGGAAAGGCTGTCTGACCACGAAATGCCCCCAGCCCCTTCCCCTGAGGGGAGGGGACTGGCCAGGGTGTGCAAGGCAGGCTGTGCCCTAGGGAGGCAGATAACCTGGGCAAGTACGTTAGCTACCTGGGCTGGGGGTGCAGGTGGCTGGACTGATCTCATAGCATGCGGTGGAAGGTGGGGTGCAGAGGTACAGCGTGGGGAGGTGAAGTGCGGATGGATGTGATCAGGTGAGTTGGCTCGGAGTGGAGATGAATGGGCTGGGGTGAAGGTACATGGGTTAGGGTGGGTGGCTACATGCACAAGTTGGGATGCAGATGCCTGGGAGAAAGGGATCCATAGAAAAGGTGCATATGCCTGGGTGCTGTGCAGATGTGTGGGTGGCAGGAAGCATGCATTATGGGGTGCAGACGCATGGATGGCGGGAAGCATCCATTATGGGGTGCAGGTGTGTAGCTAGCGGGAAGCATGCATTATGGGGTGCGGTGTGTGGGTGGCGGGAAGCATGCATTATGGGGTGCGGGTGTGTAGCTAGCGGGAAGCATGCATTATGGGGTGCAGATGCGTGGCTAGCAGGAAGCATGCATTATGGGGTGCGGATGTGTAGCTAGCGGGAAGCATGCATTATGGGGTGCGGTGCGTGGGTGGCAGGAAGCATGCATTATGGGGTGCGGATGTGTAGCTAGCGGGAAGCATGCATTATGGGGTGCGGTGCGTGGGTGGCAGGAAGCATGCATTATGGGGTGCGGATGTGTAGCTAGCGGGAAGCATGCATTATGGGGTGCGGTGCGTGGGTGGCAGGAAGCATGCATTATGGGGTGCAGGTGCCTAGACTGAAGAGGATTCATGGACTGGGGTGCAGAAGTTCAAGTGGGGAGATTCATGAGTTAGGGGATGCAGATGCATGGGTGAGGTGTATATGTATTAAGAGGTGCAGATGTGTTGGGAGGATGCATACACAACAGGGTGCAGGTGCCTCAGTGGGGGAAGACTCATGGTTTGGGGTGCAGATGCACAAGCAGGGAGATGCATGAGTTAGGGGGTCCTGATGCATAGGCGGAGGAGACAGATGCCGGGGTGGGGGTCGCATGCATCCCGGGGGGCAGCTGCTTGGGTGGGGAGTGCATGCACTAGGGGGTGGAGATGCCTGGATCTGGGGGTGCAGCTGCCTGGCTGCGGAGGGATGCCCGAGTTTGGGGGTCCCCAACAGAAAGGATATGGCCATTCGGTGATCTTTTTGGCGTATTTCCTCACCACGTTATCCTCGCTGAAGAGGAACAGGGACCGGTTGACAGTCAGGCAGTTCTGCCGGACGGGGATGGGGTTGTAGAGAGCCATGGTGCGGGCTCGCTGGGCCATCGACTGCTTGTACATCCTCTGGGCCCCGGGCGGTCCGCCCTGCCGGCTGCCCCCTGCACCCCGGCCGCCTCCACCGCCCGCCGCGCCCCCGGAGCCCGCGCCCCCGGAGCCGCCAGCCCCGTAGCGAGCCGGCACCTCGTCTCCGAAGCGAGCCATCCTGCAAAGAGCAAAGGGCCGGGGGTTACGATGCTGAGGATGCTGCTGGAGAAGAGAAGCTGATCACATCCCATCGGCTGCTGCTGCTGCTGCTGCTGCTTGGGGGGCTTGCAGCAGGAGGGGGACTGTTCAGGCAGGAGCACGGCCGGTGAAAGCACCAGAGACCCTGGCCATCCTTGCTCGATCCTCTCTCCTCCCCTCGCAGGGAAGGACCCGATGCGACCCCCCTCCCCTCCAAAAAAAAATGCAATGAAAAAATGAACGCACCACCCTCAAAAAAATGGTGCTGTGCAATTAAAAAGAACAACTCATCGATCCACCGACCTCACCCAATTTTTTCCAATTCTAACAAGATTAACGAGCCACCCCATAAAAAAGAATTGCAACCAAAAAACAAAACGCAATGCACCGCCAGTCCAAACCAAAGCACCAAAAAAGCAATTAAAAATGTCTCACGACTAGCAAAGTAAATAAACAAATTAAAATAATTACAATTAAATATAGCAAGTGCAGCACCTCCTCCCTACCAACATTCAGTTTAAAAAATTGAATGCACCAGCTCCTGACTTCAAGCCCCGGGGGTGGGAAAGTGCTCTACCAATAAACAAAACGGACCAGCAAATATATATTTGCAATGCAATTTTTGGACAAAAAATAATTTAAAACATAAAAAATGCAACCCTCCCTCTGTCCTGTTCAGCTTGGCAAAAATCTTTGCACACTTGAAAACAAATGTAGCCTAACATTTGTTTTAAAAATCAGTGCATTCTCCTCAACCTCACCCCCCAAAAATATTAGCATCAGAGAAGAAAATAACAATAATTTTTTAAAAAGCAAAACAAAAAAAAATGTCTCCCCCCACTCCCACAAGGTCTCTGCTTTCACTTGTGCATCGTCCTGCCGTCTTCAAAACGTTGCAAGGTCTGGAGAGGAAAAAAAAGGCTATTGGGGTCTTGTCGAGCGTCTTAAGATGTAGGCTGGATTTTTTGTTTGGTTTTTTCCTGTTGCAGTTTCACCGGTGGTCTCTGCTTCTGCCTTAGTATTATGATTATTTTGGTGTGAGTGCGTGAATGTCAATTTTGCCTCATCTTGGAGTTGAATGCAGCAAAGAAATCCTGCAAAATCCAAAAATGAAAAAGAAGAGAGAAGTAGCAGGTCCCATCCACCATCTGCTCATAAGGGTTTCCTGGATGCTAAAATGTCTAGTATTTTTTTCTGCCCTGTATTCCTCCACCTCCTCCTCCTCCTCCTGGGTTTTAGCTAAAATAAGACTGGTGTTAGGGAGGGAGAGACTGGGAGAGAGAGAGAGAGAGAGAGAAAAATGGAAAAAAAAGATCTGATTCACTGGCAGGTTGGGCTATAATGTGCAGCAACTGATCAATTTAATGCAAGCACAGACCATCCCAAAGCCTCAGCAACGCTCAGCACATGATGGCCTGGGACCAATCAGTTGCTGCTGCCCAACCTAACCCGGTGGAGTTTCTGGGAGAAAGAGAGAGATTGAGAGAGAGCAAAGGGAGGTTGGGGCAGATTTTTCTCCTCCCCCACCCACCTCCAGTTTGGAAAACCTAGAATCAAATTGCAATGTTCCCTAAGCATGCTCCCAGCTGGATTCTGATCTCAGTTATACTAATGTAAATCCATAGTGAATCTCATGATTTCACTGGAGTGACTGAGGATTCACAGTGGGATAATGGACATCAGAATCTATTCCTTAGGCTCCATTCCTAGTTTCTGAGTTCAGTGCAGGTCACATGTTTCTTTGGGAGGCAGGCAGGGAAAAGGAGTGAGTTGGCCCTGATTCTCCTCTGAGTTTACACCAGTTTTACAACAGTGTAACTAGGAATTCCTCCTGATTTACAAGAGTGCTGAGTGAGAGCAGGGCCGGAGCGTGCGTGTATATGTGGGATGTAATGCAAGTGAGAAGCTAAGCGATCTGTGCAAACTCTAAACAAAACCGACACATTCCTTGAAAGAAAAATAGCTGGGAGGATTCTGTGATCTCAGTTACATTGGTGTAAATCCAGAGCAACTCCACCGGCCAGATCCTGAGGCGTTTCTGACTCGCATTTTTCCATCTTTATTTGGGCAGATTCACTTCCCTGTCCTTCAGTGGGTGATTGGCCTGAGTAAGTGAGTAATCTTGGAGTAAAGACCTTGGGTTGTGTCCCCCTCTGTTTGGATTTTAAATGAAACCGCTTGGTGGGGTATTTTAAATATAATTTTCTATAGTCTCCTACTACAGCCAGTGGGTCATACCTTGCCCTCAGTTACACCAGAACATACTCACTCCTAAAATGAAGTAAACAAAGTCGCTCCAGACACAAACTCCAGAGCAGAGCAGAACCTCATCTCCAGTTATTTGGTTGCTTCCTGCACAGGACTGGGCACTCTTGACTCTCACTGACCCCCATGACAGTTGAGAGTGCTGAGCACCTCACTGGATCGGGCCCTTTGCGGTTAAATCCTGAGACAGATGTGGAAATATTTATCCAGCTGCAATGAGAAAATTTAGCTGGGGTATGGCTAGGCTCTGAGTGTTAACAGATCTTCCCTTGACTTGCTCAAGGGGCCATTTAGCTGCCATGAAATTTGCATGGTCCAGGGCGGAGTGGATTATTTTCTGGCATTAAAGACTTTGCTGAACACGAATCAGCCCCACTGAGGGCCTGACCCTGCCCTCCTTCAGTGAAGCTGAATTCCCACTGAAATTCTGGCCGAGTGAGGCATGCTGGCCAGACCCCAAATATGGAGTACGTTCTCCTCACTTAGAATCATTATTGGTATAGTAACAAATTTCTGGGTGCCTCCAACTCCGCAGGTGTCCATATGCTGAAGCAGGTGGCACTGCATGGAGAAAGGGGATAGAAAGAACAGATATTTATCCTAATATCCTAATGTTGTTCTTCAAGATAATGCCGTCCTGTACACAGATCCCACTCTTGGTGCATATGCATAGATTCCTAGATTCCAAAGCCAGAAGGGACCATTGTTAACTCCTGTATGGCACAGGCCAGAGATCTCCCCAAAATCCTTCTTAGAGCAGATCTTTTAGAAACACACCCCATCTTGATTTAAAATCTGCCAGTGATGAGTCCACCATGACCCTTGGTAAATTGTGCCAGTGGTTAATTACCCTCAGTTAATTTTCCTCGGTGTTAATTACCCTCCGTGAGGGTGGAGAGTCTAGAGTAACGCTTGTCTAGACCTGGGAAGAGCCTTCAGTAGCTGGTGCACACTAGGGGCTCCTCACCAACTCCCCCATGTAGACACTCTTACTGCACAGTAACGTGCCTTTGTGCCCATTAGCGTGATACATTTTGGAAGCGTGCTAAGCTAAACCACCTGAGGGCCCTGTTAGTGCACAGCAGAAGTGTCCACACAGGGAGTTAGTGTGAGTAGCTAGGGTCCTTTATAGTCACATCCTAGCTTAGTGCTCACTAACCTCCCCATAGAGACCAGCCCTAATATCTAGAAATCAATACAGATATTTGCCAGTGGGTGTTAAAAACAGATCTACGCTAAGTACACTATCCTGACTAGACCCACAATATAAACTACACTGTTATAAACAAAGCAGATCGCACAGTGTGCAGAGTAATTGGACACTGCAGGTTTCTGTCTTGATGCCATGGGTGTTTAGAAGGGACTGAAGGATGATGGATGTCATTTGAGCTGAAGGGGAATCCTCGATAGCTGTGAGCAGTACAGGGCACATGACACAGCAGTGAGTGCTTCCAACTATCCAATAGTGGGCAGTGATATGCTTATTACACTATAATTATGATCAGTGCTGAGTGTACCATAAAGGATTTCTCAGAATCTAAGGTACTCGACACAGTTTGCTGACTGAACAGCCGTCAGCAGCACCACACAGCAGTTTAGGACAGGAAGTGAAGACGAATCTGTTATCCAGTTGAAACTGCAGGGGGAATGTAGAGAGGCAGAACAGAAGTAGGTGAAATGGACTGTACTGAAAAAGATGAGGGAATCTTTAACGACAAATGCCCAGGACACTGGCTCTACCTATCATCTGGAAGATGACTCCAGCAGCACAGCATCCCCTACCAGCACAATGAGACACTGGAACATTACCTACTGAATCATCAATACTATTTCCAGGGTCACCTAGCTTTTCCCATAAGGTTTCCCACTAAGTAGGATCTACTTGACTTAAGAAATCTGACCTGATTACAACTTTGTTTTCCTGAACAGGGACAGATTTAAGCAGAGGAGTCAAAAAGTACGGGAGAAAAGGATACTGTCCCTTTAAGGGGCAGGCTGGAGCCTATAACCAAGGCTTAATCAACAAGGCCCTTCCTCTCCCTGTTCTACAGATGGAGAAACTGAGGCACGGCAAGTGGGTGAGTTGCCCAAGGTCACACAGAAAGGTGGTGATGGAGTAGGGACTTGAATCCAGGTTAATGCCCTAACCACTGGACCATCCTGCCTCTCCCCTTCCTCTCTCTAGGGCCGATATGAAACAGGAACAGGAAGCAGCATAGGTGCTGGAACTAGGAGTTGCTGGGGGTGGCTGTTCCACATTTACACTGGGGAAAAAAAGCCCCGGTGGTAGCAGGTCTCAGAGTCCAGGTCAACTGACTTGGGCTTGTGCTACAGAGCTACAAATAGCAATGTAGATGTTCCTGCTTGGGCAGGAGCCCAGGCTCTGAAACCTGAGGGGGGAGTGGTTCTCAGAGCCGAGGCTCCAGCAAGAGAGACAATGTCTGCGGTGCTATTTTTAGCCCCCTAATCCCGAGAGAGAGAGTTGACCTGGGCTCTGAGACTCACTGCTGTAGGGTTGTTTTGGGCAGTGCAGAGGTACTTAAGGCACCTGGAGACAACTCTAACCTGTTTCCAAGAGTTGGGTGTGGACTGTAAGGTTTGGGAACCCTAAGACAATGACTGTCACAACAGCTCCTGACCTGATTGCTTGTAATTTCTAGGCTCATTCAAAGGGACACCACCTCTGATGAATGGATGGTGGCTTCTCCTTGCCTCTGGGCTGTGAAACTGGGGTCTGCTGCTGCCCGACTTGGGGAATTCACAGGTGGGCCACACTGAGTGGCAAGACAGTGCTCAGAGACTTCCCTGCACCTTCTACAACTAGCTTGAGAGTTTCCTGAATAGATGACTCAGCAGGTAGTTCTGCTATCTATGGTGCCTATATTTCCCCCTATTACCACAGTATTGGAGCACCCCTTGTACTAATCCTCACAACCCCCTTGTGAGGCAGGGCAGTGCTATTATCCCCATTGTACAGATGGGAAACTGAGGCAAAGAGAGACTGACTTGCCCAAGGTCATACAGGAAATTGAATTTGGGTCTGCTGAGCCCTATGCTAATACGCTGGGCCATGCTTCCTCTTTCATCATCAAGCAACAAGATTTGGTGTCCTACTGGAATCTGGGTGGTGGACTCAGGCATTCCTAGGCATCTTGCACACCAGCCTGCAGCAAACAGATTGTGATATTTGTTCTAATCTGTTAACTGGGATTTAATTTCCCAGCTGGTCCCTGATTTCACGAGGAAGATTAGCGTATAGAAAGAGGGGAAAACCAACAACATTACAATCCTTCTCAGACTGTTTGATTAAATTTACCAGAGCTCCTGATTAGAAGGGATGACTACAATAACCCTCAATCATATTTTGCTCTTAAAACATTTATAAAAATAATTCAGTCAAACTCACAAAGAGGGACTCTAGCCTGGTCCGATGGCTAGAACGCTGGACGAGGAATCAGGAGACTTCCGTTCTGTTCCTAGCTCTGTTCCACTCGCCTGCTAGGTGACCATGGGCAAGTTGCAGCTCCTTTCTGTTCTGTGGATTCCCCTCAGTAAAATGGAAATAGCAAGACTACCCTAGATGTGTTAGAGCAGGGGCAGGCAACCTATGGCATGTGTGCCAAAGGCAGCACACGAGCTGATTTTCAGTGGCACTCACACTGCCTGGGTCCTGGCCACCAGTCCGGAGGGCTCTGCATTTGAATTTAATTTTAAACATTTTAAAAACCTGATTTACTTTACATACAACAATAGTTTAGTTCTATATTATAGACTTATAGAAAGAGACCTTCTAAAAACATTCACATGTATGACTGGCACGCGAAATCTTAAATCAGAGTGAATAAATGAAGACTCGGCACAGCACTTCTGAAAGAGCAGCAAAGAATCCTGTGGCACCTTATAGACTAACAGACGTTTTGGAGCATGAGCTTTTGTGGGTGAATACCCACATCGTCGGACCCATGAAAGCTCATGCTCCAGAACATCTGTTAGTCTATAAGGTGCCACAGGACTCTCTGCTGCTTTTACAGATCCAGACTAACACGGCTCCCCCTCTGACACTTGACACTTCTGAAAGGTTGCTGACTCCTGTGTTAGATATTCAGAATATAGGGAGGCCAAATGGGCTTGAAATTGATGAGTCCAGAGCAGGCCAGACCCAAAGCCACAGTGACCAACAGTTGCATGGTGTGTTACCCAGGTTGGTTGAGTTAGCCTGGTTCCTACTGGATAGGTGGTCATGTGAGAGCTGGGGACCTGCCAGATGCTGTCCCATTGTGAAGGTGGGAATCACTCTGTTCCAAAAATGACAATAAAGCTCCAGTGTGAAATTCTGGCCCCACTGAAGTCAATGACAAAATTCCCATTGACTTCAATGGGGCCAAGATTCACCTCCTGTTTCTAGCACTGTAAAGTGGCAAGAGAAGTAGGGTGATTAGACAGCAAGTGTGAAAAATCGGGACGGGGTGGGGAGTAATAGAAGCCTACATAAGAAAAAGACCCAAAATTCAGAAAATTGGGATATCTGGTCACCCTAAAGAGAAGGGACTTTCAACCTGGCGCTGATCCAGGACTCAACGTGATTGGCTCTCCTGGGTCTTGGGCTGGTTTAATTTCAGGGAAGAAACCCCCCCTTTTGGGAAGGAGTGGAAGAAGGAAACATTCAACTACGAGATGTGCAGATTTCATTTTGCTAAGGGTGGCTGTTTGAAGCCAGGAGGGGGCTTGGTACATCAGAATAAGTGCCAGCAGGGACTGAACAGTGGGCAGAGTGAAGGCGAAAGGTGTGTGACAAATGCAACTTATCACATGGTGCTTATCACCCACAGACCCTGCTCCGTGCCTTAGAATAACAAGCTGCGTTCATGTCTGGTGTAAACCAGGGATGAATCTTGCCTCCCACCCCCAGCCTCCTTTATTGAACTGTAAAATATTTATACAGCATGGGAAAGCTACACTGCTCTTTACTGCTCCTGATCACGCTCCGGTTGAAGTTGGCAGGAGCTTTGCCTCCAGTTTAAAAAGGAGTGGAAGTGGAGGCTCGATCCTGCAGGGAATTAAGCGCCCCACCTCCCATGTGGCAGGGCTCATAGGTATGAAATGCTTTGGGCTTAGCACAGGAGTATCTGGGTGGAAAGCGTTGCATTAGGACGTCAGACTAGAGGAGCTAATGGTCCCTTCTGGCCTTAAACTCTGAAATGATGGGTTTGTCTACACGGGAGCTGGAGGTATAAATTCCATCTCGAGTCGACAGACGCACACTCCCTCTGAGCGAGCTGGTGCACAGGAGGGGCTAGCCACCTGAGTGCTTGCGCAGGGCCTCAGACGCATCACGTAGCCCCTCCCATGCACGCTAGCTCGACCAGATCTCTTGCAGCTTTACCCTGTGGAGCCTGCATCTATACAAGGCCAACATAAGTCAAGGTGCAAGGTGAGAGTTCAGGGAGGGGAGGGATTAGAATAGGCTGACTAGACAGTAAATGAAAAATCGGGATGGGGGTGGGGGGTAATAGGTGCCCATGTAAGAAAAAGCTCCAAAAATCGGGACTGTCCCTATAAAATGGGGACATCCGGTCACCCTAGATTAGAAGAAGAAGAGAAGGCACCTGGTGAGTAAAGGGGAGGGGAAGACAAGAGCTGTGAATGGGAGCAGCAAAGGGAGCTGGTCTGGGCAAACCAAAAGGGGTAAGGAGAGGGAAGGCGGCAGGTACAGGTGTGTACTCTCCAGGCCCCTATTGACACTTGGGTGGATGTCTTGACAAAACCCCTGATTAACGTTGGGTTTCTCTGCTTCTTCTTGACAAGGTGCCTGTACAGGCTGACTGACATCTCTGGGTAAAACTGCTCCATGAAGACTTCTCCCTGGTCCCCTTCCAGATCCTGCCTGGGGGCATTTCCATTTTTGGGAGTGAAGCTGGGTAAGGGGTTGAGGGGGCAAATGTAGCCCCTAACCCAGGCCTGAGGTGTGAGCTTGCAATGCAGCCAGCCATGCCCCCAGCCAATCAGCCAGTGCTACCCCACACCTCCTGCACAGGCCATTTGGATTCCCAAGTTCTCACAATCTCTACCTAGGCATATCCCTCCATGGCTTCTGTGGGGTCTACTCTGTGACGCACAGGGGCTGCCGCTCCAGGAGTGCAGCCCTGTTTTGGGGAAGGGGGTTAAGGGATGCAAAGAAGAATTTCACCCTGAGCTACTAACAACAGATGGGAACCTCAGAAGGTTCAGGGACTGGAGTGAAGGGTCAGGTGAGTTCTTACGGGTTCTGAAGAAACTGGCCTGTCTCAAAGCCAGCCCTACGCTCTTCTTGCCATATTTTAGCTTTGGTACTCCTGTCAAAGGGCTACCGTAGGGCTAGCTTGGTCACTGAATGGGAGACTTGCTAGGAACACACAGTCCATGCAGGCAATGCTGCTGGTCAGTAGGGGAAGTATTTCGCTCCATGGCAACCGAAAGCCGCAGCCTGGCACTGCAGGGTGCTATTCTGGTGATTCACGAAGGGGTGCTTCACTCTTGGAGCCAGGCCTGACCTCAGCATGGTTCCAGCATGGTGCTAAGGGCTGCTGAATTGCTGTTGGCATTGTCTCATAGGAGGGAGAACTGAGGTCCTGATCGCTTGTGGATATTACAGATCCCACGGCACTGTGGCAAGTGGTCGAGTATTCACCCAACTTTGGCCTGCAGTTCCCATTGGAGAGAGGTTCTTTTTCATTTGCTGTCCTGACCCATGATGTGGCATTGCCACATGCTGCTACCAGCTTTTGTCCCCCACCCCCTCACATTTAAACGATGGGTCAAGTGATCTTTCTGGAGAGAATCTACGAGGCACCTAGAGATCTTTGGGTCTGAAAGATACTAGAGAATTAGACAATATAGTCCAGAATTCGGCCAAAATCTCATGCCCAGCACAAAGCTCAAATCACTCTGCTGGGAATTCCTTGGTGGAGGGTCTTCCCTACGAGCTGCTCTGTGTCTGCTACTGCACCCTAATGGCTGTAGGGCCCTGCCACTCTAGCCCCCCCTCATTAGGGACTGTATTCTCTGAGCCCTTCCTTCCCATGGCCTGCCCTGCCCCTGAAACTTCCCCACACACAGCTGTGCCCAGGGATTCCAGTGGCGTCTGACCCCTTCCGGTTCAGGACAAGCGTAGCACAGTTTGTGGCCACCCTGAACCCTGCCTGCCCCCTTTAGATATAAGGCAGATGATGGACAGAAACAAGAAGATGAGTGGAGCAAGAAGAAGGGGAAAAGAAGGATGAAGATGAATAAAAGAAGCAGCATGGAAAGAGTTAAAACTTTTCCAATTATTGAAGAGATAGCTGAAGGCCAAAATGTCACCATAAAATACACATGAATGGCTGCGTGTGTGTATCTACAATATACACCATGCACGCATACACACACCTGCACACAAACTCTGTTTGCATGTGTTTGAATATTTTCTTAGTTCTTCCCAAAGAGCAAACCATTTACATCACTCTTCAGAAGTACGTCTAGAGACAGGGGTAAGAGTGGTCCCTACTAGGGAGACATCTGGAGAATGATTGAATCTAGATATCTGGAGAGTGATTCCACAGGAACTGGTTCTTGGCTGTACGCTATTCAACATTTCTATCAATGACCTGGGAGAAAACATAAAATGATCACTGCTAAAGTTTGTAGATGACACAAAAATTAGGGGAGTGGTAGATAAGGAAGAGGACAGGTCTCTGATACAGAGCAATCTGGATCACCTGGTAAACTGGAAAAGCAGCAAAGAGTCCTTATAGACTAACAGACGTTTTGGAGCAGGAGCTTTCGTGGGTGAATACCCACTTCGTCAGATGCATGCCGAAAACATGCATCTGGATGCAAGAAAACAACATGCATTTTAATACTTACATGTAAATGTATCCATCAAGGAACAAAAATGTAGGCCATACTTACAGGATAGGGGATTCTATCCAGGGAAGGAGTATCTCAGGAAAAGATTTTGGGGGTTGTGGTGGATAATCAGCTGAACATGAGCTCCCAGTGTGATGCTGTGGCCAAAAGAGATAATGCCATCCTGGGATGCAGGGAAAAGGGCAGAAACTTCTTTTTTAAGCGTGTATCAATTTAAATATGTACACAGAACTACAGAGAGAGAGAGCTGCTGCCATTCTCTGTACAAGGCATAATGGGTTGATTTGATAGAGGACCTAACCTATTTTCTGTTCTCTCTTTCATTCCCACTTGCCCTGACGTCACCAGTACCCTTTGTTCAAGATAGTGCTTTTGTCCCATGCCAGCAGATCTGTAACCACCTAAATATAGTCCTTAAGGCACCGTCTTAAGAACTGGTCTAAAGTGCCTGTCTAATAGGATCCTGGATTGAGAAAACAAGCACAGCAATTTGTAATTTCCGAGATGGCTGCTGAGTCCCCCTTCCTAGGAGGGTTTTTTAATTAGGCTAAAAGGTGGTTTGTAGAGGAAAAAAAGAAACTGGAGAAAGCATTAGTTAAATTCACCTTTTTTTTTTTTTGGAGCGGCTATTTAAAAAAAAAATCTTTTATACGTGTTGGATGAAATGCTGGCAGCAGTGCAGAGTTCAGTAGCATCCCTGATCAGGCTGAGAGGCTGGGTAATGGAGACGGATGGAAGGGGTCTGTACCACCGCCTTGGGTCCTGAAGGTGATGGGAGTCATGGTGCTCCGGTAGCTGTAAACCACAGGAGCTGTAAACTGGTTGAATCTGCCTAGCTGAGGATTCCCTCCAGCCAGGCAGTGCACCCAGCTCCTATGCCTCTTCCCTGCACACTCCAGCATAGGGGCATGTACCCACAGAGCACGGTGGGCATAATATGCTGTGGTCCCACAGTCGCTAGCATTGATTGGACTTGCTTCTCCGAACTACACTGGAGCTAGGAACCGAGTAGAGCAGGCCCCAGATTCAGGAAGCAACGGGCTCCTTTGCACCCCTACCCTGCTGCTCTGGGTGCAGCAGAGAATTAGGACCAGTGCAGGAGCCTGGGCAGATTGGGCAAAGCAGCTGCAGGGGCTGAGAGTCCCTGCTGTCTGGTGACAGTTCTGCAGCCAACTTACATGAAATGAGTTTGATCCTGGTGAGCCCTTAGCTGGCAGGTATCACTCTTGCAAAAATCCACTCTCAGATTGGGCCCTAATTGGGCCTAGGGTGACCAGATGTCCCGATTTTATAGGGACAGTCCCAATATTTGGGGCTTTTTCTTATATGGGAACCAACTACCCCCCACACTCTGTCCTGATTTTTCATACTTGCTGTCTGGTCACCCTAATTGGGCCCCTTGTTAGTTCCTTCTACAAGAAGCAAAGGTAGAGGTCACTCAACACATTGTGCTGCCCTAGGCAACACTTCTGCGTGCCGCCACTCAAATTTGCTCTGTCATGACAGAGGGGCAGCTGGGCCAAATATGAACAAACGGGGCTGCGACCTGGTCCACAGGGCTGCAGCACCACTCAGGTTTGGCCCAGCTGCTCTTCTGACATTCCTTACAGAGACAGACTCAAAGCACTCAACCTATTTAGCTTAACAATGAGAGGATTAATGGGTAAGTTGATCACAGTCTAGGAGTATCTACATGGGGAACAAATATTGAATAATGGGCTCTTCAGTCCAGCAAAGAAAGGTGTAACATGGTCCAATGGCTGGAAGTTGAAGCCAGACAAATTCAGACTGAAAAGAAGGCGTATATTTTAAGGGTCAGAGTAATTACCCATTGGAACAATTCACCAAGAGGTGTGGTGTGTTCTGTATCACAGACGCTTTTTAAATCAAGATTGGATGTTCCTCTAAAAGAGCTGCTCTCGGAAATATTTTGGGAACGTTCTATGGCCCCTGTTGTACAGCAGGTCAGACTAGATAGTCAGAATGGTCGCTTCTGGCCTAGGAATCTACAAATCTGCAACACTAGGTAGCTGCCCAAAAATCTGTCACCCTAGGCAGCTGCCTCGCTTGCCTATTGCTAGAGTGGCCTGGGGGCAAAGGCTTGAATGCGCCATGGAGGTGGGACTCCCCATGCTGTACTGTAATGAACTGGGCAGTGACACCTCTGTCCTCTTCTGGCTGGAATCAGACAGTTCACCGGTATGTCATTGGCCCTATAGTGAAAACAGGTGGAATCACTTCTCCTTAGCTCAGGGGAAGGAGCCTGTGGATTTGGAGCAGCAGAATTAAAATTCTAGCCATGCCACCATTATGAAGTTCCAAATGGCCACATTGCTTTGCATCACAACAGCCAAGAAGTCCTAGCCGGCTTCAAATGTACCACCATGTATAAATAATTATTTAGTGAAAAAGACTACACAAAAAGGGAAAGAAACTCTTGGGTGGATCTTACCAGCCAGCAGATGGCTGTATTAGTAACTCACTGGAAGCTGGAGGACACATCTATCTACCCAGAACAAATGGCAGATAAAACTCTCCTACTTCTCATTGCAGATGTGCAGCCCACAAAGACTACAACTCCCAGCATGCAACAGACCACATGACTGCAAAACAAGAGCCCTGTCCTGCAAAGTCTTAAGCACAGGAGCAACTTTGGGTATGTCTACATCTACAATTTTGCAGCGCTGGTAGTTACAGCTGTATTAGTACAGCTGTATAGGGCCAGCGCTGCAGAGTGGCCACACTTACAGCAACCAGCGCTGCAAGTGGTGTTAGATGTGGCCACACTGCAGCGCTGTTGGGCGGCTTCAAGGGGGGGTTCGGGGAATGCGAGAGCAAACCGGGGAAGGAGACCAGCTTCGCCGCGGTTTGCTCTCGCGTTCCCCGAACCCCCCTGCAAACTGCAGGGAAGGAGACCTGCTTGCTCGGGGATTCGGGGAACGCGAGAGCAAACCGCAGGGAAGGAGACCTGCTTGCTCGGGGATTCGGGGAACGCGAGAGCAAACCGCAGGGAAGGAGACCTGCTTGCACGGGGGTTCGCGGAACGCGAGAGCAAACCGGGGAAGGAGACCAGCTTCGCCGCGGTTTGCTCTCGCGTTCCCCAACCCCCCCTGCAAACCGCAGGGAAGGAGACCTGCTTGCTCGGGGTTCGGGGAACGTGAGAGCAAACCGGGGAGGGAGACCTGCTTGATTACCAGAGGCTCCTCAGGTATGCTGGGATACCTGCTTATTCCACGGAGGTCAAGAAAAGCGCTGGTAAGTGTCTACACTTGATTACCAGCGCTGGATCACCAGCGCTGGATCCTCTACACCCGAGACAAAACGGGAGTACGGCCAGCGCTGCAAACAGGGAGTTGCAGCGCTGGTGATGCCCTGCAGATGTGTACACCTCCTAAGTTGCAGCGCTGTAACCCCCTCACCAGCGCTGCAACTTTGTGATGTAGACAAGCCCTTTATTCGAGCGAGGAGTCCCACAAATGTCCACTATGCTATTCACAGGATAAACAAGGTCAACCCTCAAGGAACGGTGACAAAGTATGCATGTGTGTATGTGCAATATGACATACAATGTGTGTCTGTATATGACATAAAACTGTAAACACTTGTAAAAATGCCTTTGGATGAAAGGAGCTCAATGAATGTAATACATGATCTTTTTATGGGGATAAAAATCCTAATTTTAAAACCCAAACTCTCTTGCCTACGCAGGAAATAAACCATTCGATTAGCGTTTCTCAGCCTTTTTCAAGATGGGAACCCTAGATTCAAAGTAAAAAATGTTCACAACCCCCCTTACATATATTATAAAATTAAAAGTAAAAAATGTATCATGATATCAATGTTAAGCCTATGTAGGTTGTATGTGCGTGTGGTGATTCTTAGAGAACACTTGATCTTGAAGAGCAAGGGTGTGCAGGAAATTAGATTGTAATAACGTTTTCAATCCCCTCACTGCCCTCAATTGGCTTCGGTGACCCCCTGGGGGTTGCAATCCACTGGATGAGACATCCTGCCTCTGGTATTCAAACTGAAAGGACTTTCTGAAAATAGTACTTTGCACTAGTTGTACTGGTCCTTTACTTGCTTGGTAAAGGGATTTATCACATTCACTTTTTGTTTCTAACCAGCTTCCCTTTCTCATGCATTGACCCATAGCGGCAATTTATTCAAACACTGCAGGAGGAGGTGTATTTGCATTGGATTGGTGTTTGTTCTTGTAATTCACTGAAATGTTTCCACTGTTTTTAGAAGCTTTATTTCATTCTTTCAGTAAACCTAAATTTTGGACCAAATTTGACCTGACAGTTTCCCTTTAAATCTGCACTTAATGTTATGATCTGACCCAATTTAAGAATTTAAAATTCAAGCATTTGTACAACAATCTAACCTATAAACCCCAATGCTTCAGGGCATAAGCCAAACTCTAATGGAAGGAGGTTAAGAAGAAACCCGTAAGGCCCCAGTTCTGCAAAGGAAGTCAATGGGATGACTGGTGGTGAAGACGAGTGAATACAGGTTTGGGGTCTAATTATCCATCTCTGAAGCATCTAGTGCTGACCACAAGATACTGGACTATGTGGACCCTTAGTCTGATATAATGTGGCAATTCTCATCCGTATTTGATACTTATTACCCATACGCTTTGATACAAGTAGTCTCACAACACCAGTGTGAGGTACGTCAGCGTTATTATCTCCCTTTCACAGATGGGGAACTGAGACACAGAGATAAAGCAATTTGCCCAGGATCACACAAGGAGCCTGAGTTATAGTCGGGAAGTGAACTCCAGTCTTTAGCTAACACTTTAACTACTGCATGGCCCTTTCTCCTTATGGCCCTTCGTTGATAGGATGTTAACCAGTTTGACTTGAACTGGGTTTGAATCTGACAAATGCATTAGACACAGCTAGATGTAAAGCTGTTTTACGTCCCCTATTAACCCATCTTGCTCAGTGCTCTATCACAAGAGTTTGAAAAAGCAAGCGCCTGTGTGAAGGTTATAATCCTTATTCTAGTAATTGATTTGTCTGATTCTGTTTATTTATTGTGATTTCTCCTATTGCACATAGCTAATGAGAGTTAATTAGTCAATGCACTAATTTTTTTATAAAATGTTCTTAGCCCTTAGATCTTTCACATGAGTTTTGTCCTTTTCTGTGTGGACTTAACTATGGAAATACACTGTAAATCATACACGCTAATCCAGTTGGGCTGTCATTAAATCTTCCAGCATATTGTTCTGGAAGAGAAAAGATTCCGAGATGGAAGAAGTGTAAACAGTCTTGTAAAGTACTTCCTAAAAGATTATTAGTAATAAAGAGCCATATGGGATGGATTGTTGTTCGCCATGGCATATTGATAATAAATTTGTGCCCTGTTTTTTGGGCCTGTGAGAAAGCCACACTATCGAATTATCATATATGGGATAAAATAGCAATAGTTCTGTAATGTATCTGTGGTGCGATCAGGGTCCTATTGTGCTAGGTGCTGTACAAACACACAATAAATGACAGTCCCTGCCCCCAAGAGCTTGCATCCAAATTGACAAAGCATAGGGGAAAGGAAGTATTTTTATCCCTGTTTTACGGATGGGAAAACTGAGGCACAGAGAGAGGAAATGACTTGCCCAGGGTTCCACGCAGTCAGTGACAGAACCGGAGAGTTGAACCCCGAGCTACTGAATACCAGCCAAGTGCCCTAACAATGAGACCATACTTTCTCTCTTTACCATAACCAGCTCCCTAATTCTTCACTTCTGAAACTTCAAACAGGCACAGGCTTCATCTTCACAGCCTGTCCTGAATCACTACATAGTTCTGTTATGCATGTTAAACATCTGGTGTTTTCCACCCCAGAGATGGCTGCATTTCAGTGGCAGGTGAGATTTTTCAGGTCGCAGTGGAAATAGGGCACATGAGGAACTTAGACAGCAAATGTATCCAGAGTGGTTTCAACAGCGTCCATGCAATTGTACTAGTGTCAGTAGTGATTGTGCCAATAGTGATCAAGCAATACAATAGTGTCAACAGTGATTGTGCCAATATGCCCTAGTGATCAGGTCAACAATGGTGATGATTGTGAAAATAGTGGTGCTCCTTCTCCTGCTCATTATACATGCACAGGCATGTGTACGCTGCGCTACTTCCCTCAGCGTGCAGGCATTTGAGAGCATGCCAGTGAGAACGGGAATGGAAGAGACAACGAAGGCGAGGATGACCTGCCACAGGTCAGTGCTGCCGTCAGAGTATGAAGCCTTGCTTGGAAGTGACTCAGGAGTGCAGTGGGGATGGAGTGGCAGACCTGGCAGCACTGCTGTCTGCGGTATTCAAACTCCCGTCAGTTTTCTTGGAGGAGAGCAGGGTCCGGAAGTGACTGTACTTTACATGTGCCAAGGTGATGAGAGTGCCCAGGGCTGTACTAGCAAAGCAAAGAGGCCAATTTGGGAGTCAGTCCAGCAGTTGCAGAGCTCCAGCCCCCAGCAGTAACCACATACACCACACTCCCTTCCAGCGCTGGAAACAGGCCCCACAAGTCCGTGCTCCTAGTCCCCTGCTCTGTCTCCTAGATCACACTCCCTCCCAGAGCCATGAGTCCTGACTCTTAGACCTCGTTGTTCTCATCACAAGAACACCCCAGTTCCCAGAGCCAAGACTAGAACCCAGGATTCCTGTAGCTCTGTGCCTTACAACTCATGACTTCTTTTCTCTGCATCCCCTTCTCCAACGGTGAGGGCCTTTATTTAAACAAACAAACAAACACCAAACCACAGTATTCTACAGTAATTGCCCCACTGGCTGCAGTATCCTTTCATGAGCTGCATCGTTTGTGGGATATCACTGCAGTATTTCCTTTGAATAAGGGTGATCCCGACACCGCTTTAAGGGAAAAACAGGATCGAATGTCCATGGGGCCTTTGGCTGAGGCTCTGGGCTGGGTTTAACTCAGAGACTGTTCAATGAGATGGATCTCTGGTACCCACATACCCAATACAGGGCATGGGGACTACTGACACCCCCAGTCCCCAGCCATCAGAGCACCCATCCATGTATGCTTAGGGCACCATCATTGTGGTGTCTAGGTGCCAACATGGGGCAGCCTGGTGTCACTTCAGCCAGATCCTCAGAGCACCGGCGTTGTCCAATGCTCTGGCACCTTGATGCAGCAGGGTAGGTAGTGCGTGAGCATCAGGATGGGCGCAACCCTTAGCAGCAGCAGCAGATGCATTCTGCCTGCACGGCGAAGCAGCACTGAAATGGTTAATGGACAGACCCACTTTGTTGCTGGCAGCTTCACAAGGTTCTTAGAAGTAACACAAGTTCTGTTGCAGCCATGGATGTCTCTAAACCCCAGCACCAGACTGCAAATCCCAGCTGTAGCATGCGCTCTCGCCAGGAGCAGCAGCAGCCCTGGGGACTAGATGTCTTAGGTGGTTCAGTAACAAACTACACCTCTACCCCGATATAATACTGTCCTCGGGAGCCAAAAAATCTTACCGCGTTACAGGTGCAACCGTATTATATCGAACCTGCTTTGATCTGCTGGAGCGTGCAGCCCTGCCGCCCCCCTCAAGCACTGCTTTACTGCGTTATATCCGAATTCGTGTTATATCGGGGTAGAGGTGTACAGAGCCTTTCAGATCTGTAAGGTCTGTAGCAACATGTCACTGAGCACAATGGCCCACATGCAATGAATTTGGCGGGTCTCAGTCCAAGCACAAAGGTGTGCGTATTACTAGAATCAGCAGCCCCAGCTAAGAGACTGAGGACTGAATGGGCCACGCAGACCGAACTCCCATCTCTCCTGAAAAAGTGAGTCCCTCTGGGACAGTGGTGGGGGGAGGTTGCCCTGCTTTGGGAATACGCAGAAGATTCAGGCTGCAGGGGCTGCCGATGCAGCTACTTTTCCAAACGCTGGATTCCTTTAAAGCCACAGGCGCATTTAGCAGGAGAGCTGAGGCACTCGGCATATTTTCTGCTGCCAAGGTGAGTAGGAAGGTAGCACAGGGAACCTGCAGTGAGGTGGACAAGGGCGTGGGTGGAACCTGCATGACACATGCCTGTCTCTGGCACATCAGAGCTGGGCCAGCCATTGCTCCTGCTCACCCCCTGCCTGTGCAGCCCTTCTCCTGCAATGCCACGGTGGCAGAGGAGAGACACAGAGAAGGATGCATACCCTCCTCACTACCTACTCCTTAGCACAGTCCCTCCAAGCCCTGTGCATGCTAAATTCCTGTTCTGATCTGATTCCTTATCGTCACAGCAGCTGCTGGAGCAGGCTGCAGAGGGAAATCACAGAGAGAATTTAACTAGCAGGAAAAAAATCACAGCAGCAACAGAATTTCCACTATGAAGTAGGGTGGCAAAGTGGGGTTACCCCCACCCCCACACACTGCCCCCTCAGACTCACCCAGCCCCTTCACTCCAATCAGAGGCTTCTTCCCTGTACCCTCCTCCAAGCCTGCTCTTCAGAGACATGGAGTATCCACAGCTCCCTTTGGCTTCAGTGAGGCTTGCAGGTGCTCAAAGGCCCACAGAACATTAGGGTCCTAATGTGCCCCACAGGCCAAACTGTGGGTCCTCAAAAGCAGCCCCTGGCTAACTGGATCAGCTGGAGGCTTGTTGTGTTGAGTGAGGTCAACCAACAAGTTTCTACTCACCTCACCAGGACACAGCAGCATGAGCAAAACGTCCCAGATGTGACTATGGTGCGCAAGGGCCCCTCAGAATCTCTCAGCAGCGCTGGGGTTCATATTCACCTGCCCCAGTACCACAGGCCCCTGCCATCTGAGCCAGAGGAGAATCTCTCCTTTTGCAGTACAGGGCCGAGGACACAGAGTGGAGTACTTCTGAGCCCACAGGACAGTGGTACATGACAGCCAGTTCATTACTTCATGTGAGTAGTGCCTCTGCGTACAGGAATCTCAAAGTGCTTTGAAAAGGGTGGGTGCGGTAAGACACATAGAGGAGACAACAGAATGAGTCAATGAAAGAACTGGGACGAGAACTCCTGAGTTCTGGCCCCCAGTTCTCCTAGCTCTAGCCACTAGACCAGGGCTTCTCAAACTGGGGGTCAGGACTCCTCAAGGGGTCCTGAGGTTATTACATGGGGGGGATCGCGAGCTGTCAGCCTCCACCCAAGCCCCGCTTTGCATCTAGCATTTATAATGGCGTTAAATATATAAAAACATTTTTTTAATGTATAAGGGGTGGGGTCACACTCAGAGGCTTGCAGTGTGAAAGGGGTCACCAGTACAAAAGTTTGAGAACCACTGCACTAGACAATACTGCTTGCCGCTCCGTAATCTGAAAGAGCTGCTTGACCCACTGTCACCCCGGTCACAACTCAAACTGCGTAGTGAATGCTTATAATCCAGCCACCTTGATCCCTGCTGGGGACCCCAGTTGGGTGGATGGTGGGATTAGAGGCCTGGAAATCATAAGGCAGGAAAGGAAAAATGAAAGGAAGACGAGGAGGAAGCAAAAGAAATGAACTTCCAGACACAAGGACAGACAAGTGGCCTTTTCAGGTCTCCTATTTCCTTTCTGTACCCAAACATCTGAAATTTCACTCTTGCAAAGCAATGAATGACAGGGGGAGAGAGGAGACTGTGCTTCACAGAGTGACGAGAGGGATCTGACATGCTTGTCTTGTCGATTATTCACACCGCCACCCTGGGGGATTTTCTGTATGCTGACATTCAACCCTACCACCGCGGCTGTGTGGAAGAAAGCGGCGGGGAGGGCATTAGAGGCAGGTTTGATGAAGCTGAGGCCTACACTTAGGGTCCATTACATTTCACTTAAGCTGTAGAGTCCAGTTGGAACATTTTGCTGGCTAGAGGGTTTTCTCCCTGTAAACTACCCATGGTCCTTTCTCTCATGCCACCTTCACCCACTTTCCTCTTCTGATCCATGTCACAAGTCACATCACATTTCTGATGAAATCCATTTCCTCCAACTGTCCTTCCAACCAGGAAGTCACTTTGTCGATTAGTCAATAGTCACTTCCTGTCCCATATAATGTCACTTCCTCTTGCTTGTCACATTGCTTTGGAGAAAAGCAAAAAACTCACCTCTTCCTGCTCCCAGGCAAAGCTTCATCTGAAGAACTCCAGGACCAAATATTTTGGGAGGTGCAGAGGCTGGCCAAACTTATCCACAATTTGGAGGCAGGCAACTCAGCAGGAAGAAATCTGTGAGTCAGGGCCACACAGAGATTTTGGGGGCCCCGGGCAAAATCTGAAATGAAGGCTCCTCACCTTTCCAAAAAATTACCACTGAGGGAGGCCCTGGTGACAAGGAATTGGAGAGCAAGCCTGCTCCCCACTTCCCCTGCAGCGGAGGTTCCTGCCCTATGGATCTGGGCCCAGCTCCACACTCTGGGTCTTGCAACCTGGCACATGGAGCTGCAGCGCCACTCAGGTTTGGCCTGGCATCATGATGGAGAGGCAGCCAGGCCAAACAGGAGTGGCATTGTGACCCCGTGTGCCAAATCCCAAGTCCATTCAGTTTGGGGGCCCTCTCAAAGGGGATGGGCAAACTGTCCATTATGCCCACCCTCCCCTCTGTGAGGCCCTGCTGTGAATCACACAGTGGATCCCAATCCTGCATGCAAAGATCTCTAGTTCGGATGAGTTACTTGCATTCACCAGCTGGGAGCAGAAATATCCCCAAAGAGCCTGGACACCTGAGATTTTGAGCCCAGCTTTGCAGACCGTCTTTGGTGCTTCTCTGAACTCCAAATGCCCATACTTCGAAGTGCCTCTGTCGCCAGCGTTGACGCATCATTACGGGGGGCAATGGTGAGATGGTTAAGGCACAAGGCTGAAAGTCAGGACTCATGGTTCTTTTCCCAGCTGCAGCAGTCCTGAATTCCACTCCCAAGAGTCTTAGGGCTGGTCTACACTACGGGGGAAAATCAATCTTAGATACGCAACTTCAGCTACGTGAATAATGTAGCTGAAGTTGAAGTATCTAAGATCGAATTACTGTCCTCACGGCATGGGATTGATATCCCCCTGTCGATTCCACAACTCCGTTCAGGTTGGTGGAGTTACGGAATCGATACAAGCGCGTTCGGGAAATCGATATATCGCGTCTAGATGAGATGCGATATATCGATCCCCGAGCAATCGATTGCTACCCACTGTATCGGCGGGTAGTGAAGACGTACCCTTAGTTCCCAGTCCCATGATCTGACCTGTAGCTTTTCACTGACCTCATTCTCTCCAAGATCTGAGAAAAGAACCTAGGTGACCTTACTCCCACTACCCTAATCTAAGCACTAGACCTCATTAATAATAATAATACCTGGCTGTTATCTAGGGCTTTTCATCAGTAGCCTCAAAGTGTTTTACACAGGAGGTCAGTATCATTGTCCCCATTTTCCAGATGGGGAAACCAAGGCACAGAGAGGGGAGATTACTTGCTTATGGTCACCCAGTGGAAGAGCCGGGACTAGAACCAGTCCAAACCAGTGCTCTGCCATCTAGGCCACACTGCCTCCTATTCACCTCCTCCCAGAGTGGGGAACAGGAGTTTGCTAGACCATGCCCCTCTCTATGCTATGGATACTCCTAGGGGGCAGTTCTCCAAGAAAGCACATGGCCAAAGTGCAGCCATGACATTCAGTCTCACCATGTGTCTGTAATAACCAAAACCGAAGCCTCCACAGGGCCTGCTACCCAAGCCGTGGGGCGGGGGAGGGACTTTCCCTCCAGTCTCCCTCCTAGAAAGGTGCAATCAGGCTGTGAGATTCTGAGCCTGCTGCGCCTTGCCCTTGCTTGCTGTCCCTGGTGTGCACTGCAGGCTGGGGAGTGCCCATTCTCTTTCCTCTCGGGCACTTAACTAAAATGGGCTTTTTGCTCGGGAGCTCCTATTGTGGCCTGCTGCCGCCTGCTTCCCAGAGCATGAAGGGGTTAATGGATTTCCCAGCAGGTCGCTCTGCTGCTGCTGGAGGAATGAAGCACTTAACAGACTCCTGGTCTCAGCACTTTTAAATTCCAGGGCGTTGGGAGGCAGCTGATCTGGGGGAGGGGGAAGGCAGCACTGTCTGCAGGCCCTTGGCCAGAGGAGGGGAGCAGTCACAGAGAGAAAAATGAGGCAGAGACTTGGGGATTCTGTGCAATTGCTCAGGCGCTGGAATAAAGCCTAGGGAAGATCCACCCAGTCTGGTCACCTGCTGCAGAGGAAAGGAAAACAGGGTCTTTAGATGCACAGAGACACCCAGGGTATGTCTATGCTGCAATTAGAGGTCCAAGCCAGCTGACTTGGGCTTGTGGGGCTCTGATGAAGGCGCTGTTCAACTGCAGTATAGATGTTTCGGCTGCGGCTGGAGACCGAGCTCTGGGAGCATCCCCTCTCACAGGGTCTCAGAACCCGAGCTCCAGTTCGAGTCCAAATGTCTACGCTGCAATTCACCAGCCCCTTAGCCCAAGCCTGAGAGCCCAAGTCATCTGGCATGGGCCAGCTGTGGTTTTCAACTGTAGTGTAGACATAGCCTGAGGAACAGAGAGAGCACAGGACAGAGGATACGAGGAGAAGCCAGGCAGCCACCTCTCATGCATCTCTAATATCTAACCCAGATTAAAGGGAGATTTAGGAGGGATCTTCCATAGCATTCATGAGATCACATGAACAAACACATATGCATAATATTGATCTGGCCAGTATATGAGCACCACTGTCCTCTTCTGGATGGACTTAGAACGGCTCAGTTGTGTGTCATATGCCCTGTATTGCTAACAGATCCTGGAGATTATCCTTTTTAGCTCAAGCCTTGTTCTTTAGGAGAGAAGGATCTGGTCAGTACCTGGCAAATTAGTCGAAACAATAGTTAAGAATAAAATTGTCAGACATAGAAAAACATAAACTGTTGAGCAATAGTCAACATGGTTTCTGTAAAGGGAAATCGTGTCTTACTAATCTATTAGAGTTCTTTGAAGGGGTCAACAAACATGTGGACAAGGGGGATCCAGTGGACATAGTGTACTTAGATTTCCAGAAAGCCTTTGACAAGGTCCCTCACCAAAGGCTCTTATGTAAATTAAGCTGTCATGGGATAAAAGGGAAGGTCCTTTCATGGATTGAGAACTGGTTAAAAGACAGGGAACAAAGGGTAGGAATTAATGGTGAATTCTCAGAATGGAGAGGGGTAACTAGTGGTGTTCCCCAAGGGTCAGTCCTAGGACCAATCCTATTCAATTTATTCATAAATGATCTGGAGAAAGGGGTAAACAGTGAGGTGGCAAAGTTTGCAGATGATACTGAACTACTCAAGATAGTTAAGACCAAAGCAGATTGTGGAGAACTTCAAAAAGATCTCACAAAACTAAGTGATTGGGCAACAAAAGGGCAAATGAAATTTAATGTGGATAAATGTAAAGTAATGCACATTGGAAAAAATAACCCCAACTATACATACAATATGATGGGGGCTAATTTAGCTACCACGAGTCAGGAAAAAGATCTTGGTGTCATCGTGGATAGTTCTCTGAAGATGTCCACGCAGTGTGCAGAGGCAGTCAAAAAAGCAAACAGGATGTTAGGAATCATTAAAAAAGGGATAGAGAATAAGACTGAGAATATACTATTGCCCTTATATAATTATATCCATGGTACGCCCACATCTTGAATACTGTGTACAGATGTGGTCTCCTCACCTCAAAAAAGATGTTCTAGCACTAGAAAACGTTCAGAAAAGGGCAACTAAAATGATTAGGGGTTTGGAGAGGGTCCCATACGAGGAAAGATTAAAGAGGCTAGGCCTCTTCAGCTTGGAAAAGAGGAGACTAAGTGGGGATATGATAAAGGTATATAAAATCATGAGTGATGTAGAGAAAGTGGATAAGGAAAAGTTAATTACTTATTCCCATAATACAAGAACTAGGGGTCACCAAATGAAATGAATAGGTAGCAGGTTTAAAACAAATAAAAGGAAGTTCTTCTTCACACAGTGCACAGTCAACTTGTGGAACTCCTTACCTGAGGAGATTGTGAAGGCTGGGACTATAACAATGTTTAAAAGGGAACTGGATAAATTCATGGTGGCTAAGTCCATAAATGGCTATTAGCCAGGAAGGGTAAAGAACAGTGTCCCTAGCCTCTGTTTGTCACAGGGTGGAGATGGATGGCAGGAGAGAGATCACTTGTTAGGTTCACTTCCTCTGGGGCACCTGGTATTGGCCACTGTCGGTAGACAGATACTGGGCTAGATGGACCTTTGGTCTGACCCAGTATGGCCATTCTTATGTTCTTATTCTGTCTCTGCAAGAGGCAAGTCTGAATGTCCTAAAAATGCATGTACCCCCCTTTCACGGTTTCCTGTTTATTTAAGAGCCCCTATGGTCTTTCCCTGCAAATGCAGACCCCGCTTGCAACTGAGGCAGCTCAGAAGTTAGGGAGTCAGCTGGGGAGTTGCCGGGGACAGAGATCTCAGTCCTGGGGCTGAACCTCCCGAGCCTCACACCTTGTGCAATCATTTGTGCAGGGCCTGTCCTTTTGTTCTCCATTTGTGCCTGGCACAGTGGTCCATGAGGGGGGCTTCTAGGTGCTACCGTAATCCACTGAACAGATAATGTACAGCTCCCAGCACAACGAGGTCTTGGTCCACGATGGACTCCTAGGCGCTACCGAAATATAAATGAATAATGACAATAACACCTGGTGCCTCGGCCTGGCGGCTGCTGGTTGTACAGAGAGGGTTGGATCTGCTGCTCAGAAAGGACTTGCAGGATTTCAGACCAGGCAGCTGAAGTGGGTGCGGGGCGAAGTGTGTAGCTAGGTGGCCCTGTTGGAGGTAACCGGCAGATCTGGTGTAGGAGCTCCTTTGGAAGGATTAGAGCGTTATCACCCCAATGCAAGCTGGCAAGGGGCGCCCTACCTGTTGGCAATAAATGCTGAGCTGGGTGAGCTTCTCTTTACAGTCAAACCCACAGCTCTCATTACATTCTGGTCACACAGATGGAACAACAGTGAGGGGGAGACAAGCAGAAGGCCAGAGAGAGAAGAGCTTAAGGAAATGAGAGGCGGGAGGTCTATTAATCAGGCCCCTGTGACAGTAATAAATCTCCCTCTTTGAATGACCAATGTGTTGCTATAATTGAAGCTGAGCAGGAGAAAGCGAGCTGCACACCGCGGCTGGGCGGAGGCTTTTGAGGGCACACTGCGGATTCTGCTGCTACAAGGCGGTGCAGGAGTAAGACACGTGGTTCTCTGCCCACATATTTCCATCCACCAGGAAAACCCACGCACAGAGTCACCCCCGCACACGCACACTCACTCACTCCTTGGACACTCACCACTTGGCCAACAGATGCAGGGAACCCCAGGGGCTCCTTCTCAGAAGAGCCCCGTCCTGGATGGAGTAGGAGTTGGGGGCTTAGCCCTTGCTTTGGAAGGAGGTGAGGATGGGGAAAGTGTAGCGCTCCCGTGAATCATGCAGCTGCATATAGCAAGGGATGCCCCTCTGAGGCATACATGAGTGTTAAGCAGAAACAATGATGGAAGCGTAACTCCTGAGTTGTATGAAGCATTGTAAGGGTTTCTGGGAGCACAGAAAAGGACTGGAGCTCACACCAAGGCTCAGAGCAAAAGTGGGGACCCTCAGTGAGGTTGGCATGAGCCCATTTTCCCAGGGATACCCGCTGTCTTAGAAGTTCAGGCCCCGATAACTCCTAAATCCAAATCAAAGCTCAGTCAAACCTCCCAGGCCTGAGCTTCCCTGGTCTGTATCAAAACTGCCACAGTGGGACTTTTGCACAATTGTGCATTTTCATCCAAAGGACCTCAGTGTGCTAAACAAACTGAGCCGGCCTCGCACCTAGGGAGGCTGCTATCATCCCCATTGCACATGGGGGGGGGGGAAACTGAGGCACAGAGAAGCGACCAGCCCAGGCTTACTCAGCAAGTCCGTGGTACAGCTGACAAGTGGAGCCTAGATGCTGTCACCTCTTTGCCCACCGCTGCCCTCTCAGAATTAGGGAGAGAGAGTCCTGACTCCCAATCCCGGTACTCTACTGACCAGATCACACTCCACCATCCCGGAGCCAGGAGCAGCACGCAGGAGTCCCAGTTCCCAGCACCAGAGCTAAGGAGGCGCCATGAAGAGAAGGACTGTGCGTGGGAATGATTGAAATGGGACAGTTCATTCCCCCCCACTTCATTCCCAGCCACTGGAATCTCTTCCCAGCTTGGGCAGCCTTTGGGAGTCCAACAGCGCCACCTGGTGCGCTCGAGGGGGATCGAGCAGGAGCAAGAAATAAGGTCCCAGAGAAATGGAAACACCAAAGGGAAGATTGTTGGGACAGGGGGAGATGAGTCATCAGCAGCTTGACACCAAGTGATAGGCACATTCAAAGCTCTGTCTGATCTACAGCGTCATTCATCTAAATGGACCTGCTGTGCTGTCCAAACAGAGAGAACAAGGTCTGCACACAGAAACCACTCACCACTGAAACTCAGCCACATCTGGGGTAACAGCCCATAGCAAGGCTGCTTATCACATTAGGACAGGAAGTGAAAGGGAATTCTGTATTCAGCTGAAACTGCAAGGAAAATTCAGGGAGGCAGAATGGAATTATCTAGCTTGGAATTAGGCCAATCATTCTGAGCTAACATTGGGACTCCTGCAGAAAGTAACACGTGATCTTTAATGACCACACATCTTGTTATGACAGCTAATTTGAATATGGGTGCCTCTAGCAGCATAATGCCCTTTAAAAGGCTGGTGTCAGCCCTGAGCCAGAGACTACAGCACCCACAGACCCACTCCATGCCACAGAGAGACCTGATGCTGAGCAAGCCTACAGCTGCGTAGCTGGTCAGAGCTCACTGTACCACAGCACAGGATGGCCCAGCTGCAGCTCCCTTGGCCACTACCCATGGCAGCCGCATTTAGCAACCACACTTGTTAGTCTCTAAGGGACCACAAGCACCCCTGTTCTTTTTACATTTTTCACACTCCCTGCTATGCCCTGGCGTCAGGGTATCCCCTTCACCCCAGCCCCTCTCACCAGGGGCCTCCCCCAGCCTGTAGTAACACCATGATCCTCTGGTGGAGATACCAGCATTTCCAAGGCAACAAGGTGGGATTTCTTAAAAGCAGAAAGAAAGAAAACAGGTTGGAAAACAAGGGAAGAGAATTTGAGGGACCGGGAGGGAGTGGGGAGGTGGGGGCCAGGTACACAGAAATCAGTGTTAACCATTAATGCAGCTGTGGAGTTCTTCAGAAATGAGATTAATTCACAAAGTAGGGAGGCCTGAGCACCCAGCAGGTGTCATCAGGCTGCTGACACAGGATCTAGGGATTAGATCCAAAGCACAGTATGACATCAGAGGGGAAGGATTTGAATACACAAGAGGATTTGCAGCTCCTGATCAGACCAATGGGACCATCTAGCCCAGTGTCCCCCCACTCACTGCAGGACTGGATTGGACCAATGGGCCTATCTAGCTCAGTACCCTCCCATATCAGTTGCCCTGGATGAGCCCAATGGGGCCATCTAGCCCCAGTATCCCTATCCCCCCTTTCCTGCTGCATTGGATCAGCTCAATGAGGCCCACTAACCAGGTACCCTTCCCTTCCCTACCACACGAGATCACACGGTAGCCTGGCAGCTCAGTGGTTCTTAGCCTTCTTCCATTTGCAGACCCCTAAAAAGTTTCCAGTGGAGGCGCAGACCCCGTTGGAAATCTTAGAGATACTCTGCAGACCCCCTGCAGACCACCGGATGAGAACCACTGTTCTATGGTAAAGACAACATTTCGTGGACCCCTTAGCCCCAGTCTGCTGCCCCAGGGGTCAAGACACTACAGGTTGAGAACCACTGCAGTAGCCCCTCCTACCATGGAAGACTGGGACAGACCAATGGTCCATATATAGACTGATGGCTCCTCTAGCTTGGTATCCCCACTTCTCTGCTGTGCTGGATCAGTGGTCTGTAGTAGCCCCCCCGGAAGGAATCCATATAGGTACAATTTTTCCAGGTACCCTCTTAAGTTGCCTGGAACTGTGGAGTAGCTAGGGGAGTGGGAGCTCACAGACAGAGGCCTCCAGTGATGGGGAAGTCAAAAGAGCAAGAAGTCTTGGCTTCCCCAGGACATGGTCTTCCATGGACAACAAAATGGCACCCAGTGACTGCTCTGACCCTGTGACCTGGTTGACAGAACAACCAGCCCTGCTGCATGGAACTGGTCTTCCACTTACTCCCATTCCTTGCGCTGCGCCTGGGGGGTGCTGTGGATCTTGTGGGCTTGATGCGCCATGATGATATCACGGTGGTCCACCACACCCCCGCGCCTCTTGAATGAGGGGACCTCCTGGCCGGGGCTCATCTGGTGGTACCGCATGTCCTGGAAGCTGGGGAAGCCACCGTGGAAGGGGTAGTCCGGGGTGGCTGGCCCACGGCCCTCATGCACGGCGTCATAGTAGCTGGGAGGAGACAGCATGGAAGTGCGGACCATGGTACGTTTCGCCATCCATGGGCCTTTCCAGACGGCTGTGAATGTGAAGCTGTGGAGACAGGGCACATACGGGGGTCAGGAGGAGATCGATTTTGGGAAAAGAATGGGATGGGGGAGAGGGCAGAAACACACCCCTCCTTCCCTGGTGTGGGGCAGGACTGATAGGGGCAGAGACAGACCCAATGCCCTGATGGAGTAGGAGAGAGGTACAGAGACTCCTGTGCCCAAGAGAAGAGTGGGGTCAGTGGTTATAGCTAGTGAGTATGGGTCAGGACTCCTGGGTTCTAGTCCAGGGGTCAGCAACCTTTCAGAAGTGGTGTGCCAAGTCTTTGTTTATTCACTCTAATTTAAGATTTCACATGCCAGTAATACATTTTTACATATTTAGAAGGTCTCTTTCTATAAGTCTATAATATAACTAAACTATTGTTGTATGTAAAGTAAATAAGTTTTAAAATTTTTTTAAGAAGCTTCATTTAAAATTAAATTAAAACGCAGAGCCCCCTGGACATTTTGAAGCCGGATCGGTGCTTCAGGGATGTTTGACTCGGGGATTCCAATTCCAATCGTTCTCTATCAATCCATCTTAATCAAACTGGTAAACAGAGCTCTAAAAAGTACACTTCCTCTTCCAAATTTTGTTCTGGCACCTTGGACATTTTACAAATTAGGCACATTTTAGACATTAAAAAAGATAAATAAAAGATAAAGAGCCACCTCTGAGGATTTCTAATGTAAACTCCAACCCAAGATCAGGTTCTGAATCCACAGCTTGCTCCAGTGTAGCAAAAATAAAAACCGCCATGTGTTACATTGGCCACCAGGGGGAGCTCTGAGCACCCCTGAGAGATGCTGGAAACATTCTGGCAGAGAATTAATTTGTTAAAATGGAATTTTTTTTTTAATCAAGAAAAATATGCTTAGGAACATAGGGATACCCATATCGTGTCAGACCAACGGCCCAGATAGCCCAGCACTCTGTCTCTGATGGTGGCCAGTGCCAGATCCTTCAGGGATAATCTGCCCTCTTGTGAAGACGCAGGTTCACCCCCTTAAGTTAATTTTGGCCTGCTAAAACTGAGCCAAAATGTTAGCATGCATCTACTTGAGTTCAGGGAGGGCCTAGCTAGCTCATTAGTCAAGCCTGACCTAAACGCAACCCCTTTTCCTAGTCAAGACCAGGCCAATGAGAGCTTGCATTTATAAATGCATGAAACAATTAAGCAGTATTATATGGAGTATGTGGCCTGGTTAAAACTGCAGGCTTAGAGAAAAGCCTCATAGCCCAAGAACTAGGGGTCACCAAGTGAAATGAACAGGCAGAAGGTTTAAAACAAATAAAAGGAAGTTCTTCTTCACACAACGCACAACCTGTGGGATTCCTTGCCAGACTGCAAATGGAGGTGTCATTGCAAAGCAGGTAGGGCTGCCCATGCTAGCTTCAGTCTAGCTGGCATAGGTAACAAAAGCAGTGAAAAGCAGCGTGGGCCCTAGCATGGGCCAGCAACCCAAGTACATAGCCAGGGCCCATGGCAGGCTTGTAGTGGGGCAGGAGCCTGCACTGAAGTTTCCACCACTCTGTCCCCACTCTCACCATTCCCCACACCAGCTAGAATGGGCAGGCCTTCCTGTGCTGCAACCACACCTTTGCCTGAGGTGTCGACATATCCTGAGACTCATCCCGTCACCCAGCAAGGGGTTCAGGCCCTGACGCAGTGCAGATTGGTGGGGGCATTTCTTTATGGCCCAGTCTCCAATACGATTGTTAATTGCGTTTGTCACCAGTTAGCGGCATGGAAAGGGATTCTGGCCATACACCACACAGCTAATGCTCTCTTAGTAACTGGGGAAGTTAACAGTGTTTCTCCCTACCTGGCCTGTAACCCATTCAGTCACGGGTTGGGTATTTTTAAGGGCATCTCCTCTAACATGCTGTGTGACATGCACTGCACCTCGTTCAACAGAGCTCTGGTAGGACACTCCAGTGAATCAACTCCTGTGTTTCTCTGAATAACTAGTGCCTGCTGAGCTAGGGTGACCAGGGGTGTCCGGTTTTCAACACCTGGTCAAAAAGGGATCCTGGCAGCTCTGGTCAGCACCAAGGACCGGGCTGTTGACTGTCCATTGGCAGTGCTGTGCAGTGGGGCTGGCAGGCTCCCTGCTAGCCTCCACACTGCGTGGCTCCCGGGAAGCAGCCAGCATGTCCTCACTCGAGCTCCTATGCGTAAGGACAGCCAGGGAGCTCTGCACGCTGCCCCTGGCCCAAGCACCGTCCCCATGCTCTCTATTGGCCAATAGGAGTGCAGGGGCGGCACCTGTGGATGGGGCAGCATGCAGAGCTGCCTGGCCGCACCTCTGTGTAGGAGCCAGAGTGGGGACATGCTGTTGCTTTCAGGAGCTGCTTGAGATAAGTCCTGCCCAGAGCCTGCACCCCTGACCCCTTCCCGGGCCCCAACCCCCTGCCCCAGCCCTGATCCCCCTCCCGTCCTCTAAACCCCTCAGTCCCAGCCCAGAGCACCCTCCTGCACCCAAAACCCTCATCCCCAGCCCCTCTCCAGAGCTCACACACCCAGCCGGAGCCCTTACCCTCCCCCCCTGTGCCCCAACCTCGTGCCCAGCCCGGAGCTCCCTCCCACACCCTGAACCCCTCATTTCTGGCCACACCCCAGAGTCCACACCCCCAGCCAGAGCCCTCAAGCCTTCCAGCACCCTAGCCCCCTGAACCAGCCCGGTGAAAATGAGTGAGTGAGTGAGGGTGGGGAGAGCAAGCAACAGAGGGAGTGGGGATGGAGTGAGGGGGGTGAGGCCTTAGAAAAGGGGGGGGAATGGGAGGGGCCTCAGAGGAGGGGCAGGGCAAGGGTATTCAGTTCTGTGCGAGTAGAAAGTTGGCAACCCTGGCCAAGGCACTAGTCCCAGGAGTGCACTGGTGCAAACACGTTCAGCCAGCATGAGCAGGGCAGAGATTTGATCACTTTGAAGCTAAGGCTGAATTGGAAATGGTCCCCTAGAAGTAATAGGCCCCTTAGCCCATCACTGATTAGCCATCACTGACCCCCGGTCAGTCCCACCAACCTGGGACCACAATGGAGTTGCCAACCCTAGAGGCGAAAGGCCCTGTATGCCATTCCTCAACCCTGAGCCAGCCTGTCCCCCTGACCTGAGGCCAGCTTCCCTGTCTCAGTGCAAACTCCACATGGTGGGGCTGGCACCTGTCACAGCCCAGAAACAGGAAGAACAGGACAGCTGCTGCTGCCAGGCTGCAGAGAAGAGGTAAGAGGGACAGAGTGAGCTTTGATGAGAACTCAGCAAACATTGCTTTCTGGAGCCCCAGCTACAGCAGAAGGTAGAGCGCCTGGCATGAACACAAAACAAACCTGCCACAGCTTCCGTGGCACATGTGTGTCTATCATTAAAAAAAAAGTTAGCAGAAAGCATGTGGGAGGGGTATATTTACACAGGAGAAAGGTGGGGAGGCTGCTGATGTGTTTGCAAATTGACAGCAAATAGATTTAATAGACGCTGAGAGAGGTAGGGCCAGAGGTATCAGGGCTGGGCAGCAAGAACCCATTGAGCTGGGGACACTGGATTGAAATGGAGAGCCTTTCATCTCCTCCTCCCTAGTTCTAGTCTTTGTTCTGGGAAGGGACTAGGGTCTATTGGTTAGAACAGACAGCTTGCAAGACTTCAAACCTGTCACATCATCTCTCGCAGGGCCACCCAGAGGATTCAGGGGGCTTGGGGCAAAGCAGGGTTGCTGCGGGGCTTGTACTTACCCGGCGGTGGTCTGGGTCTTCGGCGGCAATTCAGTGGTGGGCCCTTTAGTCACTCCTCATCTTTGGCACCACTGAAGGGCCCCCCGCTGCCGAAATGCCGCCAAAGACCTGGAGTGACTGAAGGGCCCCCCGCCGCTGAAATGCCGCCAAGGACCTGGACCACCGCTGGGCCAGTGCTCTCAGGGCATTTCAGTGGCGGGGGGCCCTTCAGTTGCTCCGTGTCTTTGGCAGCACTGAAGGGCCCTCCCCCCACTTCCGAAATGCCGCCGAAGACCTGGACCGCCACTGGGCCAGGGCTCGTGGGGCTCCTGTGGGGCCCAGGGCCTGGGGCAAATTTCCCCACTCCGCCTCGACCTCTCATGCCTCAGATTACCCCTCCCTAAAATTCGGTCTGAGATTTTCAAAGGAGTCTGATCTGAGGGAGTCAGATTTCAGTGGGATTTGGGCACCTTTGAAAATCATAGCTTTAGTCTGTAAGCTCTTCCTAGCAGGAACTGTATCTTCCCTGCTACAGACATTATCTTTAGTCTGTACGCTCTTCCTAGCAGGGACGGTTTCCCACAGTATTCTTGCCAGCAAGTTAAAAAGTATGGATTGGATGAATGGACTATATGGTAGATAGAAAGCTGGCTAGATTTTCAGGTTCAACGGGTAGTGATCAACGGCTCAATGTCTAGTTGGCAACTTTTATCAAGCAGAGTAACCCAGGGGTTGGTCCTGGGGCTGGTTTTGTTCAACATCTTCATTAATGATCTGGATGATGAGATGGATTGCACCCTCAGCAAGTTCGCAGAAGACGCTAAGCTACGGGGGAGAGGTAGATATGCTGGAGGGCAGGGATAGGGTCCAGAGTGACCTAGACAAATTGGAGGATTGGGTCAAAAGAAATCTGATGAGGTTCAACAAGGACAAGTGCAGAGTCCTGCACTTAGGATGGAAGAATCCCAGGCACTGCTACAGACTAGGGACCGAGTGGCCAGGCAGCAGTTCTGCAGAAAAGGACCTGGGAGTTACAGTGGATGAGAAGCTGGATAGGAGTCAGCAGTGGGCCCTTGTTGCCAAGAAGGCTAATGGCATTTTGGGCTGCATTAGTAGGATCATTGCCAGCAGATCGAGGGACGTGATCATTCCCCTCTATTCAGCACTGGTGAGGCCACATCTGGAGTATTGTGTTCGGTTTTGGGCCCCCCACTGCAGAAAGGATGTTGACAAATTGGAGTGAGTCCAGTGGAGGACAACAAAAATGATTAGGGGGCTGGGGCACATGACTTATGAGGAGAGGCTGAGGGAACTGGGCTTGTTTAGTCTGCAGAAGAGAAGAGTGAGGGGGGATTTGATAGCTGCTTTCAATTACCTGACAGGGGGTTCCAAAAGGGATGGAGCTGGGCTGTTCTCAGTGGTAGCAGATGACAGAACAAGGAGCAATGGTCTCAAGTTGCAGTGGGGGAGGTCTAGGTTGGATATTAGAAACACTATTTCACTGGGAGGGCGGTGAAGCACTGGAATGGGTTCCCTAGGGAGGTGGTGGAATCTTCATCCTCAGAAGATTTTAAGGCCCAGCTTGACAAAGCCCTGGCTGAGATGATTTCGTTCAGGGGTGGGCAAACTTTTTGACCCGAGGGCCACATCTGGGTATGGAAATTGTATGGGAGCCATGAATGCTCATGAAATCAAGGGTTGGGGTGTGGGAGGGGGTGAGGGCTCTGGCTAGGGGTGTGGGCTCTGGGGTAGGGCCAAAAATGAGGAGTTTAGAGTATGGGAGGGGGTTATGAGCTGGGGCAGGGGGTTGGGGTACAGGGAGGGGTTCTGACTGGGGGTGCGGGCTCTGGGGTGAGGCTGGGAATGAGGGGTTGGGGTGCAGGAGGGTGCTCTGGGCTGGGACTGAGGGGTTCAGCGGGCGGGAGGGGGATCAGTGCTGGGGCAGGGGATCAGGGCACATGAGGGGATCAGGGGTGTTGGCTCCAGGTGCTTCCCTCAAACAGCTCCCAGAAGCAGCAGCATATTCCCCTCCAGTTCCTAAGCAGAGGGGCAGCCAGGCAGCTGTGTGTGCAGCCCTGTCTGCAGACACCACCCCTGCAGCTCCCATTGGATGCAGTTCCAGGCCTAAGGGAGCTGCAGGAGTGGAACTTGGGGTTGGGGCAAGAAAGTCCATGTTGGGCCTTTTTCTAGAGTGGGGATTCCAACCTGAGCTGCTTATGTCCCAGGTGATGGCCTGAGCCACTGAGAAAAGGGCTGGGGGTGGAGGAGAAGGAAGAGGAGGTTACAGCAGCAGCACTACCTCCCCTCTTCCCCTTCCTCCCCTCCTCTGCCCATTTTGTGAATGGGCAAAACTCCTTGTGTCAATTCTCCAATCATTTCAGGTTGACCGATATGGTATTTTTCATCGAATAAACTATTCATCTGAAAATTTTCACTCAGCTCTAATCCTAATACAATGGGGCTCATATCTGTCTCCCAGGGGAGGGAGGTTGTTTGGTTTAGTTGTTTGGGCAGAAAGGGTTAAGTAGAAAGACCGATGGGTTAGGCAGCCTTAGCTATAGGATAGCAGCAGCAAAGCATTAGCCATCCCCCCCACCCCCCTCCTCTCACACTGCTGCTGTTTCCAAGGCTTTGTGATCACTGCCCAGGACCCCTGGCAAGGATGGAATAGCTGTGGGCACAGCTGGGTGAGCAATTCCCATCGCTCATTAACAATTTTCTGCTGCAATGGGCCAGCAACTTCCTACTGAAGCCATTAGGTTAATGTCTCCATGATTAAAACACGCACAGGCGCACAGCGAATGCCTGCGGAGACTCAGCAAAGGGGATGGGTGGGCTGCTGTGCATGGTACTGGGACCACCACATAAGGTGCGCTCATGCTGACATTTCATTCTCTGATGACCTGAATCTTGGTAGCCAACCTTAGCCTCCTCGTATGCAGTGAACAAGGTGAAGGGAAATAAAGACTGCATTCTTAACCTGTTCAAATTTGCCCAGCTCTGCTGGATACATAAGGGGATAAATATCCCCTTGAGATGCCTGGTCCCATGTACCTAGCCAGCATGTGGGGGCCCAAATCCCACCCCACATTGGCTGTCATCACTGAGGATTTGAGGGAGCTGCTAGCACTGAAGGAGCTCTGTTATCATAGAGCAGCCACTGGCACAAGTCACGTGGACCACCCTAGGTGAAGGGTTTCCTAAAGTTCACAGTGCAAACAAGTCAGTCCCTTCAAACCACTACCACTGATCATGCCGAACGACGAACCAGCAGAAAAAGAGTTAAAGTGTGTCACCCTCTCCTGACTTAAAGCTGTCTAGCACCTTTCTTTACAGAGTACAGGATCTGTGCAGAGGTCATTTCACCCACCAGGGGTCACACCAGCTCTTTAACAGTGAACAGCAATGCCACACAACAGTTTGAGACAGGAAGTGAACGATAATGCCATTTCCAGTTGAAACCACTGGGCGATTGAGGGATGAAGAATAAAATTAACTCAACTGGGATTTGCTCAAGACATCAGCACTAATCTCCCAGTTCTTGGGGCAAACTATCAGGGGACCTTTAAGGAGCACAAATGGCGAGGCCCCAGGTCTGTGTGTGACTTTTCTTGCAGTTCAGTGCCTGCTAGCACCAACCTGGTTTAGTACTGTCTTAAGTGGAAGGATAGATACCCCCTAATAATGAATCATCAGCCCCACTTTCCACTCCACCTGGATCTTCCTTAGCCGACCAGCCAGGTGCTGATCCAGCCTAGCATCAGAAACAGAACTTCGAGTGTTGCAGGGATTCAGCCAGAAGAGGCCACATGCCAACCAGCCATGATTGTTACTGTTTCTCCTGACACAGGCTCCCATCTTGAAAGAGTTAATACTTGAAGGGTAACTATCAGGAGTCCTGATTCCCTCAATAGATGGATTTTCTATAATGCATCGCTGTTCTAACCGCTAGACCTAGGCAGTCTCAAATCCTAATTCTGCTGCTTTAATCACACTCAGTCTCCCAGAAACAGAACCCAGGAGTCCTGAGCCCCCATCACCTGCTCTGACCACTTCACAATAATTCCTTCCAAAGCTAGGAAGAGAACCCAGGTCTACTCAGATACTGTCTCACACCCACAGCTCATACTCAGAGCTGAGTCTGAGAAGCTGCTTTTAACCATTAAGCTACATTGTCTGCTATGATTCAGGCTGGATAACAAGAAGTGGCAGAGATTTCACACCTGAAGGAATTTATTCTCACTGCCCACCCGTCTATCACCCAGATCCATCTCTCTGCCGGAAACAGAATGTTTTTGCATCTCTACAGATGGATCTGCCACGCGAGCATCTCACAGCAGCTACAGCACAAGCTGCTTCCCTATGCAGCACACTTCCTGGTGGGGTTTTCCCCAAGTCATGCGCTCCCTAAATACCTATCAATAATCTTAATAATAATGACCAAATGACAGGTGTAATTATTAGCAGCAATGCTTTACGCAGCTGGAGCACTTGTCACAAGAGGATCTCAAAGCACCTGCTGGACTCCACTGTGCAGCACCACTGAGGTAAGTATTAGTAATAGTCAGATATAGGGACTGTTGTAAGAAATACATTATTATTATTTCTTAGGTGTATTACGGTAATGTTTAGGAGCCCCAATCATGGCCTAGGACCTCATTGTACTAGGTGCTGTACATTTATTAAGTGTATTACAGTAGCGCAGGCCTGAACAACATATGGCCCGTGGGCCACGTGCAGCCCACAGAGCCTCACTGTGCAGCCCGGGGGGATTCTAAATCCCCAGCACACGGCGCTCTGCGGGCAGCCCAGAGCCCTTTGAATCCCGGCTGCGGCAGGGAATCAAAGGGCTCTGTGCTGCCCGCAGCAGTGGGGAGCCCAGAGTCCTTTAAATCCCAGCCATGGCTGGGAATCAAAGGGCTCTGTGCTGCCCGCAGAGATTCCCAGCTGTGGCTAGGATTTAAAGGGCTCAGGGCTCCCCGCAGCTGCGGGCAGCACAGAGCCCTTTGAATCCCAGCCCACGGCCGCTGATTGCCCCCTCCCCGGACCCCTGCCCCAACTGCCCCCCAGGACCCACCCCCTATCTAAATGCTGCTGATTCTTGTCCCCCGATTGCCCCCTCCTGAGACCCCTGCCCCTAACTGCCTCTTGGGACCCCAACCCCTATCTAAGCCTCTCTTCTCCTTGTCCCCAACTGTCCCCTCCTAAGACCCCCCCCAACTTTCCCCCAGGACCCCACCCCACCTGTCCCCTGATAAACCCCTGGGACTCCCATGCCTATCCAACTGCTGCCTCTCCCCTGACTGCCCCCCTGAACCTCCGTCCCATCCAACCTCCCTGCTCCCTGTCCCTTGACTGCCCCCCGGAACCCCTACCCCTTCTCCAACCCCCAGCCCCCTTACCGTGCCACTCAGACCAGCGTGTCTGGCTCCATGCAGCTCCAGACACAATGCTGCCATGCTCCCCCGTGGAGCCCACAGGCACCCCTCCCCCACAGCACCTGCCTTCCAGATTTGAACACCTCAAAATTCAGGAGCGCTCAAGCTCAGTTTGGGCAGCTGGTACTTCATTTCTCCCAAATCAAATATACTGATCCACTGTAACTTGCTGTAGAAAAAGTAGGATAAAATTGAGCAAGAAATGCTTATTAGGACTGGAATTGCTATTTTCAACAGCCATTGCCTTTTGTTTGTTTAAAAGGAAGGCAGTGATATTGCATTGGGAAATTCCCCATAGAAAGAAAGAGTGGAACAAAAGAATAATAAAGGCACCTCAACTTTTCCTCATTTATGGAGGACAGTCTTATAATATGCATCCAGAGATCCTCCAATCCCACAAGCTGAAAATTGTTCCACTTCACTGCAGCTCTGTAATCATATGGGAACCAATCCTGTCTGTGTTCTGTGCACATCCCAAATTCCTGCTGAATGACCCGCCCTGGGAGCATTATCAGTGACGCAGGGCTAGGGCGGCAGGAGGTGTGTGGGGGGGTGTCATAACTTAGTCCCAGATTTGGACCTTAGCGTCCAAAATATGGGGGTTAGCATGAAAACCTCCAAGCTTAGTTACCAGCTTGGACCTGGTACTGCTGCCACCGCCCAAAAAATTAGAGTGTTTTGGGGCACTCTGGTCCCCACAGAAACCTTCCCTGGGGACCCCAAGACCCAAATCCCTTGAGTCTCACAACAAAGGGAAATAAACCTTTTCCCTTCCCCCCTCCAGGTGTTCCTGGAGAGATACACAGACACAAGCTCCGTGAATCTAAACAGAGGGAGTCCACCCTTTCTAATTCCAGTCCTGGAAACAAAAGCACTTCCCTCTTCACCCAGAGGGAATGCAAAGTCAGGCTAGTAAATCTAACACACACACATCTCCCCCTGACTTCTTCCTCCCACCAATTCCCTGGTGAGCTGCAGACTCAATTCCCTGGAGTTCCCAACTAAAGAAAAACTCCAACAGGTCTTAAAAGAAAGCTTTATATAAAAAAGAAAGAAAAATACATACAAATGGTCTCTCTGTATTAAGGTGACAAATACAGGGTCAATTGCTTAAAAGAATATTGAATAAACAGCCTTATTCAATAAGAATACAATTCAAAGCACTCCAGCAACTATAGACATGTAAATACAAAAGAACATATAAATCCCTATCTGATCTTTGGTCCTTACAACTGGGAAACAGAAGATTAGAAAGCAGGAAACAGAAATCTCTTCTCATCCGAGAGAGCATACAGGCAGAAGAACCAAGAACAAAGGACTTACACACAAACTTCCCTCCACCCAGAGTTGAAAAAATCCTGTTTCCTGATTGGTCCTCTGGTCAGGTGCTTCAGGTGAAAGAGACATTAACCCGTAGCTATCTGTTTATGACATGCCCCCCAAATTGCAGACAGTGGGGAAGCTCACTGGCGGCGATTTCCTCCTAGAACTTTAAAATAAACAGATTAATACAACACATGCACCTTTACATATACCACTAAGTATATAACTAACAGACTTCTACATTTTAAGAACACTTTTTAACTACTAGATTCTGGGAAACTCTCACGGGAGAGAGCATCAGCTACTTGGTTAGAAGCTCCTGAGATGTGCTGAATTTCAAAATCAAAATCTTGGAGAGCTAAACTCCAACGAAGAAGTTTCTTGTTGTTCCCCTTGGCCGTATGAAGCCACTTTAGTGCAGCATGGTCAGTTTGTAGCTGGAACAGCCGTCCCCACACATATGGGCGTAGCTTTTCCAGAGCGTACACAATGGCATAGCATTCCTTTTCACTGACTGACCAGTGACTTTCCCTCTCAGACAGTTTCTTGCTGAGAAACACGACAGGATGGAAGTTGTGATCCGTTGCTTCCTGCATGAGCACTGCTCCTATACCACGCTCAGATGCATCCGTGGTTACTAGGAATGGCTTGTCAAAGTCCGGGGCCCTGAGCACACGGTCAGACATGAGTGTCGTCTTAAGCTGGGTAAAGGCCTTGTGACACTGATCAGTCCACTTAACGGCATTTGGCTGGGTCTTTTTGGTCAGGTCGGTCAGTGGGGCAGCGATTTGGCTGTAGTGTGGTACAAATCGCCTGTAGTACCCGGCCAAGCCTAAGAAGGATTGGACCTACTTCTTTGACCTGGGGACAGGCCACTTTTGGATAGCATCCACCTTGGCCTGTAGGGGGTTTATAGTTCCTCGACCCACCTGGTGCCCCAGGTAAGTCACTCTGTTTTGGCCTATTTGACACTTTTTGGCCTTAACAGTTAGTCCGGACTGCCTGATGCGCTCAAAGACCTTTTCCAGGTGTAGTAGGTGTTCGGGCCAGGAGTCTGAAAAAATGGCCACATCATCGAGGTAGGCAACTGCATATTCTCCCAGTCCTGCTAGTAGACCATCTACCAGCCTTTGGAAGGTGGTGGGTGCATTTCGAAGGCCGAAAGGAAGGACATTAAATTCATACACCCCCGCATGGGTGACGAATGCTGACCTCTCCTTGGCAGGTTCATCTAGCGGTACTTGCCAGTACCCCTTGGTTAAGTCTATTGTAGAGATGAACTGGGCACGTCCCAACTTCTCCAATAGCTCATCGGTGCGTGGCATTGGATAGTTGTCTGGACGAGTTATCGCATTTAGCTTAGGGTAGTCCACGCAAAAGCATATTTCCCCATCTGTTTGGGTACCAGAACCACTGGAGATGCCCATGCACTGGTAGATGAGCGGATTATACCCATCTGTAGCATGTTCTGGATCTCCCGTTCTATAGCAGCTTGGGCGTGAGGAGACACCCGGTAGGGTGGGGTTCTAATGGGGTGAGCATTACCTGTGTCAATGGAGTGGTATGCCCGTTCAGTCCGTCCTGGGGTGGCTGAGAACAATGGGGCGAAGCTAGTGCACAGCTCCTTGATTTGTCGCCGCTGCAGACGTTCCAGGGTGGTTGAGAGGTTCATCTCTTCCACGCCACCATCTTTTTTCCCGTCGTAGTAGACACCGTCAGGCCACTCAGCATCATCTCCCTGGACTGTAAACTGACAAACCTGTAAGTCTCTGGAATAGAAAGGCTTGAGAGAATTAACATGGTACACTCTGGGCTTTAGTGAGGAATTGGGAAATGCTATGAGGTAGTTCACAGTTCCCAGGCGCTCTTGGACCGTGAATGGCCCTTCCCATGATGCTTCCATCTTATGGGCCTGTTGCACCTTCAAGACCATAACCTGGTCTCTTACTTTGAAGGAACGTTCTCTGGTATGTCTGTCATACCAGGCCTTTTGCTCTTCCTGAGCATCCTTTAGGTTTTCTCTAGCAAGGGCTAAAGAGTGTCGGAGGGTGCTTTGTAGGTTGCTTACAAAGTCCAGAATGTTAGTTCCTGGAGAAGGCGTAAACCCCTCCCATTGCTGCTTCACCAACTGTAATGGTCCCTTAACCTCGTGACCATAGACAAGTTCAAACGGTGAAAACCCTAAACTGGGATGTGGTACAGCCCTGTAGGCAAACAGGAACTGCTGCAACACTAGGTCCCAATTATTGGAGTATTCGTTGACGAATTTACGTATCATGGCCCCCAAAGTTCCATTAAACCTTTCCACCAGGCCATTGGTTTGATGGTGGTACGGGGTGGCAACCAAGTGGTTCACCCCATGCGTGTCCCACAGTTTTTGCATGGTCCCTGCCAGGAAATTAGATCCTGAATCAGTAAGGATGTCGGAGGGCCAACCTACCCTGGCAAAAATGTCTGTTAGGGCCAGGCACACAGTGTTAGCCTTGGTGTTGCCTAGAGCTACAGCTTCCAGCCATCGGATAGCAAAGTCCACGAAAGTCAGTACATACTGCTTTCCTCTGGGCATCTTTTTTGGGAAAGGACCCAGAATATCCACAGCTACTCGCTGAAATGGGACCTCAATTATGGGGAGTGGCTGGAGAGGGGCCTTGACCTGGTCTTGAGGCTTTCCCACTCTTTGGCATACCTCACAAGACCGGACATACTTGGCAACGTCCTTGCCCATCCCCTCCCAGTGGAAGGACTTCCCCAACCGGTCCTTGGTTCTGTTCACCCCAGCATGGCCACTGGGATGATCATGGGCTAAGCTTAAGAGCTTCCCCCGGTACTTAGTTGGAACCACCAATTGTTTTTGCGTCTGCCATTCTTCCCAGTGTCCACCAGAAAGAATCTCCTTGTATAAAAGTCCTTGGTTTATAACAAACCGGGATCGATTAGAAGAGCTGAGAGGCGGTGGGGTGCTCCGTGCCGCCGCCCAAGCTTTCTGAAGGCTGTCATCTGCTTCCTGCTCAGTCTGGAACTGTTCCCTTGAGGCTGGGGTCACCAGTTCTTCCTCAGACTGTGGACTTGGGCTTGGTCCCTCTGGAAGCGATGTAGGTGATGGGGTTGTTTCCGTTGCTGGTGAACCGCTCTCCGCTGGTGCACCTGAGGGTATTTCAGGCTCTGGCTGAGCCTTTTGGGTATGGCTGTCTGCTGCTTCTGCCAGTTCTGGCTCGCTGGCGCCCACTGGCGTTGAGTTTGAAGATGGGGTTGCAATCGCTGGTGCTGGTTGCTGTTCCAGTTCCGGGCCTGGGACTGGAGATGCTGTGGCTGTTTCAGTGGTTGGCATGGAATCCGGGTCCACTACCTCTGTCTGGGTCTCTGGTAACACAGACGGGGCATCTGTGGATGGCTCAGGAACAGGAATGGGTCTGGAAGCTTGCCTGGTTTGGCTATGGGTAACCATTCCCACTCTCTTGGCCCGCCTCACCTGGCTGGCCAAGTCTTCCCCCAGTAGCATGGGGATAGGATAATTGTCATAGACTGCAAAAGTCCACATTCCTGACCAGCCTTTGTACTGGACAGGCAGTTCAGCTGTAGGCAAGTCTACAGCTTGTGACATGAAGGGGTAAATTGTCACTTGGGCCTTTGGGTTGATGAATTTGGGGTCTACGAAGGATTGGTGGATAGCTGACACTTGTGCTCCTGTGTCTCTCCACGCAGTAACCTTCTTTCCGCCCACTCTCAAATTTTCCCTTCGCTCCAAGGATATTTGAGAGGCATCCAGGTCTGGGGATCTTTTGGGTGATGGTGGTGTAATGAACTGCACTCGGATGGCGTTCTTTGGACAGTTGGCCTTGATATGTCCCAGTTCATTACACTTAAAGCATCTTCCATCTGATGGGTCACTGGGCCGAGGTGAGTTACTGGAGACTGGTGAGGTGGAAGAATACTGTGTCTGTGGCTTTATTAGGGTTATAGGTGGGGTTTTTGGCTGCCCTCGGTTGTAAGGTTTATGGTCGGTGTTCCCCCTGGGGTATTCGTTCCCCTTGACAGTAGCTTTCTTGCTTTCTGCCACTTCCATCCATCTGGCTCAAATCTTCCCCGCCTCGGTGCGATATTTGGGTTTTCCATCTTGTATGTACCATGTGATGTCCTCAGGAACACCATCCAAGAACTGCTCCATTTGTATGAGGAGGTGCGTCCAAGGATTTAACATTGTGTCCTGATATCCAGGTCTCATAATTTTTCCCAACGTAGTAGGCGTGTTTGGGAAATGACACATCTGGTTTCCACTTTTGGGTTCTGAAACGCCGACGGGCATGATCCGGGGTTATCCCCATTTTGTATCTGGCCTTGGTTTGAAAAAGTTTATTGTCGTTCATGTTCTCCTTAGGCATTTCAGCTGCCACCTCTGCTAAAGGTCCACTGAGCTGTGGCCTCAATTCTACCATGTACTGGTCTTCAGGGATGCGGTACCCAAGACAGGCTCTTTCAAAATTTTCCAAGAAGGCCTCGGTGTCATCACCTGCCTTGTAGGTGGGAAATTTCCTGTGCTGTGGAACCATAATTGGCGGAGGATTGTTAGGATTGGCTGGAGCCTGTTGCTTAGCCTTTTCTAATTCCAGGGTCTGGCGGTGTGCCTCCCTCTGGAGTTCTATCTGTCTTTTGTGGGCTGCATCTTCTTCTTCTTGTTTCCTTCTGTGTGCCACCTCTTCTTCTTCTAGTTTCCTTTTGTGGGCTGCCTCTTTGGCTGCTTGTTCTCTTTTGTAGGCTGCCAGTTTGATGCTTTCTTCCTTTTCTTTCAGTTCCACCTCTTTTTGTCTTTTTTCCAGTTGTCGCCTGTGTTCAGCTTCTTTGATTTGTTCTTCGGCCTCCATTTTTGTATTGGAAGGCATGGTTCCTGTTTTCTTGTGTTGGGGTGCCCTCCGGTGTTTATTGTCTGAACTTCAGGCTCTGTTGCCTCCTGGGGTCTGCCTAGCAACAGTGCCTTTTTCCCTTTCTTTCTCTAGCTAATTGTTTCAATGTAAAGTAAACCAGAAAAACCACTTTATTTGCATGTATATAGTGCTGGTATTTGCCTCCTAATGGGAGTGCTATTGTCTGACAAAGACCCGAAATAGTCTCTTAATGGTTCCTTGCTTAATATGCAAGCCAAAAACTGCCAGAGAGAGCAGAGAAAGAGAAAAAAAAAATCTCTCTGGTTCCCTTTTAAAACCAAACTCTTTCTCTCTGCTAAAAAAGCCCCTAGCAGAGAAAAGAAAAATATAATATTCCTACTGGCTTCTGGATTCTATCTTTCCCAACGCTGCCACTCATGTCATAACTTAGTCCCAGATTTGGACCTTAGCGTCCAAAATATGGGGGTTAGCATGAAAACCTCCAAGCTTAGTTACCAGCTTGGACCTGGTACTGCTGCCACCACCCAAAAAATTAGAGTGTTTTGGGGCACTCTGGTCCCCACAAAAACCTTCCCTGGGGACCCCAAGACCCAAATCCCTTGAGTCTCACAACAAAGGGAAATAAACCTTTTCCCTTCCCCCCTCCAGGTGTTCCTGGAGAGATACACAGACACAAGCTCCGTAAATCTAAACAGAGGGAGTCCACCCTCTCTAATTCCAGTCCTGGAAACAAAAGCACTTCCCTCTTCACCCAGAGGGAATGCAAAGTCAGGCTAGTAAATCTAACACACACACATCTCCCCCTGACTTCTTCCTCCCACCAATTCCCTGGTGAGCTGCAGACTCAATTCCCTGGAGTTCCTCACTAAAGAAAAACTCCAACAGGTCTTAAAAGAAAGCTTTATATAAAAAAGAAAGAAAAATACATACAAATGGTCTCTCTGTATTAAGGTGACAAATACAGGGTCAATTGCTTAAAAGAATATTGAATAAACAGCCTTATTCAATAAGAATACAATTCAAAGCACTCCAGCAACTATAGACATGTAAATACAAAAGAACATATAAATCCCTATCTGATCTTTGGTCCTTACAACTGGGAAACAGAAGATTAGAAAGCAGGAAACAGAAATCACTTCTCATCCGAGAGAGCATACAGGCAGAAGAACCAAGAACAAAGGACTTACACACAAACTTCCCTCCACCCAGAGTTGAAAAAATCCTGTTTCCTGATTGGTCCTCTGATCAGGTGCTTCAGGTGAAAGAGACATTAACCCGTAGCTATCTGTTTATGATAGGGGGGCACTGGTGGGGGAGAGCCCAGGGCTGGGGCAGCAGCGGGGTGGGGGGAGGGCACTGGTGGGGAGGAAAGGGGGAAGCCCAGTGCTGGGGCGGCAGGGGGTGTGGGTCGGTGGGGGGAGAGACCAGGACTGGGGCTGCACGGGAGTACAGGGGGAGCCTAGGGCTGGGACTGGGGAGCAGCCAAATTTTTTTTTTGCTTGGGGCAGCAAAAAACCTAGATCCGGCCCTGCCAGGTTCCCCCAGCCGCCGGAGCCCTGAGCCCCTTAATTTAACCCTGAGGGCTCCCAACCACCTCTTCAGCTGGGAGCCCCCGGTTGATTTAAAATAAAGTATCACCTCCCCACCCCCAACCTTCCTTTTTGGCCCACAGCTGTTTTGGTGGGGTGGCGCTGGGGATGGAGGGTTTGTTTCTGCAGGGCTAGGCGGCCCTGGGGCGGGGCGTTTCTGCGGGGCTGGGAGGTTTTGGCCCTCAGCTGTTTTCTTTGGAGTAATGTGGTCCTCGCCGCTTTACGAGTTGTGCAGGCCTGCACTAGCGCCTAGGAGCCCCAGCCATGGCCAGGCCACCGTTGTGCTGTGTACAGACACAGAACAAAAAGTCGTCTCTGCCCCCAAAGGGCTTGTAATCTCAGTAGTATTATACTTCACAGATAGAGAAATGGAGGCACAAGACAGTGAAATTGGTCTTTCCGTGCATAGCACAGACAGCAGGCTGTGACGGGAGTGAGGTGTGGAGGACAGAGGAGGTGATTCTACGCTCGTTAGAAGCCCACACTGAATGTTTCCAGTTAATCTCCAGACTAATGGAATCTGAAGACTCTTATCAAGTGCTGGCTTGACAGACCCAGAAACTGAATCCTCCATAAAGGTACAGTCAGGGCAGCACACTCCACCTCTCCCCACACACCCAAGTATGCCTCACCCCGCCATGGAGGGGCCTCTTCTAGGGATGAGAGAAGGGTCTCCTGGCTCGCTCTGTCCTTGGCCTGTCTGCGGAGACAGCTAACAAGGGCTCATTGTCACAGCGACTTTGCAAAGCTGAACCCTTGACTGCACTGAGAATCCACCGGCTTCTTTCACACAGAGGCCTCCAGACAGCTGCCATATGGCTAAAAGGAGACCAGGCATGGTGGTGCCTTTGTGATGGGGACCTGGTCCTACCAGAAGCTGGGCTGAGCCCCATCTGACTCATTCCATGCTTAAGCCATTACACAACTGTCAGATGGGGACAACTGTTGGCCACAGCTGACCCAAGCTGATTGTGGCCTGCAAGAAAACTGCTCCAGTGCTCACTGAACTCAATCACCCAGCCCGTCCCTACAAAGTCCCTCTGTATCCCCAGCAATGTCTGATCTTAGTCCAGCTCAAGACACTCCCAGCTGAAGCCTCTCAAAGGCTGGACAGCAGACATCAACTCATCTCCGACTCCAAGCCACACAGGCTGAGCAATGGCTGAGAAGTGCTAAGCTGGAGGCTCTGAGCTGACCCTTTTGACCCTTCTGAGCTGACAGCTCCCTCGCCCTGAGCTCTGCTCTGGAGATCTCAATAGCTCCGCTCTTGCTAGCCAGGGTAGTGCTTGAAAAACAGAAAGGGACTGAAAGAGGCAGTTGGAGACTGTACACTTCATGCCTGCCGGAAGCATCTGTTCTGTGGAGCAGAGGAGGAGGAGGAGACAAAAATAATACTGTTCTCTCCAGAATCACTCTCTCCCTCTCTCTCGTTCAGTCTTTTTAGGGCTTATACAGAGAAGGACAAAAGCACTTAGGGAACAATCCTGGTAGATTTGGGGCAGAGAAGATGGGAAAACTCCAAATTACTTTTTAACTATGGGGAGAAAGGCCAAGCGAAGGAAATGAGGGGGGAGGGGAAAGAGGTGAAAATATGAAATTTAATGGAGAGGGAAGGGTTTGCAGAGTTCTTATCGCCTCGGCAACTCCAGCTCCCATCTGCCTCTCTTTCAGGAACAGCACACTCTCCCCACGCCCAGGTAGAGCAAAGGCACAGGGGATCAAAACCAGTGCTCCTGAAAAGCAGAGATGAGGGGGATGTCCCATGGACCCAGAGCTTGGGTGCTACAGCTCAGGCCCCTAGAAATATCCTGGGCAGATAGAGTCTAGCTCTGGATCAGACTCTCCGAACTCTGAATTGGGAGCTCTGACAAAGCTCAGGGGAAGGAGTTGAAAGGAGGGTGAGAGGAAATATAATCAAATAGACACTGACTTCAATGTGGAAGGAGGGCACTGGGGTCTGATTAAGATCACCAAACACAGGAGTTGAAATTGACTTGATCACATCTTGCTGCTCCTTCCTTTCAATCACTTATTCTCTAGGATGAGTGTGAACCAGCACCCTGCGAACCTTGGGGGTGGTGCTTGAAATTTGAGCCCCGGTGCTGAATTTTCACAAGTGGCTCCTGCCTTTATAAAGGGCTGAATTAAACCCCCAATGCCAAACAGCCGTGAATGCCACCAGCCTTGAGGGAGTCTGTGGTCTGGATCCAAATTTTGTGGCTTCATTGCCCCGTCTCATATTTATATCTGTGCCAGTGGGTTTGGCAGCATGCAAAGGGGACACAAATCCAAGAGAGAGATGGCTCTTGTCATCCCCAGACACTCCTCTCCTCCCACCCTGATATCCGGCATGTGCTACTCACCTGTATCTCATCGGATTCTCAGGAAAGAAAAAGAGCTGCCTGCAGCCAGCAAAGGGTTAATGCAGCCAGCTGTGCCCGGCCTCCCATCTCTTCATCTGAAGAAAAATAATTCATCTCCCAGAACGCTTGCAGCCAGAGGATGTGAGATGAGGTGGGGGAAAAGAAGGAGGGTAGATGGGTGAAGTACGGATCCCAGCCAAGCTCAGGGCATGGTGCTTTCCCCCCCAGAAAAGCTTGGAAGAGAACCAGTGCCAGCTGACAGTCCCAGCTGCTGGGAGAAGAGGTGGGGTAGATTTCCCTGATGATGAGGGGAGAGTAAGAGGGAGGGGAATCAGAGATAGGGAGGAGAAATCAATCAGCTTGCTTTGCTTTGTCATCAGTTCTGTACTAACAAGAAGGGGTGGGTGGAAAGCACTGCTTTAAATTGGTGGGGAGGGAGCCTGTACCCAGCTTCCCCCCAGTCACTTTGCATGTGGCCAGAGAGCCCTCTCTGTCTTGGACTTGGCTCCACACGAGGATGTAGTTCTCTAGGCGATCAGTCTGCTAAACCATCCCTCTGTTCTGCCTCTCTCAGGTAAGTCCCATCTTTATTACACCTCTCAGTAAAAAGATTGACACCATCTATTCTTTTTTCTCTGGGGAGGAAGGGCAGGGGAGGGAATATGATATTTTTCTCCTCCAGCGTGTTGTCTGCACAGTGTGTGATTTTCTCCCTGGTTCCCCTCTATTGAGTTGTTGTTTGGCTTCCCCTCCTTGCTTGGCCGTGTGGTTATTAAGTACATAAAACAATTCATGACAGGAACCCAATTTAAATTATTTATGCTAACTGAAAAAAATGGTAATTAAACTACAGCTGCTTAAACCCCTCAGGCTGCTTCTGGTTACACAGAATGAGTTTACTCTGGCAGCCTTTTCCTGCCTTTTTTTACGTCATCAGCGAGAGGGATTGTGCTGAACAAAACAAACCACCACACAGAAGGGCTTTGCTCCTGGGTAGTGAACAAGCAGTGTTGCACCTGGGGAACCCCCCCCGCTTTATGATTCAGAGCATCAGGAGCTGTCTCTTTTCAGCTCCAGCAGAGTCTGGCTGATACCAAGATCAGAAGCCCAAGAGGTGGCATGGGGGAAGCCTCTGTCTGTGATTGCAGTTGCTAACAGGGTCACAGGACACACTCAAAGAGACACCAGAGCTCCAGTTTGCCTCCCTGCATGACCTTGGCTAGGTCACTGCCCCATCTGTAAAAGGGAGAAGATGACACTGACTGACCTCTCGGGAGGATTGATGTGGGTTTGTATAATGCTTTGCAAAAGAAAATCCCTGCTAAACTATGCATATCATTTGTATTGCAGTAGTGCCTAGTGGCCATAACCAGGGAGCTGTGCTGGGTGCTGCGCACACACTTAACAACAGGACCATCCCTGGCCCAAAGAGATTACATGCTGCATGTTAAGGGGCATGCTAGTCTTGCCATAAGGCTGTGATCTGCTCCTGCTATATGTTCATCATAATTGCCTCACCATTAGCTTGGCCACTGGGTTTCTGTTTGTTTTACCCACCTGTTGTCTCCCATCTTCTACTTGGACTGGAAGCTCTTTGGGGCAAGGACCATCGTTTCATTATATGTATGTACAGTGCTGAGCACAACGAGGCCTTCAGCTAGCACCCTAACAATAGAGAGTAGCTGTGGCAGCACAAGCACTGGGTGGGGCCAGCCTCCCTGAGCACATAGACATCAGGGGCCAGAGGCCCATACCTGGGAGAGCTACCCCCTCCATTTGCAAGCACCGCTGGCAGCACTGCTCTATTTTTACTGGAGCAGAGAGAGTGCAAGTTAGTCTCCTGGAGCAAGGAATCACGCACCCCACTCAAAGTGTAAACATACCCTTAGATTTTAAGACCAGGAGAGACATTAGACATTAGTCTGATCTGTATTTCACAGGGAACAGAATTTCCCCTACTTACTCCTGCATTGAGCCCAATAACATATGTCACTTGTGAGGCTTTTGAAACCCTCATCCCTATAGGGGCCTGCTCTTCAGAGCTGCTGACCACTCACCATTCCTGCTGCAGCTGCTCGGAACACAAAAAAATCAGGCCCAAGGCATCCAAAAAATGGGAGCGTCTCAAATCAGTGGCCACTTTTCAATAATCTGGTCATGGTGCTTTGTTGTATGTGTCTCACGGCATCTCTTTCAAATGGCCTGGGCTCAAAGCCGGTAAGGGGAGTCCTAATTGAGACAAAATCTCTTACAGAGCGCTAGTTGCTTTGGGGGTGATTTGGGCTGTGCCGTTTTAAAACATTTTAACTTTTCATTTAACACACTTTAGATACCATGGAGATCAGGGCCCTTTTGTGCAAGGTGCTGCACACTACATAGTGAGAGACAGTAGCTCTAGTGAAGCGTTTACAGACTAAATTGGCAAGACAGACCAAGGAGGGAAGTGACTTGCACAGGATCATAAAGCAGGTGAGTGGGAGAGTCCTCTGAGGCCACATCTAGTACTTTACCCATTAGCCCATGCACAACTGTTTGACAGAATTGGAAATTAACAAAAAATAGAATAATAATAAAAATCACTTCTCTCTCACATGTTTCACTTCTTTAGGACCTTTGAGTCATAACCCTAGTAGCTCTCCAGTTAATCATAGGACTCGGGGTAGAAAAGACCCAAAGTTTAGAGATATAAAACAGGCTGAAAAAAGAAACGAGGGAAAAAAAATTAGGCCTTTTAAACACACTATAAAGAAACAAAAAAGAGCATTTAAAAAAATCTTTTGCAGGTCACCTTTTATCCCATATTTAAATTTCCAATAATTAGAAGATCAGATTTATTTAAAGAGAAATACTCACTAAGGCATATGAGTACTGCTGTTGATTTCAATGGCTGAATAAAGTTACTCAGATGCTTAAGTGTTTGCAGCAATAGGACCTGAAATTCTCACTCAGTCCAGACTCTCTACTACTTTTGCACAATCTTCTGCCCCTCTCATCTTAGAAATAAGAGATTCATGAATTCATAGCCAGGTTTACAGATTATGTAAGTGTCTGCACCCTAGAACATCCCACAGAAATAAACATTGCAAAAGTAGGTAAGAAATTACATCCAGATGTATGCTGCATCATTATACTGCCAGCAATCTGCCTCCCAGACTTGTGGGGAAGAAGCCAGAGACAGCTGCAAAAAATAGGAAAGCAACTATAACCATGGGAGACAAGGTGGGTGAGGGGAAAATCATTTCTTGGACTGATTTCTGTTGGTGAGAGAGACAAGAAGAGCTCTGTGTAGCTCGAAAGCGTTTCTCTCTCACCAACAGAAGTTGATCCAATAAATGATATTAACTCACTCACCTTGTCTCTCTCATATCCTGGGACCAACACAATTACAACAATACTGCATATAATAACCCCGAGTCGGATTTTGTCTGGGAGACCCTCAAGGTACACTTGAGTGCTGCAAATAGCAGTGTGACCCTGGTGTTATTCTGTTCTATATAGGTTCTTATGCTACACTCCTCACCATAATATCTGAGCGCCAATGCGGTATCACAGCACAGGTGCTGCAGGGAGAGGCGTGAGTGACTCTCCCAGCTGAGTCAGTGCTGGCCCAATACTCCAGTGTGGTACTATGAGGCACTGTGCTGCCGTGAGTGATGTGAGCAACTCAATAGGGAGAAAGGGAGTATGTGAGGGGCTCTGCCGTTTCCTCCAACACTCTCCCAGGCTTTTCAGATCATGGAAATCCAGGTAACTTTGTGGTTTATAATTCTAGTAGCTGACATCTCCCATCCATTCTCTTGTTGTTTCCCCCTTCATCTGTCTCTCTTTGCATCCACTTCTTCCTTCTCTACCGTCTGCATTTAAAATCCTCCTGCTGCCTCCATTTTGAGCCCAACTTAACCTAATTCTATTAGAAGCAGTAGACATCCAAACTGGGGCCTTTCTGAGGGAGAGAAAGGGATTCTATCTTCCAGTAGGTCTGTTTAGCATGTGGATTTGACTCTTCTTTGTAGGGGGAAAGTGTCATGGTCGTTGTTCCCATTGATGGTATGTAATGAATTTGGTGGGTCTCAGCCAGGCCCTAGAGGGTCATGTGTCTTCATCATATAAGCCATTGACACAACTGACCCCCTTGTTTGGCCAGTTCCAGACCAGGCCCTTGAGCCCTTAAACTGGGGAGGGCTGGAGTGGCGGAAAGAAACTAAACCGAGAGGGAGGAGAGACTATGAAACGCACTAGGAGGCATTTTCCACCCTGATCTGCCTGTTCCAAATGCATTCAGCTGGGAGGGAGATCCCATCCCTCTGGACAGTAGCCTTGCGGAAAGGCATCACTGCGATGGGGTGAGGGGGAGCAGTAACTCGATCTCAGCCCCAGAAAGATGACCTGCAGCTCCATCTGTTGTTCAGAAATGGATCCCAGCTGCTCAGATCTGGGTCCAGTGGGTATTGGCTGCCACCAGGTAAGGGTTCAAAGCAAAAGAATCCTGGATTGACCCCAAATCGCTCTGTCCTTAATATGAATCAATGGTGGCTCACTGCAGGGCGGGGCTTTAGAGTCAAATTTCTGTTCATTGTCTTTACAGTTAATGCATCAATCTGGTTAAGCATCTCCAGTGCTCAAGTCTAGCTAAGCACGATTCTCTCCCTAAGGACCAGTTGCAGAAGTCCCAGTGTTTGGGAGTGTAAAAGGACTCCGGAACTGATTTACATATAAAACATTTGGGTGATACTTTATTACATTTTAAAAAAAAAACCTACAAGAAAAAAACTTGAAGTTTGCACATTCAAGCACACTCAAGAGTTAGGGAATTCCAGCATTAAGGTTGATTCACCCTGGAAATGGGGGCTGTGCACCCTAAAGGGGCGGGGGTCCTGGAGCCCCCCAGCCCTGTTTGAGGGAAAAGCTCTCCTAATGGAGATCTGCCGGTGCCTATGGCAGGCTGTAGTGCAAGGGGGAGAAAGATGCAAGGGAAAAGCCCCTGCAGGAGACACTGGGTCAGGGCTAGGAAAGGCCAGGTGGAATTCATGCTGAACGTCTTTATTGTGTTTTGAAGAACAAACTCTGCCCTGAAGAAAGGACTTGAAAAGACTTTGGGCATGGTGTTAGTCCTTTCTGGGCTGGGTGGACAGGCCAGAAACCCTATGAGACCCCTTGTGCATGTGCATTAGGATAGTCTTTACATGATCATGAACAACAACCTTTAATTCTGGCATTTACTAGCTTTTGACTTGGCTTTTAATGTAGGTTGTTTGTTTTTTTTGTTTTTTAATGCAATAAAGTATAACCCGGATGTTTTACTCTAGGAGTCCATTCTCCAGTCAAATCATAAATACAGGGGAATGATCATGTGGGAAAGGCTCTGGAGTAGGCCTCAGGAGATCAGGATTCAATTCCTAGCCATGTGTGATCTTCAGCAAATTACTTAGGACCAGATCCTCAAAGAAATTTAGACTCCTAATTTCCACTGATTTCAATGGAAGTTAGGAATGTAAATACCTTTTGAGGAGCTGGGCCTTAATTTCTATGTTTCAGTTTCCCCATCAGTAAAATAGGGGTAATACTTCCCTACCTCACTGGGTTGTTGCAAGGATAAACTCATGAGTGTCGGTAAAGTGCCTGGACAGCACAGTGATGAACGACAGCTAAGTACTTAGGCAGACTTTAGATGCACTGTGATGATGCTCTTTGAGTCACTTCCACTCATTCATAAAATGGGAAGGTTAACTGCATCTCTAAATGACTTATTATTCTCACCCCTGGTGATTCATACTGGATAAAAGCAGGCAGGAGGAGCACTGGGAGAAGGGTGGATAGGAAATCTAGAGGGATAGAAGAGGGACTGGAGAGGGCTAGAGAAAAGGAGGGGAGATGGGGCTGGATCCACACCTTCCACAAAAAGTGATCTATACACAAGCAGTGTAAAAAAGCCAGCCTGTTACATCTGTACACATGCGATGTCCTCCCTAATGGCTGCTCCTCCTAGACACTAACAATCTAGTACTGCTATCACTCAAGTGGTGGAGACCCTGGGCTCAAATCCCAGTGTTCTACAAATACCAGGAGGGAGTGGGTAAGGTACAAAGTGCCTCTGGAATGACCAGAATCTGTCTGCAAATAGACTGATAACTGTTCTAAAAAAAAAGTAAACTAAATGTTAGGATTGGGATGTGTCAGGCTTGTCACTAGTCCATCACCTAGTGGAGTTAGCCAGCCAGAGCAGGAATGCCTGCACCTGAATGTCTCACAGCTCAGATGAATTTAGGGGAGTTCTTTAGTCAGGATGTTTAGACTGGGAAGGAGCAGATCTATTTAACATTGCCGAGGTCTGAAGAAAACAAACTAGCTGTTCCCGTGTAGCCTGGGCCAGGAAGATGCACTGGGGCTGATGGATATGCCTGAGATGGAGACTTTCGGGAACACTGATTGCACAGCTACAGCTAGGATGAAGGTGGCAGCTTCAGGATAAGGGTGGGGAACTGGCAGTAGCTGGATAACATGGTGTAAGAACCAAGAGGAGAGGATTCACTTCTCATTCAACTGAACCCCCAAACTCTGCTGAAACCACCATAAATTGACCCAGGATTGTGCAAGAGTTTGCACACTAGGGGTGTGAACCCCACAAACAGGAAACAAAGCTCCTCAGCATTCAGTGGGTGTTTAGGCCTGGGGAGTGGGGATACACCTGTGATAGCAGCAGCAGAGGGAAAGCTTAGAATTGGATCTTGAGGCCTGCCTCCCTCCCCGTCAGCTGTCTGGGGCTGATTGACTTTCGGGGTTTCCTTTGCTCCCATCTCTGCTGTGACTCTTCCCCCCCTACCCCCCCACCACCACTCCCTGTAAGTATCAGGGAGTTCATTGGGCAGAGAAGGAGCTGCACAAAACCAGGGAATTAATCACAACCGACCTGTTGCCCTTTTGTCAGTGCTGGCCAATAGGCCCCTATCAGGCGCTGTGTCAATGGAGCAGGGAGCACGGTGGTGCCTCAGCACTGTGGAGGGGATGGGGAGGCATTGAGCAGCTGCTGTGGTGCCCCAAACCAGCCAGTTTCTAGAGGTTGCCTTCTGGAACAGGCCTGGCTCCTTACCACATGAGACATGAATAGTAATTACCCAAAGCCTTCTGTCCAAGGAGTTCAAAGCACTTTACAGACATTAGTTATGTTTCACAAGTCCCCTGGGAGGTGGGTCAGAATCATTATCTCCATTTTACAGATTGGGAAACTGAGGCACACAGAGGGGACATGATTTACCCCGGGCCAAAGAATGAATTGGTGAAGAGCCTGTATTGGAACCCAGGAATCCTGACCTCCAATACACTGCTGTGGCCAGTGAACCTCATTCTGTCCCACAGAACCTAACTTTCTGTCCCTGCACAAACCACTTGCCCATGCTCCATCCGATTTTATAGGATAAGAAGAGAAAGGTATGGATGGCACAGAGGTTAGTGCACTAGCTAGGAGTTGGGCAACCTGAGCACCTCCCGCTGAGTCACTACTTCCAGCAGCATGCCTGGGCTTTTTTAGAGACTTCACCATCCAAGTACCGGCCCAGCTTAGTTTAAGAGGACCTACAGGGAGCAAAGCCCTCACAGCAGGGCTGATAACATGCCCAGCTCTGGGTGAGCTGGATTTCTCAATGTTCCCAGCATGCCAGAGTCACATCTACTTACACTCTGCATCCTGAATGTGACATGTCTGAGAATAATAAAGGGAGAAAATTAAACAGACTAGAAAATAATTAATTACTTTAATTAAATCACCCAGTGAGCATCCCCTAAACAAAGTTATGCTGAAAGATAAGGAGGAGGAGATCCCTGTGCTGGTGGCTTTGGTCCAGCTGCATCTACGTGAACCATAAAGGCAGAGTTAAAGCATGCTCCCAGTCAGGGGCCCGTGTCTCCTGCCATAGCTCTGTCTAGACCCCTTGGTGCAGCGGCAGGCACTGTCTGAGCTTTCCTGTGCTGCTCAGCCAAGGCACCTCCATCCCATTCATCAGCACCCAGAGCAACTTCCAGTCCTAGGGCCCTGCACCTCAAAAGCAACTACAGCTAGCCCTGCTCTCACACACTGCAGCAATCCCATCTCATGGCCTCCACCAGCTCCTTCCCTCCGGTATTCCAGTACTGGACTCCCTACATGCAGAGCCCAGCTGATGCCTCTCCCGTTCCTCATCCACAGACCCTTGCTATGCCAGCCATGGGCTTCCCACTCAGACAGCTCCACCCCTCAGTCCTGCCCTATTCCATTCCGGAGTCTAGTTTCAAGCTGATCTCAGTGTATCCCATTCAAAACTTGCATTTTCTCACAGCTCCTCTGTGAAGGCCAAAACTGTGGATTTGATTCAATTGCTTTGAGTTTGGGGTCTGTTTACACATGGCACTGAAGGATTCAGATTACTGAGTTTCATACCTGTCTGCTGTTCACTTATACCAGGAAGTTAACCATGCTCTCAGCAGAGACTGATAAGCATGTTAGGAAGGAAAACTCCACCAGACAATGAATGGTACTGCTGAGGATTCAGCTAAGTTATTTAAACTCATTTTTGTACTGGCTGGGTCAAAACTGAGCAAAGGAACTGGCAATTTCCACCTCAAAACCAGCTCGGGGAAGGGAAATGACAACTCCTTCCAGTGAGTCCAACACGGTTGCACTTTGATGGGGTCTCCATTGCCAGTTCTGCTCTGCCTTCTGCTCCTTTATGAATAGCTGTGGCACTTTCTGCTCATGCATCTCCTCCAATCTGTAACCCCACAAAGGCAAAAGGCCTGGACTGGGCACTGTCTTAGCTCACCCCCAAATAACCGAGTGGAACAAAAGTTCTGGCTGCAGAAGTCAGGAGCCAATGATTACACCAGAAAGTTAGAAGACTTTCCCATCCATACATTTCCCTGTAATTGTAGCTATGTGACTTATGTTTATATGTGCTACACCTTAAAGTTTCTGCCATGTTGTGAGGCGGAGCTGACGGAGGATGCTCCGGAGAGGAGACCCACACACTGGACTCTCTCCCTCATAGAGACTTTATTTTGGTTCTGTTGTTTTACCATTTTCCTTAATCTACAATAAAAGATGCCTGCACTGGAATTCTATGGCTGCCTTATGTGGATGTATGAACAGCACAGTCATATATGTAAATGCTTAGCAATCCTTGGACAGGAGCTTCCAGAGAGGGGTGTTATTACCTCCAGAGGATTTTATTGTGATATTTATGAGGCAGAAGGCTGTGAGTGATGTGGGAGAATTTCTGGGAGGGGGGACAGTGCCTCTGCTCTAAGGCAGAACTGCAGCCACTGGTGGAAAAAGGATTAGAGAGGGGATTACCTGATGCAGAGCTGATACAGCTGATAATCAGCTCAGGACTCCTGGCCACAGAGTGAACATTTGAGGTGCTGCATGATTTCTCCATGATTAGCAACCACCTGAGAGATGGGAGGCGGTGATGGTAGTACACAGGCTGTTATCCACTAGTGGGGCCAAGACAGCACGGGTGAGTACTGGAACCTGATCGCCTTCAGGAGTCAAAACGGGGCCACTCCACACAGCTGCCACTAACGCGCTCCTCATTGGCCTCCTCCAGCCCTGGGCATGTCTCTGGCTAGCTGTGTTCCCTGAAGAGCACAGAATGGTCTGGGAAGGGCCCTCACAGGGTCCAGTCAACACGTTTCTTGCATCCAGCCCAGGAATGGGGAGGTGGATTGTTTGAGGCTGGCTAGAAAGGGGTCCCTCCAGGACTGGTCACAGGAAATTTGGCAAGGTGATGGACAGACAGCATGGATGCATTTTGGATTGTCTGGAGGCTTGCCCTGCCCGGGTGAGACCTGCTGTGGGATACATGCTCCAGCTGTCTATATCCAGTGCCTGGAACCCCCGCTAAAGAAAAGAGCAGCGTGCTCCGCTAGCTGGTGGAAGGCATCTTACTGAAGCGTTTGTCCCTTTAATTTTTTTTTCTGTCTCCCGCTTGCTGTGATTCACTCTCTCCTTTCTTCCGTTTTATTTCAAAGCCTTGTCTCAGGAGATCTCTGTTTTTAGCACCCGGCATCCAAGAGCACTTTGAAGGCTGCACTCGTCCACATCTTCTTCACGCAGCACAGGCACCAGCAGAAACAGCAAGTGGTGCCCTAGCATGCACCGGGCCTTCTCCTTCCGTTTTCCATCCCTCACCCCGACCTCCTCTGAGTTTTGTGCCTCACCGTTCATTCCATTTGCCCTTCTGTCCAAGGACTTTGGGTGGGCTCCCAAAGTCTGAGCCGAACAGCTTAGTGGGACAGACATTCAGTTCAAACCCTGGTAGCCTGGAGGGTTAAATCGATCCACTTTTTAAACCTGCAGCGAATTGGCATGAGAATCACTGAATAACAAGTCCTGATTACAGGTGCAGCATGAGCCAATGCAGGGCTAGCTTCCCATCATCACTCATACTTAGGTCAAGTGCTCCAGATATGCTGCTCCAGGTACGCCACTATAGAACTTTTGTTTGGACACTTGCTCTAGCATGGAAGGGGTTTTTCCATCACTGTCTTAAATCAACCTCCTCGAGAAGTAGCAGCTAACTCCAAAATTTTCTGTTGACCTTGCAGTGTCTGTACAGGGCTCGGTTGGCTTTACTATGTCTCGCAGGGGTGTCAATTTTTCACACCACTGGAGGATGCAGCTAGGTCAACTTACATTTTAGCTGAAGCTCAAGCCTGTGTCTACACTACAGGTGCTAGCACGGCAGAGCTACTGCGCTGAAGTGTCGTAGTGTAGACGCTTCCTACAGTGACGGAAGGGTTTTTTCCATCCCCGTAGTTCATCCACCTCTCCGAGAGACAGTAGCTAGATTGCTGGAAGAATTCCTTTGACCGACTCATATCGACATCGGGGATGGCTCAGTTACATCGCTCAGGGGGTGAATTTTTCACACTCTGGGCGAGACACCTAGGTTGATCTAAATTTTATGTGTAGATGAGGCCCTAGGCTTGGTCTATGCTGAAAAATTATATCAGCAGAGGCACATTGATCAGGGGTGTGATTTTTCACACCCCTGACCAACATAGCTGTACAAACAAACCCTCCAGCTTAGACGCAGCTATGTCAATGGAGGTAGTTAACTTTGGCCTGACCTAAACTAGGAAATTAGATCAGTACAACTATGTCGTGCAGGGGTGTGAAAAATCCACACCCCTGAGCAATGCAGTTAAACCACCCCATGTAGACAGCACTCGATCAATGGAAGAATTCTCCCATCAACCTACCTACTGCCTCTCAGGGAGGTGAGTACCTACGCCGATGGGAGAAGTCTGCCTGTCAGCAGCGGTAGTGTCTTCACTGAAGCACTGCAGCATTGCCTCTCGACAAGCCCTTTGTTTGGGAGCGATCGCCTGCTAAACCCAGGGTTGTGGGCCCAATCCTTGAAGGGGCCACTTAGGGAACTGAGGTTTTAAAAAAAACAAAAACAAAAAAACCCCACCTGTCTGGGGATTGGCCCTGCTTTGAGCAGCAGGTTGGACTAGGTGGCCTCCTGAGGTCCCTTCCAACCCTGATATTCTATCCGTACAACGGAGCTCTGCTGGCCTGGCACGATGTCTGCAGTGTAGACCTACCCTTAGTTCTGTGCTCAGGGGAGGTGGAGTTTAGTCCTCAGGCTGCAACATTCTTGATCTCTTCACCCTGACTTGCAGCAAGACAGGGCAATCAGTGACTATTGCAGTGGTCCCTCTAGGAACTGGATTGAGAACACCAAATATGTTTCCCGTTGGGGGAATGAATGGGTGAACTGATCCATTTCTAAATGCCTGCAGGAGGTGCACTCCCTGATCTGGTTACTCCAGCATGAGTTTGGGCTGGCAGGTTGTTTAGTATCTGGTAGAGCATATGAGACAGAGTTTTCAAAAGCACCTAAGCAAATCCTATAAAGAGTCAATGGGACTTGGGCTCCTGATTCACAAATGTGCTTTGGTAAATCCCACGCTAATGTGGGACTGTCATGGAGAAGGACAGCAATGCTAAAATTAATTGGTCAATGTGTGCAATGCTGGGATGAATTGAGCTGGGCAGTGTGTACACACACATGCACATAGGGCAATGCTAGTTTGAACTGATCCATGTGTGCGTGCCTTCCCCTGGATGGAATCAGAACTGCTTCACCATATGTCATAAGCCCTATATTACTAACGGAGATTCCTGCTTAGCTCCAGTGTCATAGTCTGTGCTTTTTGCACTAGGAGCATCTGAGTTCTATTGCTGCCGTTGCTGCGAACAGCTGTGCTTTGAGTGAGTGACAACTGTGTAGTGCCACTGTTTTGTCACATGCATTCTGGATTTGAGATTCAAATTAAAAATCGAGCCGCTTTTTCTAAAGGGGAAATCAAACCAAAGGGAATATGGTTAAAATTTTGTATTGTTCTCCTTTTCTTGCATGGCTCTTGGACATAGGGACAGAGGAGAGTTAAAGAGAGAGACACCTACGCCCCCCAGGAGATCTGTGTGTCTCATGCATGATATACAAGCAGGTCTCCCAGATCTATTGACTTTATAACACATTAAGAGTAATAAATACCCCAGAGACAGACTGCAAGGAGAACACACACACACCAGCATCTGTCTTCTAAGGCAGATGGGCGGCCTGTTTTTCAGCCACAGAGTGTGCCCAGAAACTGTCGCAGTGTTGGATACGGAAGGATCACAGAGGGTGGGTGGGTGGCAAGGCAGACATATGGCTTATAAATATTACCCCCTTGGGAGCGTCTTGAGGAGGGTCAACTACCCCCAGTGAACGAGAGCAGTGGCAACTGCACCATGCAGTTATAAGGCCCTGCAGAGGATCTTGGCGTGTTTTACCTGCATCCTCAGAGCCTACCACCCCTCATTAATTAAGCTTCAGTTCCTCTGTGAGGTAGATAATATAGTATCTCTGTTTTACAGATGGGGAAAACAAGCACCCAGACTCTGAGTGAGAGGGGCAATGGAAAGAAGCAGTGGAGACTGGTAAGACCAGAACATAGGTAGGTGAAATTGACTCACAGAAGTGCCATTGAGAGCCACTCAGGAACATAGGACTGAAGAGATTTCTGGGTCACCAGATCCAGTCCCCTCCTTTCTCAGGACGCCCTGCCATATCATCCCATTCAGAAACTTATCAGGCTCCATCATCACACTAGTTAGGTTATTTGGTCCTACTGGGAAGCTGTTCCAGAACATTCTCTGATGCTTAGACACCACCTTCTAATTTCCAGCCTATACCTATTCTTGACTAGTTTATCCTAATTTGTTCTCTTGCCAACATTGCTCTTTAGCTTCAATAGCTCTTCTCCATCCCTGGGGTGTCCCCCCGCCTCCCCCGTGGTGCATTTATAGAGAACAGCAGTAGGTTAAGCTCTTCGTGTAACTGATTCCAAATAGGGCAGACACTGGCCCTCCTTCTCCCCAAGGTGGTGCCACTGCACAGAGAGGGAGAACATGGCTTTGTGCTTCTTCCTTTTTGTGGTAGTCGCATTAGAAAGACAGCGCCTACGGACACAGCAGAGATTCCCACCTTGGGAGCACTGCACTGGAGTCACCTGCAGTATGACTAACAAGCTTGTGCATTATTGCTCCATGGGACAGGACCCCCCAAGGAGGGGGAACATACACAGCATGTGGGCTTCTGCTCACACAGCTCCTCCCTGCATGTAGGGGGGTCCTGGGATTTGAGGGGCATTACAGATAGGGTGACCAGACAGCAAATGTGAAAAATCGGGACAGGGTGAGGGGTAATAGGAGCCTATATAAGAAAAAGACCCAAAAATCAGGACTGTCCCTATAAAATCAGGACATCTGGTTACCCTAGTTACAGAGGCAATTGAGACATACTCTACAGATCTGGGAAGATATTGTACAAGGAAAGAGACTCACCCAGTCGGCAGCGCCTCCTTGAGGAGAGGTATGATCCTCTCAGCTGTGCCAGCTGGTCTCCTCCATCTAACAGCTCCTCAGCAACCTGTATGGAGCGAGTCGGGGAGCAACAAGCCAATTTCCAGGTGCGTGCCTATCATAAAACAACGCCCTGTGAGTTTTGCAGGGTAATCTCTCCCTGATGGAGCCAGTCGCCCCTGGATCTTAGACAGAGAGAGCCCTCCTTCCCATCCAACACAACCCTGTAGCAGTGAATGCTGCTCGCCTGAGTGTTACTGAACCAAGCAGCCCCAGTTGATATGAGCTCGGACTTTGCTAACAAGCCCAGTTTACCTGGTACAGGCTCCGGGAAATCATGAATGGGCATTCTCCATGGTAGGAGTTACCAGGCAGATGCACATAGCGAGGAGAGCTGGCTATCCACCTGCATATATACAAAGCTGTGCTCCAACAACGCCATCTCATGAAACTTGTGTCATCTTCACCGTCTCTCGGCAACTAACAGCCAAGTGTCTATTGTGATCCGGTAATTAAACAAGCTCCGGGGATGTCACTTTGGCCAGGTGTGCCATGGATTCATATTCCAGCCCTGTAACAAAAGGAACTGCCTGCCAGCAGGGAGAAGGCCAAGGGCTGGGTAAACAATCCCAGGGATTTTAATGACAAGGAAGTGACAGTGGCTTGTCAGTTTCCTCTTCAATGAGCAGTTTCACAGGTGCTAGAAATGGGTTCTGTAGCAAGGGCATAGAGCAGTTCTTCCTCAGGCTGTGTCATTAGTCGCACTCCAAAGCTAAGCAGGGTCAGGGCAGTTCTGTAGGGAGACCGCGGCAATGAGAAGTGTCCCTGACCAGTGTTAACTAGAGTGGTGCTGTGCAGCAGAAAGTAGTGTTAGCGATTCAGTGGGGGACACTTGTTCTTCTGAATCAACACTGATCCCGCAGCACTAGGGGATGATGAGATGTAGAAAACAAGGTCCCAGTCACTCAAGCTCTCAGATTATTCCTCCCCGCACCAGTCCACTAAGATTCTGGGTCCTGGCCAAATTCCTGCTTTGGCAAAAACATTCTGCCCCCTCCAAATCCTCACTGCAGCTGAGATGTTTCAGAATCATTTCTGAATTTTTCCCACCCCGCCAGATATTGCTTAGGACACGAACAAGGCTCCACCATCATCTATCTATCCTGGGCTGCTCTTTGCATGTCCTCCATGTTCTGTCCCATACACTTCCCTTGCTAAATCCTGTTCAAGGAAGGAAACTGTTTAAGATTGCAGGATTTTGAGGGAATCTCAGCCCCACATGCTAGGGCTGCAGCGACAACAGGCCTGATTTTCAGAGGTGCTGGAACATGCAGCTGCAGGTTGAAATGAGTGGGAGTTGCGGATGCTCAATGCATCTGAAAATCAGGCCCAATGCATCTATCAGAATGGCAGCCTCACCTACCGGCAGGAAATTCAGTGCCTTAGTGGACCTTATCTCATAGAATTAGGAGTGTGGGTTGATATTTTTTTTGACACTCAAAAAGTGCCAGTGGGTCTTTAAGAGCCGTAAGAGATCAGAGCTTCTATTTTGTGTCTCATCTAAAAGACAGCACCTCCAGCACCACTCTGGCACTGAATTCAGAGCTGACTAGGAGGGGGAGATTCTCCCACACCGCTCCCTGCAGCACAGTGACCTCTATTAGTGCACTGGGGTAAGTACTGACTCAGAGGAAGTCCCATCTCCCACAGTGAGCCACTAACAATAATTCCCTCAGGCCCAAGTGTTCCATAAAGGTCTCTCGTCCAGGTAATGACCAAGATTGACCTTTCTTATCTTGCAAAATCTGATGAGACCCATTGGCCAAAATGTAACATCCACAGCAGGCATCAGTGGTGAGCTGCAAGGCTCTCCCTACAACATGGGTGAACTGAAGAGACCAGGTACGTCACTGCTTTGAATTCCTTGGGACAAGGTCTGTCTTTTCGTTCTGTGTTTGTGCAACACCGAACACGCCGGGGTCCTGGTCCCTGTATTGCTACCACAATTCACCTAATAAATAACGTACTGCACCCAGCACAATGAGGAGCTGATCCATGACTGGGCTTCCTACGCACGACCATAATACAATACATAATAATAACCACCATAGCCACAACCTGCGCAGGGCCCTGGTTACTTCTGAGCCTGAGAGAGAAATCTAACCCAAAACAATCCCATAACGTTCCACGCTTGCTGCTTCCTACAGGTTCCTGGAACAGGAGGCTCTGACTGGAATATAGAACAGGGCTGCGCAGAAGGAACTGTGTGGTAAATGGATTGCGTAGGCAGCGCCAGCCCTTCAACAGCATACCTGAAAACAGAACATGTGGGCGGCAAGACTGCCTCCCTGCCCTGCTGGATGGTAAATCTGATGTCTGGAAAACGCCAGCTCTGGGGTGATTCAGCTTCATTTTGATCCACATGGATTTTAAGTGGTGGTGGTGGCATGATGTGAGGGAGCTGAGTGTCTGCATTGTGGCCTCTGAACCCCCTGTTTACACACCCGTGGCGTCATAGCTTCCCTTGTTGTCGCTTATTAGGGGAAACAGATATTGTGAGCCACAGCTGACATTGCTCACTACTGACAATCATACCACTACTTAGCATTACACAGAGCTGTTCATTTTCAAAGTGTTTTATTAACTAACTAATCAGTTCTTAGCAAGTAGGTCACTTAGAGAAACTGAGGCACAGAAAGAGGAAGAGACGTATGTAAGGTCACAGAGTTATTGTTTAAGCTGGACTCAGTTCCTGGTTTCCAATCCTGTGCTCCAACCACACCTTTCACCCCTGTTTATGTATTTTATTGCTGCCATAATCTGAGAGATTATGCTAAAGCACAGGACTAGGAATTGGGGCTCCTGGATTTGATTCCCAGATCTACTACCACCTTGTTGTGAGACCTGTCTCACTGCCTGTCCGTGCTTCCGTGTCCCCATCTGCAAAATAATAACAGCAACACCTAGCTCTTGTGCAGTAAGGTAGTGGGGCAAGAATGTGCAGGAATGATGTTCCCAGACTTCTGACCTTACATGCAGGGAAGAGATTAATTAACCTCTCTCTGGCCATCATGGCAACACTCACAATAGTCTTTAGCCCCCGTCTCCGGTGAGGTGAGAACTGGGGGAATCTGTGGAAAACGAGTCATTCTCCAGCATTTTAACCTGCAAGCAGAAGCAGTGCGTGATCTGAGGAGAAGGTTGGGGAGAGGCAGGGAGAGAAGGTGAAGGGGGAGTGGGACTGGAAGATCCTAAAGGCATCTCCCGTTTAATCGTTTAGCAGCCGCCTTATTTACTAGCAAAACCATTTATCATCTCTGCTGGTGACTTGCCTCCCCAGAGGCTCCTTCTGAAAACTTCCAGTCTGCTCACACATTCCAGGTCTTGGCATGCCATGGTTTGCAACACACTGCACTGTTTACACTGTTCTCCCCCTCCTTGGCAAGTGGCTGATCTGTCATGTCGCTGTCAAAACACATCCAGATCTGAAGAGTGGAGGGCACCCAGGTGAGAGTCTCCTTTCTCACGGTCTCAGTCAGTGCTGAGCCCTGTGGCCCAGCAGGTTACTAGGATGAGGGGAGGGAGGGAGGGGGGTTGCTACAGGAGTGGTGCTGGTGATTCTGCAGAGGGGCTCTGAGTCAGTAAGGAATCACTGCCTCAGCATAGTGCCAGCGTAGGTTATGAATGGGACTTAAATATCTTCTTCACGTGTGTCTGCCACATTGATTCAGTTTCCAGCCTTTTCCCAGAAAAAAGCAGGAGCCCAATGCTCAGTGGTGGCTATAATTCAGAGCCCTTAAAGGAGTTGGGGCTTTGTCCCCTTTTTCTGCCCTGTAAGTGTCACTGCTCCTCCTTACTCTATGACCCTAAGGGACAATTTCCCTGACCACCCAGTGGTTTTCCCTCCCTAGCTTGTTCCCCACAAAGCCTGGCTTCTTCTGAAGCAGTGGCCCTCTCCTTTCCCTAACACCAGGCACTAGTCACTTCAGATGTGGCTAAATTAGAGTTCCGGCTGCAGCACTAAAGTATCCAAAAGGGTCTAGTGGAGAGGATCTGCTGGAGAAACACTCTGAACGTAGAGCCTAGGAAGGCAGGAGAATCTATGAAAAGCCTGCCTTGCTCCTGGGAGCTGAAACCCTGGATTCTGGCTGCTATGTATGAAAGTGGCATTGCTGCCTCACCTGTTGGGTGGAATCAGAACTGCTTAGCTGTGTGTCACAAGCCCTATAGTGCTCACAGAGATTCTCCTTTTACCTTGAGGGCTGTAATCAAATACCCATTGCTGTCCTTCCCCAGCTGCTGCCATGTGGATCCTGACTCTTTAAGCCTCCCCACCACCCTCTTTTCAAGGCATGTCAGCTTCACAGCTTTGCTTTCCAAAGGCTCCTTATGTCATATATTACTTATACCCACTGCCCCCCCACAGCAGAGACAAGAGGAGCTGAGAGCTACTCTCCTGGGGGAGTGGTGCTGGTTCACTTGAAGTGGGCACAGCAGTCCTACATTGAATGGGAAGGCTGGCTGGCCAGGTGCTTGCAGGGATCGCAGTCCTCCGTCTCTAATTAACTGAGTGCCAACTGCTGAGACACTGCAGCGTAACTTGATTTCCTGAGGGGAAGGAACATAGGCTGAAGATGTAAGACAAACTTTCCCCCTGCGGCTATTGCTGTAATGAGAAGGGAGGCAGGAGAGAAAGGAGACGTGCTCAAGGCTCCATCAGGGGTAGACTGGCTGGAGTAAAGGGAGAATATAAATCCCTCTCTGGCTTTCATTCGCTCCTAGTTTATCACCCTCCAGCGATGGATTGAATCCCATGCAGTGTGAGGTAGTGGTCTCTTTGGCCTGAGTCCACGCACTGCATAGTGTGGAACTTTCCATTATAGCTCAAGTTCACACTCAGGCGACCAAGGCTGAACTTACCTCTCCCACAAGCTGAGTGAAACAAACAGCATCAGCCGTGAAAAGGACAAGACTGAAAAGTTCTTTCACTTTCAACAATCTCAGCTGCTGGGAGTAAAATAAGTTGAACATATGAATTAAAAAAGGTGTAATTTTTTTTAAAATAACTGTGTCCCTTTTAAAAGTGTGGTTTCATTTGAATAGAAGGTGTGGTCTTATTTGCATAGCAGCTGGCCCTGCTTCTGATGGGGTCTCTATGGACACCATGCCCTTGTGTTTGGTCCCTAACTTTCTAGGACATATGTTGTTTTCTTCTCTCTTCTGTTCCACTGCCATGTCATTTCTTCTTTTCTACAGGGTGAGTGCTCAGAGGTCACTGTGCTTTCCACACAGCACGCCTCAGCAGAGGAAGGGACATACACAAGCATCACAGAGGTCTAAGGTTTAGAGTAGTGAGCTGGGTAGTCAGGACTCCTCAGTTTGCTTTGCAGCTGTGGGAGGGAGTGTTGTCTAGTAGTCAGCAGAGAGCTGAGGTCAGAGATGCCTGCATTCAATTCTAAATGTTCCAATCGAGACTAAGCAGAGACCCGGGGAGGGGGGCAGTTTGTCTTCCTCTGCAGCATGATGCATGGGTCATCTGCTGGTTTGAACTAGAGTAAATGGTGGGTTCTCTATAACGTGAAGTTTTTAAAATCGAGATGTGAGGACTTCAATAACAACCAGAGGTTATGGGCCTAACGCAGGAGCAGGGGCGGCTCTAGGCATTTTGCCACCCCAAGCATGTGCTTGGCGTGCTGGGGCCTGGAGCTGCCCCTGCGCAGGAGTGGGTGGGTGAGGTTCTGTGGCCTGGGATGTGCAGGTTGGACTAGATGACCATGATGGTCCCTTCTGGCCTTAAAGTCTATGAGTGTGTCTGTAGCTATTTGCGTTCAGTGATCTCAAAACGCAACAGGGGCAAGCCATTAAATATCACACACTGTTTTCCTAGCCCCACTTTACAGATAGGCTAATTAAGGCAGAGGGACAGGAAGTGACTTGCCCAAAGTCACAAAGCAAGGTAGTGCCAGGGCTGAGAATAGCACCCAAGAGTCCTGTGTTTTCTCCTTTTGCACCTACCTCATTTGACTGACCTGATCTTCCCATTCTACGATCGCTGAAAGAGAACAGGTGCCTCCATTTTCCTTGCCTTGTGCTGGCAGTTACAGGTCCCACTATCTGCCTCTCTGATCCCTGCTTCCTTCCAATCCAGTCTGGATTTGGCAAATATTCTAAGGTTTCAAAAATAAGAGAAGAAATTTTCATGATTTGTTTGGGAGTTTATCTGAGCAAAGAAATCAGCCAAACTGGGGCTTTGCATCTTTCTGTGACAGTGAATTTCCTCTGAGCTAAATGAGTGCAGCTGAGCTGTGAAAATTCAGTGCAGTTTCTTGGGGATCCTTGGGAGCCAAACTGCCAGGGGCAGGGTCTTGCCAAGCCCAGCAAAATCTCCAGTCCTAGCCAAAGGAATTGAGGCTTGTCATGTTACTATTAACAGAGCTTCCTAGGGTGATGGGAGAGAGAGGAAATGCACTCATAGGGAGTGATGCAAAGGGAGGCAGAGGATAACTAAAGGCTGTGGAGGGCTTCAGACATAAGCAGGGAAGCAAAGGGGGGTGCTAAAGGGGGGAGGGAACAAGTGAGGATGGCCAGACCCTAGGGGATAGTGGGTAATGAGAGGGAATGAGAAGGAGGAAATGAGTGATCAGACGATGTGAAAGCAAATGAGGCCAGGGAGGAATCAGAGAAAGTGGCAATGAGGGAAGAGTCAGGTATATGGGCAAGTAAGGCAAGAGACGGGGGCCACGGAAGCTGGAAACCTCTCAGCTTTTCCTGGATTTCTGCAGTTCTTTTCTCACTGGGTAAAGGCTTTTGGCTCTGAGTGCTGCTGGAGGAAAGCCCCTCATGCTGCCAAAAGAGAGCAGCCGTGACGACTAGTGCTGAGGCCCCACTCAACCAAGATGTTCATGCAGAGGCCTGGACTTCTTTGGCTTCGGGGTGCAGTGTGTAGTCGTCCCTGCTTTAAGGGGGATTCTCTGGCAATTCCCAGCCCCATTCTCCTCCACTCTAGTGTGTAACATCTCCACCCCACAGGATGACGGAGCTCTGTGTGTGTGTGTGTGCGCGTGCCGTTTCCTCTAATTGTCGGTTCACACAAGGACAGCGTGGGAGTGTTGAGGAAAACAGAACGATACGTGGAAAAGAAACCCTCTGGGATGAGAATAAAAGAGAGAGGATGTCTGCGTCTGAGAGAGGCAGTTTCTGAATGCATGTGTGAGACGCTGTGCCTGCAGCATGTCTGCGTGTGCACACGATGGTAATCATGGGGGCATCAGAAAAAGTAAGTGTGTGCTTCGTGCAACACGTGTGTGATGTGACAGTGCATAGTCTGCAAGTGCACATAAGAAGGGCTAATTTTGGTGCATAGCTGTAGCAGCTGTTTGTGTGCAATGATATTTATCTCACCCCCGTTGCTGTAGTATCTGAGACCCTCAGAATCTTTAACGCATTCATCCTCACGCCCACCCCTGTGGCAGAGCCGTACGATTATCCCTACTGTTCTGATGGGGCACAAAGGTACAGAGAGACTCTGACTTGTCTAATGTCACAGGGAATCAGTTCTTCTACGTCCCAGGTGAGTGCCCTAACCACTGGGCTATGCCAGCTGCCTGTGCTGTTAGTGTAAGGGGGGGTGAGAAAGCGTGTGTGTGTGGGTGTGCACACACGAGAGTGAGTGGTTGTGTCTCTGACAGTGTGGGGGGTGTATGTGTGTGAAGGGAGGTGAGACAGCATGCATGTGAGAGCTCTGCTGGGTTCACACTGTGTTTCTCTCCTCCTCTGTTGGATTACACAGAGTAATGATAACTGGAGCGGCTCCAGCTAGCATTCTCAACACCCCTGGGAGTCACCCTTTGCACCCCATTCAGAGTGCCACCTGGGGCTAGCTCAGGATTTGGAGCGGCACAAAGTCTGCATGTGTACTTAACCCATAGGAATCTAGCTAATTCTCAGGGCTGGCACCAGCTAATCACTTGGAGGTGCTGTAGCGGGGAGCAGGGGAGGTTTCTGGGCACTGCTAGATGGGGATGGATAGGGAATTTAGGGCAGGAGCTCCAGCATACCCAGTTCGAGTGCCTCATAGCAGAAAGAGCTGTGGAAACTGGTACAGAAGCACAGGCTGTGGATGTGACAGGAGCTTCCAACTACTTCAGTCCGACTGTCCCAGCAGGAGGTGCTGTGGGGCATGTGCACTGAGTGCAGAGGGCAGACTCCCAGCTGCCCCAGTCCCGGACTGTCCTGGCAGGAGGTGCTACAGAGAAGTGTGCAGAAACTTTGATTGAAGGATACTGGTCTCCAGTGTATCTGTTTCTCCAAGCCTCTGATCTGCTGCTGGAAAGAAGAGCTGACAGGCCAGCTGGCATTTAAGGGTTTGGGGATTTTTGCTAAATGCATGGGATCCTCTTGGGCTGGCTAAGCGTAAAGGAAACACTCTCCGTCAGGTGTTACACAGCCCTTCCCAGCAGTAGAGCTGGCACTGAGGGAACTCAAGGCTGTGGGCTCATCTTGCCTCTCACAAGACAGCGGCTTCTTACATTTCCCCCTTGGTGATCGCTACGTGTCAACTCTGCTGTCAGAGACCCAAGGCCGTTGGCTTCTTGCTTCTCAAAGGACATTAGCAGTGTCTTGTTGAAGGCAGAACTGTTGCAGCAAGAACCTGCGGGTGTGGCAGCTCAGGACAAGGCCCTCCAAGATCTCATGGCTGCAGTTGAAAAAGACGGGGACAGGGCAGGCTTCTACGGGCAACTTCCCTGGACAACCAAATCCTTAAGATTTTGTTCTTTTGGAGGAAAATCCTCTGCTATAAAGGAGACCACTGTGAACCCTGACCTCCCACAAAGGGGGCCTATGCAGGCTGGTAACTGAAAAATTGGGTTGTTGACCCCTGTTGGATTGCTGTGCCCTATGCATGGGGTGATTAAGACATGATGCTTGGAATCAGGTCCCATAGTCAGCAGGTTTTTGGATGGGGCAGAGGTACCACAACAGGCGATGATGCAAGAAAAAGCTGATTGCTGACCAATTGTCTCCTGCTAAGATGGGCTGGCTTCATGGGGGAGGAAGACAGGAATCCATCTGGGGCACCTTGGAGGGAGACCAATTCTGATGGAGGGCTGGAATGGTTTGTTGTAGTGTGAGCGGCGCTGTTCCTGGGTTGCAGCCCGTTTAGTGAGAACATCCATTTTCAAACTTTACCCACAGAGGGATACTGTGGTCCTCAACCCCACAGGGTAATCACCATGATCCCTGACGGCCTGACCTCAGAGGGGGCCGGTGATATAGTGCCCCCAGGGTCTCTGGGATCTCCGAGGTTGGCCCATAGGCTGTACTACAGTCTCCTTTGGGGTTCCAAACATTCTCAGGCTGGACCCGCTGCCACAGATCACCTCTAGGAAGCCTGGCACAAGGCTAAGTGTGTTTCAGCAGCTCCTGACATCTGCCCTGCCAGTGCCAGGGAGCTCCTGGAGTCACATCTGGTTATAAGAGGAGCAAATCCTGGTTGTCCCCATATTCTCCCCCTTTAGGCAGCCTCAACCGATGGACCAAGGGCCATGGAGACCTGAATTCCTCCTCCTCCTTAGATGGAGTGTCTGCACCTAAGAGGAAGTGGTCTGGGGCAGGGTGTTTGGGTGTCAAACCCTACAAAAATCAAACACCCAGAGCGTCAGAATTAACTTAGAACTAAATGTAAATACAAAGGAACTGGGAGAACAGCCAATGGAACGGTCCTCTGCATTTGATGCCTCTTGGGTTGTGTGGCCTGTGGCACCACCATGCGGCCAGCAATGAGACTGTGACGGGAAGGAGAGGCAAAGGAGTGCAATTTTATAGTATGGGCCAAATGCAGACCATGGATCTGGCTCCACTGAGGCGATATCCTTGCTTACCATTGCTATTTGAGGCAGGAAACCGTGTTCATGTCCTGTTCCGGTATGGCATCCCACCATCACTGGTAGAGGCAGACCTATTATTTCCAGGTTTTGATGGGACTCTTACCACGCCAACAGCAAATGTCTTGTATAGCACAGGGGTCGGCAACCTTTCAGAAGTGGTGTGCCAAGTCTTCATTGATTCACTCTAATTCAAGGTTCCGCGTGCTAGTAATACATTGTAACATTTTTACAAGGTCTCTTTTTATAAGTCTATAATATACAACTAAACTGTTGTTGTATGTAAAGTAAAGATTTTTTAAATTAAGACACTGCATTTAAAATTAAATTAAAATGGAGATCCCCCCGGACCGGTGGCCAGGACCTGGGCAGTGTGAGTGCCACTGAAAATCAGCTCATGTGCCGCCTTTGGCACACATGCCATAGGTTGCCTACCCCTGGTATAGCAGATGCCGTCATTCATAAGAACATAAGAATGGCCACAGTGGGTGAGACCAATGGCCCATCTAGGCCAGTATCCTGTCTTTCAACAGTAGCCAGAGCCAGATGCTTCAGAGGGAATGAACAGAACAGGGCCATTTATCAAGTGATCTAGTCCCTGTCCAGGCCCTGCTTCTAGCAGTCAGAGTTTTAGGGACAGCCAGAGCATGGCACTGCGTTCCTGACCATCTTCACAAATAGCCATTGTTAGCTCTATCCTCCATGAACTTATCTAATTCTTTTCTGAACCCAGTTATACTTTTGGCCTTCACAACATCCCCTGGCAATGAGTTCCATAGGTTGATTGTGCTTTATGTGAAGAAGAACTTCTGCATATTTGTCTTAAACTTGATGACTTAATTTCATTGAGTAACCTCTGGTTGTTGTGTTAGGTGAAGGGGTAAATAACACTTCCTTATTCACTTTCTTCACACCAGTCATGATTTTATAGACCTCTATCATATCCCCCTTCAGTCATCTCTTTTCTAAGATGAACAGTCCCAATCTTTTAAATCCATCATCAGATGAAAGCTGTTCCATTCCCCTAATCATTTTTGTTTCCCTTCTCTGTACTTTTTCAAATTCCAATAGTTTTTTTAGATGGGTCAACTAGAACAGCACACAGTATTCAAGGTTTGGGCATTCCATGGATTTATACAGTAGCATTATGATAATTTCTGTCTTCTTATCTGTCCGTTTCCTAATGGTTCCTAATATTCTGTTTGCTTTTTGACTGCTGCTGCCCACTGAGCAGATGTTTTCAGAGAACTATCCACAATGACTCCAAGATCTCTTTCTTGGGTGGTAACAGTTAATTTCCACCCCACAATTTTGTATGTATAGTTGAGATTCTATTTTCCAATGTGCATTTATCAATGCACTTTGCATTTATCAACACTTAATTTAATCTGCCATTTTCTTGTTCAGTCATCCAGTTTTGTGGGATTCCTTTGTAACTCTTCAGAGTCAGCTTTAGACTTAACTATCTTGAGTAATTTTGTATCATCTGCAAACTTTGCCACCTCACTGTTTACCTCTTTCCAGATCATTTATGTATATGTTGAACAGCAGTGCTCCCAGTATAGATCTTTGGGAGACTCCACTATTTAACTCTCTCCATTCTGAAAACTAGCCATATATTCCTACCATTTGTTTCCTATCTTGTAACCAGTTACTGATCCATGAGAACCTTTCTTCTTATCTCATGACTGCTTACTTTGCTTAAGAGCCTTTGGTGAGGGACCCTTATCAAAGGCTTTCTGAAAGTCCAAGTACACTGCATCCACTGGATCACCCTTGATCACATTTGTTGACTCCCTCAGAGAATTCTAATAGATTGGTGAGGCATGATGTCTCTTTCCTCAACAAAAGCTGTGTTGACTTTTCCCCACACATTGTGTTCATCTGTGTATCTGATAATTCTATTCTTTACTATAGTTTCAACCAACTTGCCTGGTACATTAGGCTCACCGGCCTGTAATTGCCAGGACTGCCTCTGGAGCCTTTCTCAAAAATCGGAGTTACATTAGCTATCCACCAGGCATATGGTATAGAGGCTGATTTAAGCAGTAAGTTACATATCAGAGTTAGTAGTTCTGCAATTTAATATTTCAGAACTCTTCAATGAATACCACTTGGTCCTGATGACTTTTCACTGTGTATCAATTTGTTCCAAAACCTTCTTTTATTGACACCTCAATCTGGGACAGGTCCTCAGATTTGTCACCTAAAAAGAACCCTGGCTCAGGTGTGGGACTCTCCCACACATCCTTTGGAGTGAAGACTGATGCAAAGAATTAATTTAGCTTCTTCACAATAGCGTTGTCTTCGTTGAGTGTTCCCAGTCAATATGGAAATAGTTGAAATCCCCCATTATTACTGGGTTTTCTGTTTTTGTAGTCTCTGTAATCTCCCTAAGAATTTCACAATCGTCACCATCCTGATCAGGTGGTTTGTAGTATATTCCTAGTGCTATACTCTTATTATTCAAGCATTTAATTTCTATCCATAGAGATTCTGGGGTACTGTTTGATTTATTTAAGATTTTTACTATACTTGGCTCTGTGCTTTCTTTCACATATACTGCCACTTCCCCACAAGTGCATTCCTATATATTCTGTACCCTGGCATTCCGGTTTCCCCAGGGCCGGTGCTTCCATTTAGGCGGCCTAGGCAATCGCCTAGGGCGCCAGGATTATTGGGGGGGGCGGCATTTTGCCGGGGGGGGGGCAGCAGGCGGCTCCAGTTGACCTGCCGCAGTCGTGCCTGCGGACAGGAGCGGGGCCAGGCAGACGCCCTAGGCAGACGGCCATTTCACACACACCCCCCCGCGGGTCCGGTGGACCTACCGCAGTCATGCTGGCGGACAGTCTGCTGCTGGAAAGGCTCCGGTGGAGCTGCTGCAGTGATGCCAGCGGGCAGTCCGCTGGTCTAAAGGCTCCGGTGGACCTGCCGCAGGCATGACTGCGGTAGGTCCGCCAGAGCCTTTAGACCAGCGCACCGTCCGCCGGCATGACTGCGGTAGGTCCATTGGACCCGCGTGCCGCCCCCCCTTGGCAAAATAGCGCCCCCCAAAAATTCTGGTGCCCTAGGCCATTGCCTAGGTTGCCTAAATGGTAGCGCCGGCCCTGCCTGCGGAGGGTCCGCTGGTCCCGCGGCTCCAGTGGAGCTGCCGCATGCATATCTGTGGACGGTCTGCTGCTCCCACGGCTCCGGACCTCCTGCAGGCATGACCGTGGCAGGTCCACCGGAGCTGCGGGACCAGCGCGCAGGCCGGCGAAATGGCCGTGCGCCTAGGGCACTAAAAATATTAGCGCCGGTCCTGGGTATCCCATTGATTATCATCATTCCACCAAGTGTCTGTGATGCCTGTTATATCAATATAATCATTTATTACCAGGCCCTCAAGTTCAGCCATCTTAGTATTTAGACTTCTTGCATTTGTATACAAGCACTTATAACATTTGTCAGCATTTAGTTGTCTGCCCTCATGTGAGGTAACTTAAAAGGACTCTTTTTCATTTGACTGTTTCTCTTCAGCTCCTACCTGTACTTTATCAACATCCATCTGCTCCTCTTTAGCAGGATATAGAGGATCCCCTGTCACGGTTACACACGACACCGTCATACCAGTCAGTTGAGTCATGTTGCCATGGCATTGTCTGAAGCATTGTTGCCCTGGCTGGGTGCAAGGTGCTGTCGCTGTGGCTGAGTGCAAGGTGCGAGCCCCATGGTGCCATTCGAAGAACTGATGCCTTGCCTGGATGTGAGGTGCCATTGCGGTGCCTGGGCGTGAGATGCCGTGTCTGGGTGTGAGATATTGTGGTCTGGTGTGAGGCACCGTGGCTGGGTGTGAGCTCATATGGCTGTGGCCGGGTACGAGGCAGCATTGCCATGGCCAAGCGTGAGGCTTTGGGCATGAGGTGCTATGGCTGGGTGTGAGGGGCTGGCACTGTGGCTTGGTGTGGGGCACTGTGGTTGTAGCTAGGCATGAGGCGGTGTCGCTGTGGCCAGGCGTGAGGTGCTGTGGCTGGGCGTGGGGCACTGTGGCCGTGGCTAGGCATGAGGTGGTGTTGCCGTGGCTAGGCGTGAAGTACTGTGGCTGAGTGTGGGGCACTGTGGCCGTGGCTAGGCATGAGGAGGTGTTGCCGGGGCCAGGCATGAGGAGCTGTGGCTGCATGTGGGGCACAGTGGCCATGGTTAGCTGTGAGGCGGTATCGCTGTGGCCAGGCGTGAGGTGCTGTGGCAGGGTATGGAGCACAGTGGCCATGGTTAGGTGTGAGGCGGTGTTGCCGTGGCCAGGCGTGAGGTGCTGTGGCTGGGTGTGGGGCACTGTGGCCAGGGCTTGGTGTGAGGTGGTGTCGCTGTGGCCAGGCGTGAGGTACTGTGGCTGGGTGTGGGGAACTGTGGCCAGGGCTTGGTGTGAGGTGGTGTCGCTGTGGCCAGGCGTGAGGTACTGTGGCTGGGTGTGGGGAACTGTGGCCAGGGCTTGGTGTGAGGTGGTGTCGCTGTGGCCAGGCGTGAGGTGCTGTGGCTGGGTGTGGAGCACTGTGGCCATGGCTAGGCATGAGGTGGTGTCGCTGTGGCCAGGCATGAGGTGCTGTGGCTGCGTGTGGGGCACTGTGGCCGTGGCTAGGCATGAGGAGGTGTTGCCGTGGCCAGGCGTGAGGTGTTGTGGCTGGGTGTGGGGCACTGTGGCTGTGGCTAGGCATGAGGAGGTGTTGCCGTGGCCAGGCGTGAGGTGCTGTGGCTGGGTGTGGGGCACTGTGGCTGTGGCTAGGCATGAGGTGGCATTGCTGTGGCCAGGCGTGAGGTGCTGTGGCTGGGTGTGGGGCACTGTGGCCGTGGCTAGGCATGAGGTGGCGTTGCTGTGGCCAGGCGTGAGGTGCTGTGGCTGGGTGTGGGGCACTGTGGCCGTGGCTAGGCATGAGGTGGCGTTGCTGTGGCCAGGCGTGAGGTGCTGTGGCTGGGTGTGGGGCACTGTGGCCGTGGCTAGGCATGAGGTGGCGTTGCTGTGGCCAGGCGTGAGGTGCCGTGGCTGCGTGTGGGGCACTGTGGCCGTGGCCGGGTGTGGAGTGCTGTGGTGGTGACCAGGCGTGAGGTGCTGTGGCTGCCTGTGGGGCACTGTGGCCATGGTTAGGTGTGAGGAGGTGTCGCTGTGGCCAGGCGTGAGGTGCTGTGGCTGCGTGTGGGGCACTGTGGCCGTGACCAGGCGTGGAGTGCTGTGGTGGTGATCGGGCGTGAGGTGTCATCGCTGTGGCCAGACACGAGGCCCCATGCGCGTGGCGCCAGGGCTGCTTGTGAGGCGGGTTGGGGCGCTGTGTGTGGGGCGCCGTGGACGCCATTGGGTGATTTGGCCTTGGCGCCGTGGGGCGCCCCAGCCGGCCGTGAGGCGGGGGCCTGGTTCCAGCTCTCCTACGTCCCAGGCTGGGGCCACTCCCCCTCCCCCACCGCAGCCCTCCGAGGGCGGGAAGGTGGCGATAGCGCCTGGCTCCTCCCCCGCCACCAAGAGTGAAGGCTGGAACCGGCCGCCATGGCTATGGAGGCAACGCCGCTGTAATGAGCGGGTCTGCCTCGGTAGCCATGGCTAAGGGCGCCCACGTGACCCCCCCAGGGGGGTGGGGTAGGACTGGGATCATCCCTGTGACTGGCTGCGCTCTGGCCACGCCCACTCCCGCCGTCGGCCACGCCCTCTCTGTTCCCCACTCTCGGCCCCTGAGCAGACAGCGAGGCTGGGCCGGAGCCGACTATGGCGCCCAGTGGAGACTTGATGGGGGCTGCTGAGGACCTGGCCGACCAGGTGAGGGGGAGAGGTGTCCGGGCTGGGGGCGGCTCCTCCTGGAGGAGCGAGAGCTGGGACTGGCCTGCCCCCTCCCGCCCGCGATGGTTTGGTCCATCCCAGCGTGGGAGCCATTGAGGGAGTGGGAGATACCATCTCCCTCAAGGGTAGTGAGGGGTGGGACGTACCACCTGCTCCTCTTATAGTGAAGGGGGTGAGTATGGAGAAGGGAGGCTCTACCATCTGCCCCTGGGGAAGGGACTGTACCACCTGCTGCCCCCATAGAGCAGCAATGGGGGATGTACCATTATTGGGAGGGTATTGGGGGAATCTATAAAAATAGGGGGTGGGATATACCACCCGCTTTTCCGTCTCCTTTCCCCGGGGGGGTACCAATTACAGCTGCTTTCTTCCCCCCCCCCCAGCGTGGGGTCGTCTGTGGGGAAGGGATGGGGAGCCTGTAGGAAACGGGGGTATGTACCACCTGCTTCTCCTTATGCTTGGGGGGAGGGATGTACCACCTGTGCCCCCCCCACACAGCAGGAAGGGGGGCCAGGGAGAAGAGTGGGGGGAGGGGCTGTACCATATGTTCTCCCCTCCCCCTCCTACCCCCATGGGGGGTGGTATTGAGAAGGAAGGGGACCCACATCTTGTGGTTGGAAGTGGGGTACAGTGTACAGGGCACCCAGCCTGGGGTTTGCAAGGCTGCTATTTGTAGTATTGGGGCAGGAAGGGAGCCCACCCATATCTAAACCCTCCCCCCCCAATTCGGGGAGGAACCGCTAAGCCCACTACGCAATTGATTTCTGGGGACAAAAAATGAAAAAACAGGAGGAGAAGTGAGGTCAAAGTTTAAAAAAAAAATCAAGAGTGTGGGGAGGAAGGGGACAAAGAGCACAGAACCCCTGACAGTGCCCAGCACTCCTCCCACATGTCTAGTAAGTGGGGCTGGTGCACCATGGGATGCTCCGTTGACTTGAATTGGTATTTTCTTTTTGTGCCTCGAACCATGAAGTAATGAATCTGATGGGATTAACATTTCTGCTTTCATGACTATTTCCAGTTGATATCAGTTCCCTCAAAATAAACAAACCCAAGGCCAGAACAGGGGAATTTGTTCTCCTGAGCACTGGGTGCAAAGGGTCAGTTATAATGGGAGAGGGAATCTTCATGTCACTGGTTCAGTCCCATTCCGCACCAGTAGTAGTCCAGCATTACCTTGTGATAATCACACTTCACTAACAGATTAGTGAATCAAACCTCACAGCCCACGAATGGCAGGTGTTATCCTCATGTTGTAAATGGGGAAACTGTAACACAGAGAGGGGAAATGACTTACCTGTGGTCATACGGTGAATCAGTGACAGAGCTGGGAATGGAACGTGGGAGTTCTGACTTCATTTTAGCAGATTGCTAAAACTGCAGAATATCTTCATGGTGCTCACGAGTCTCCACTAAACTCCTACTAGGACTTGCACAATTGCTGTCAGTATTGCAATTGGATCTCTTGCCAGAGGTCAAAAAAGATGTAAAACAGATGCTAACAAAGATGGCTTTGAAAGGTCTAGGGTAGGCAACGGAAGCTGCCTTTAACACGTGCTAAAGTGGTCAAATTACAGTCTTGGCTAGGTTATGTTAGACCAGGGGTCGGCAACCTCTGGCACGTGGCTCGCCAGGGTAAGCAGATGGATGTGGATCCAAATTTTATATCTATCACCCTGCAAATCTGCGGATATCCACTTTATATCCATTGACCATGTTTGCAGATGGCGGAGTGGATGCGGATACAAATTTTATATTCGCGCAGAGCTCTACTGATAAACAGGGTTTTGGTATGAGTACACTTAACATAACTGATGGACTTTAAAGGATGTAAGCTGGTTTCAGACAACAGGGATTTGGGGATTAAACTGATTTCTACTCAACTGATTGCTCAAATCTGACAGAGTTGGGGGCCATAAAGCTACGTAGCCAGCTAGTGCTTTGGGATCCTTCAGGATAGGAAGGCATTATAGAAATATAAGTAGTGGTTAAAGGATTTGAGGTAGGCCCATAGATTCTAAGTCAGAAGGGACCATTAGAGCATCTAGTCTGACCGTCTGTATATCACAGACCATAGAATTTAACTCAGTTACCCCTATACTGAGCCCAATAACTTGGCTTTTTTGCCACCCTGCTATTCTGCTTTTTCCTCAGCAGTGTGTTCTGGCACGTAGATCTAGTGAGTTTTCTTTGGCACTGTCCCCTCTCACACTAGAAATACATCTAGATTAAAGTTAAATCGAGCTCCTTAGAAAGCATATGTGGTATCCTGTGTTGTACACACAGGCACTTTTAAATCCTACTTATGCTATGAAAAGAGCAATGTTTTAAACATGATTGGAGCCAATCCATGTTATAATATGGTTTAATCTAGCTGGTATGAATGGAGGAAAGCTGTGTTTTAAAGATGCTTGAGAATACTGTTCATATCCTTGTAGGTTCCTGTGCTTTCACAACCATGGTTATTTTTGTAGTGTAGACAGGACCTTAACGTTCGATAAACTTTCAATTTGATTTGATTGTTTTGACTTATTCACAGACTCCACCAGTAATTCAGTGCCACCTTGGGAAGGCACCTGTTTGATAACAGAGAGCCTTTTGCAGATGAAATTATTACATTGGTTAAAGGACTGTTTCTGCCTCTGAAGCAGGAATGGTGATAGAGGTGTGTATGTTATGTGTGTGTTACTTAGGCGTGTGGGGAACAGACTACACTATTGCTGCCTATGCTGTGTTGTATCCACAGAACAAGTATTTTGGCCTCCAGGCCAGCCAGTTTGCCATCTCTCAGGATCAAAGAGCTCATTTAAAATACCGAGGTGCTTGGAGATGAAGGTTAAGTGTATGGGTAGATAGAACTTAAAACTTCTAAAGGGTGTAGAGGAGGTTAGATGTGGTCTTGCCTTCCCTCTCCTCCCCTTCTCTTCTTTCATCGTTGTCCTCCCCCCCAAAAAAACCCATGGTATTTAATAAACTTAGTAATAAGAATATTGGTATCCCTAGAAGTTTGTTAGAGGATGTGTTAATGAACATTGGCTGCTGTTGAGTATCATACTTTACATGTATCCAGCCTTTTTCATCCTGAAAGAAACAAAGGACTTTTTGAAAGAGTTTGGGACATTTGAAACATTCAGGTATTTGGATAATTGGGAGCTCCGTTTCTGTGAAGCTGTGGGATATAATACTTTGATTTAACTTTTGGTTGTTGGGCTTAGTGTGTAGGTGCTGGGTGGTGTGGGTGGCCTGTGATCTACAGGACGTCAGAGTAGGTGATCTGGTGGTTCCCCCGGCCTTGAACTGTCTGACTTTGTGACTTAGAGATTTGTTAGGGCAAGGATCATCTTTTTGCACTGTGTGTGTGCTGCAGGTAGCACAGTGGGGTCCGTGGCTGGGACTTGGAGGCACCGCTGCAGTACACCTACTACTACATTTCGCGTTATTTCCCCTGGGAGTCAGACTGTGTCCACAGCACAGCTACAAGCTAATATTGTAACCTTGGACAAGATCCATCATCCCCTGCCGTGCCTTGTCTTCCAAGGGGTTAAGGACTGAATGGAGATGTGCGGTGTAGCCCGGAAATTTATACTGAAAACAGTAGGGGGTGGTTGGTGTACTCAGATGTGAGACAGTTCCAAGGAATTGGCTTGCCTGGCTTGGGCCCCTCTTGGATGGTGGAAGATGCTTCTAGACTAATAGCTACTAGGCAGTCTCCTACCCTGCTTCAGTGAATCTCTACTGTGTGGGGCTACAGAACGAACACACAGCGTAGAGCTGTGCGAATCACCTGCTCTTCAAAGCAGCGTCCTACAGCAGTCCTACCACTTCAAAGCTGTCCTTGTGTGTTTTCCCAGAGTTTTTAAACTGGGAGTTGGGACTCTTGGGACCTACTCCCAGTTTTGAAAGGAGAGTGTATTCTAGTGGGTAGAGCAGGGGACTGGGAGTCTGGACTCGTGGGTTCTATTCCTGGCTCTGGGAAGGCATGTGGAGTGGTCAGAGCAGGGGCTGGTTGCCGCTGACTTGTACAACCTTAGAAGAGTCAAGTTGCGGCTCTCACCTCAGTTTCCCCATCTCTAATATGGGGCTAATACTTGCCTCCCAGAGGCGAAATGAAGATTTATTAATGGAAGTGTGTAAGGTGCCCTCAGATTCTCCTCTGACCAAAGTCGTATCGCTTTTGGAGCTGGGTAACCTAGCAACACGTTGCTTCAGCTGCTGTGGGCCATTGTTTTCTGACTCTCTAATGCTGCCTTTTGTTCTTCCTCCTCTGGCCATATCTTCCCCCTCCAGTTCTTGCGGGTGACAAAGCGCTACCTACCTCACCTGGCTCACCTCTGTCTGATCAGCACCTTCCTTGAGGATGGGATACGGATGTGGTTTCAATGGAACGAGCAGCGGGATTACATCAATATGTCGTGGGGGTGCGGCATCATCTTGGCCACACTATTCGTATTAATCAACATGTCTGGACAGCTGGGTAAGAGCCCTCCCACCTCAATGATGCTTCTGAACTGCTGTTTGGGAGGGAGCCTGGGTACAGAATCAAAGAAAGGACCTTGAGAGTTCATCTAGTCCAGAAACCCTCCATGCTGAGGCAGGGCCAAGTAACCGAGACCACCCCAGTGATGGATTCTACAACCTACCTCCGTCAGTTGCTCCAGTACTTAACTATCCTTAGAGTTAGAAAGTTTTTCCTAATATCTTACCCTAATCTGCCTTGCTGCAAATTAACCTGATGGAGAACAATTAATCACCATCCTCTCTGGCAACCTTTCACATATTTGCAGACTGATATCAGCTGCCCCCTCAGCCTTCCCTTCTCTGGTCTAACCTTGCCCAGTTTTTTTAACCTTTCTTAGTAGGTCATGTTTTCTAAACCTTTTCCCATTTCCGTTACTCTCCTCTGGACTCTCGCATTTGTCCACACCTTTCTTAAAGTGTGGTGCCCAAAAATAGACAGAGTATTCCAGCTGAGGCCTCATCCGTGCCAAATCGAATGGAATAATTACCTCCCATTACAGCTGTCAAGCGATTAAAAAAAATTAATCTTGATCAATCGTGATGTTAAACAATAATATAATACTATTTATCTAACTATTTTTTGCACTGTGAAAATAAAAGAAATATTATTTTTCAATTCTCTTGATACAAGTACTGCGGTGCAATCTCTTTATCATGAAAGTTGAACTTACAGATGTAGAATTATGCACAAAAAATAACTGGTTCCCGATCCTGCTGGAAAGGTATAACAAGTGGGGTTCCACAGGGGTCTTTTTTGGGACTGACTCTGTTCATTATCTTCATCAACAACTTAGATATTTGCATAGGAAGGATGCTTATTAAATTTGCAGATGATACCAAACTGGGAGGGATTGCAACTGCTTTGAAGGACAAGGTCATAATTGAAAATGATCTGGACAAATTGGAGAAATGGTCTGAGGTCAACAGGATGAAGTTTAACAAAGACAAGTGCAAAGTGCTCCACTTAGGAAGGAGCAATCAGCTTCACACATACAGAATGGGAAGAGACTGTCTAGGAAGGGGTATGGCAGAAAGAGATGTAGGGGTTATAGTGGATCACAAGCTAAATGAGAGTCACCATGTGATGCTGTTTTAAAAAAAGCAAACGTGATTCTGGGATGCATTAACAGGTCTGTTGTGGGCAAGGCATGAGAAGTCATTCTTCCGCTTTACTCTGCGCTGGCTAGGCCTCAACTGGAGTATTGTGTCCAGTTCTGGGCACCGCAGTTCAAGAAAGATGTAGAGAAATTGGAAAGGGTCCAGAGAAGAGCAACAAGAATGATTAAAGGTCTTGAGAACATGACCTACGAAGGAAGGCTGAAAGAATTGGGTTTGTTTCATTTGGAAAAGAGAAGACACTCTTTTAGATACCTGAAAACTGCCATCATGTCATCAGGAGGAGGGAGAAAACTTGTTCACCTTAGCCTCTAAGGACAGAACAAGAAGCAGTGGGCTTAAACTGCAGCAAGGGAGGTTTAGGTTAGATTCATAGATTCTAGGGTCAGAAGGGACCAATGTGATCATCTAGTCCGACCCCCTGCACAAAGCAGGCCACAGAACCCTACCCATCCACTTCTATAACAACCCCCTAACCTATGCCTGAGTTATTGAAGTCTTCAGATTGTGGTCTGAAGACCTCAAGCTGCAGAGAATCCACCAGCAAATGACCCATGCCCCACGCTGCAGGGGAAGACGAAAAACCAAAAGTTCCTAACTGTCAGGGTGGTTAAACACTGGAATAGATTGCCTAGGGAGGTTGTGGAATCTCCATCTCTGGAGATATTTAAGAGTAGGTTAGATAAATGTCTATTAGGGATGGTCTAGACAATATTTGGTCCCGCCATGAGGGCAGGGGGCTGGACACGATGACCTCTCGAGGTCCCTTCCAGTCCTTGAATCTATGAATAAACGTGTGATGTTGCCTAACACATTCCAGAATATTTGCCTTTTTCACAACAGAATCACACAGTTGACCTGTATTCAATTTGTGATTCACTATAACCCCCAGATCTTCTTCTGCAGTACTGCTGCCTAGCCAGTTATTCCCCATTTTGTGCTTGTGCATTTGGTTTGTACATAGGTGACTTTCCCGCCTCTCCCCCAGCTCTGCAAATGCTGAGCATCGCACAGAGGCAGTATTTCACTGCAGAAGCTGGAATCCTTGAAATAGAAACACTCTGCCTGTCTCTGGCACCTTCCACACTGGGATCTCATAGCATTAAACTTCATGTGCCCCAGGGTGGTATGTCCCTCTTATGCAGATGGGGGAACTGAGGCACAGAACAGGGAAATGACTTTCCCATGGTCACACAGTGAGTCAGGGGCAGAGTCTGGAGTAGAACGTAGATCTCCTGTGATATTCCACCATGCCTCTGGAAAAAGACCTCTAAAGTCACCTAGTCAAGTGTCCCCCTGAGGCTGTTCTGTGGAGAAGATCCTCTTCTAATTCTGATAAGACTCCTGTGGGTGTCTTCCCTCACTGGCTTTGACAATCTCACCCTGAATGTACTACCTTGGTCGTAAAATGCCCCAAACTCCCTCACAGAGAAGAGTGAGTATTGAAAGGGTCATCTGTGTTTTTGTTAACCTGCATTGGCTCTGATGCTGATTTTTTCTGTTTTTTCATTCTCTGTGTCTCTGTTGCAGTTGGGTGCATTCTAGTCCTAGCCAGGAAGTTTGTTCCTTACGCTTGTTTTGGCCTGTTTGGGATTATCTTCATGCAGGTGAGTGGGAGATGGGCTAGCTTCATGACGCTGCTCCAGACGAGTACTGGATGCCACGGCTAGCAAAGAGTCTCCTGGCTGCTTGGTGAATTGATAGTAGTGGGCACTGATGGCCAGTAGCTGTGGAATAATGTGAGCTGTAGAACCATAAAAGTTAGAGAATGGAAAAGACCAGTGAGCTATTATTAGGCTTGGCTACATGGGGAGTTAATCAGAAGTAGCTATTCAAGAGTTCAGGTGAATTCTCAGTTCTAAAGTGGATTACGCTAATTCAGAATAAAGCACATTTATTCTGAGACAAAAGTGTCTACACATGGAGTTAATCAAGGAAAGTGAATCTGCTTTAAATTCACACCCTCCCTTACTCGGGATGAATGTTCATATGTTGACAATCCCTTAGTCTGTGTCTTCCCTGGGACAGAATTGTGCCCTTCGCTCTATTCTCTAAAGCTTTCTCCAGTCGAATGTATAAATGTCACACGCACCCGGGGTTTCCATCCCTTCCCTGGGAGATCCTGCTAGTACAGCTCACTATCTGGAAATGTCCTGCTATTCAGCCTAAATTTTCCCCTTTCTTACTTTCGTTCCTCCTTATCAGTCCCCATTCTATTAAACTAAACTTCTCACCTGTCATGGTGTCCTGCCCCCCTTCAACTATCTTTGTAGATCGTTATGTCCACCGACATCTTAATAATTGCTAAGTCTCTCCCAGCGAGAGGGTTAACTCTTTTAAAGATGGTGCGGTGGATAGAGCACTAGCATGAGACTTGGGAGAGACTCCAGTTCAATTCCCTGCTGTACCATAGACTCCTTATGTGTTCCTGGGCATAAGCGCTGATTCCGTGGGTGCTCCAGGGCTGGAGCACCCATGAAAAAAATCAGTGGGTGCTCAGCGCCCACCCGTGGCCCTGCCAGTCAGCTCCTCCCCCTCGCCACCAGTACCTCCTGCCTGCCAGCTGGCCCTGCCAATCAGTCGCTCTCCGCTCCCCTCCAGCACCTGCTGCTGATCAGCTGTTTAGCCATGTGCAGGAGGCCCTAGGGGTGAGGAGGCAGAGTGTGTGCGGGGCGGAGTAAGGGCAGGGCATGCTTGGGGGAGGGGATGGGGATAGGAAGAGGCGGGGTGGGGGCCTGGGTCAGAGTGGAGGTTGAGCACCCCTGGGGAAGTTAGGAAGTCGGCACCTGTGCTCTTGAGAACTGAAGTCCGGAGAGAGATGTAGATGACTTGCCATCTGCACAATGGAGATAGTAGCCTTGGCCTGCCTCACAGGATAAATACGCTGAAGACTCTGAGGTGCTCACCATTGACTTGCTGCGGGGCCGTGCGCAAGAGGCCTCGCTGCAGGACCTCTCTGTGCTTCAGTTCCCCCTCTATGACATGAAATTGAAACTGACTCATCTTCCATGGGGCTTAACTTTTGAACAACTCCTTGAGATCATCTGCCGCAAGCAGCTGAACCTGTTACCTGGCCACAGGGTTTAAACTGGTGGTTTCTCTTTTGCAGACAGTCGCTTACAGTATTTTATGGGATCTCAAATTCCTGATGAGGTGAGTTACAGCCGATGAATGGTATTGGTGCCCTCATTTCTTTGTGGCTAAGTAGCAAGGCCTGGCTCCTAAAGGCAATCCCTGACTCCAGCGATTAGAACAGGAAAAATGGAGGAGAGGACTCCTGGGTGCTTAACTGCGCTCTGTCACTGGCTTCCTATCTGACCTTAGTCAAGTCACTGCTACTCTGTGCCTCAGTTTCCCCACCTGTCAATCCCTCCTGGTAGGGTTCAGGTTTCTCTAATGAACCCAAGTGCAATTTGATTCAGGATGGTAAGGGCTAGAGGCAAGCAGTGTTGCTTGGTGGGGGCTTGTGTAACCCGCTGGTGAGTGTGTGCTCCTGGTCCCCTTCTGTGCCCGACCCACAGAGGATACGAGTCTGTTACAGCCCCAGCCAGGGAGACTGGGCTCTTGCTTTTAAGCTGGAGGTGCCCGGTTCGGTCCCTGGCGTGATAGTCATCACACTCACGTTAGAAGACAGCAGCTCCATGATCCATTGATCCTTTCACTTCCCCCTGCTGCAGGAACCTTGCCCTAGGAGGTGGGCTGCTGCTGCTGCTGGCAGAGTCCCGCTCTGAAGGGAAGTCCATGTTCGCCGGCGTCCCCACCGTGGATGACATTTCACCGCGACAGTACATGCAGCTGGGGGGGAGGCTCCTGCTGGTGCTCATGTTCATGACACTGCTGCACTTTGAACTCAGCGCTTTCACCGTAAGTAGCCTCTGTTACGCCCTGTCACTTGTCCTGGGGTCCCTCTCTGCTGCAGGCAGCCCATCCAGCAATGGGGCTGCACCCTGCACTTAGCCCTGAAGCAAAGGTGTTGCCACGTCCCTCCATGGTTATGCCTGTGATGTCCTCCCCTTTCACTTCAGGGACCCTTAGTGCCGTTGGATTCTCCCCTGTAACCCATGCACAGCAGCAGTGTAGGCAGGTGAGTTGGCTGCTCTGTGTTGCAGGTTCCACGCCTTGTTTGGAATGTGTGTGGGAAGGAAAGCGGGGAGGTTACTCCACTGCTGGTTAATCGCGAGAAGAGTGAGCAGAGGCCTCAGACCTCCCGACCCACCTGACCGTGCCTTGAGCTAGTGCAGTGGGCAGGATAACGTAGTCTTGCATCTCTGCTGCTTCCGCATTCCAGTCTGAACTGCTTGCCTTCCAAGCCCTCCACGTGCAGCCAGCTCCTCTGCCCTGAAGTGTCTAACAAGCAAGACCCAAAAAATGGGGAGAATAGGCCAGGTATGGGAGGCTGCGGAGAAATAGGGGAGGTGACCAGTGTAGGAAGAATCCCTAGTCGGAACTGGGTTTGAAGGAAGATGGAACTGAGTTGATGATCTTGGGGTTTATTCTCAGTTCTGCGGAAAAGTATTGCTCTAGCTGTGAGCAGGGAACTGAGAGCCAGAACACCTGAGTTCCATTCCTGGCTCTGCCGCTGACTTGCCATTTGTGAAAAAGCCGTTTTATGCTTTCAGTTCCTGGCATAAAAGAGCTGTGCAGGTACTCATGTCTCCTGATATTCTCCCCATCCCAGATCTTCCAGGACATCTTTGGCATGGCATTGATCATCTTGGTGGCCATTGGTTTCAAGACCAAGCTGGCCGCCCTGACCTTGGTCATCTGGCTGTTCGTAATCAATCTGGTACAGAACGCGTTCTGGAACATCCCCACCTACCGGCCTCTCCACGACTTCCTAAAGTATGACTTTTTCCAGACCATGTCGGTAATAGGAGGCCTGCTGCTGGTGGTGGCACTGGGCCCGGGAGGAGTGTCAATGGACGAGCACAAAAAGAAGTGGTGAAGACAGGAGGAGAATGAAGAACGGGGAGGAGGCTTGGGGCAGACGGGGTGGGGTGGGAATCTTTTTCCTTACAACTTTTTTAAACTTAGTCCCATTTGTATATTTTTTTTTCCTCCCTCATTCTGTTCTCTGGAGGTTTATCATTGTTCACTGTTGCCTTATCAGGATAGAAGAGTCTTTTTCTTCCTATCCGGTTGGACACGTGTAAATTAAAATATATATTCTATTCTACAGCCCTTGAGCCTTGTGTGCTGGTCCGTCCCTCAAGGCCTGGCTTTGTAATGAGCCCCTCTGCTATCCTGAGCTTGGATTGTTATAAAGGGCTCCTTTTGGGATGTGGAAAGAAAGCCCGAAAGGTTTACTGTCCTCTGACCTCTAGTCTCCTTATTGTGGGTCAGCAGAGCCTTGCGGAGACCCGGAATAATTACATGGCTGTGAGCACAATGTAACAGAACAGAACAACTGAAAGAGGGTACAGAGGCAGCTACCTTCCTGCTGCTGGTGCAATCAGCTTCCTTCTCTCCCTGAGCCAGGAGGCACACACATTTCAGAGTTACTTCCTGAGATAGGTGCATCCTGTAGGGGCTGTCTGTCTGTGCTAGACACATGCTCCAAGCCAGCTCAGTAATTCTGTCACAGTGTTACACTGTAAATATTGGAAACGTCAAGGCTTTCCTTCCCTGGCTTTGCTGGAGGACTCCCTGAAGGTCTGAAAGGCAGAGGGTGAGCTTTTGCAAACCTTGACTGAAGGATGCTGCAGTGTTGACTCTTTAACTTTGAGATCTTTTCTCCCAAATATATGTGGGTGTTTGAGTTAAATAGGTATTCAACATCCCCCAAAAGACAGTGTTTTAAATGACTGATCAGCCATTTATACTTCAGTATCTGCAGTGTTATTCTGCCAGTTCTCCATAAAGCCCTCTGAGGCAGATGTGGCCTGACTTTTTAGTGTAAAAAGCAGAAATATGCCCCGTCTTATCTGTCTTCCAAATTCCACTTCCTGGCTTTCTTTACGTGGAAGCACAAGTCACAATTTTTGTTTCCCTGGGAGTGGCGGGGAGGGAAGGTCACCGTTAATAACATTGCAAAGGGTGTCACTTTAACAGTACACAACTTAAGTGGTCCTTTGCCACAAACCCTGCAGCCTCCTCAGTGGACATTTGGCTTAAGGCTTGGATTGTTTGACTTTCTTGGGGGCTGTCTGTTTTGAAGGAAGGCAGCGGCTCCTGAAATGAGCATCGTGCCCAAGGGGGTCTCTGTGCCTGATTTCCAGTTATGTTACCGGGGGCAAAGCTGCTACTTTTGGAGTACGATCCCGACTGCAAATCTGCTGGGGTGGACAGGCTATTTTGAGTGTCAGCTTGGTCTCCAGGTTATGTGGCCTCAGCACTAGACTGTAATAAGTGAATGCTAGCAAAGGTAAAAGTGAGCTGAGATGGGGCGGTCAGGCGCTCTGGCTGTGAGATCCTGAGGGTAGAAGTAGGAGATGCATGTAAGTAGTTTTCTGTCTCTGTACACCAGGTGGGAAGGCTCAAAGCTCTTACTGCTGCTATCCGAGGGGTGTGCATGTATCTGCTAGGAGAATCCTAGAAATACAGGATTGGAAGGTACCTCGAGAGGTCATCTAGTCTAGCTCCCTGAGACAGGACCAAGTAAACCTCTAGACCAGTGGTCCCCAACGTGGCAGGGCATCTATGTGCGCCCGCCTACTGACAAGGGAGCGCCCTGCCGCCGCAGAGCGCGGCCGCCAGACAAGCAGCCGCCGAAATGCCGCTGAGAAGCAGCAACGGCAAGAAGCGTCGCTGCTGAAATGCTGCGGCTGCTTGGCAGCATTTCGGTGGCTGCTGGTCCGGCAGCCGCTGCTCCTCACCCACATTTCGGTGGCTGCTGGTCCGGCAGCCGCTGCTCCTCACCCACATTTCGGTGGCTGCTCGTCCGGCAGCCGCTGCTCCTCACCCACATTTCGGTGGCTGCTCGTCAGCCGCCCGCCACACTGAGAGATTGGGGACCACTGCTCTAGACCATCCCTGACAGGTGTGTTTAACCTGGTCTTAAAATCCTCCAGTGATGGCGATTCCTCAACCTCCCTTGGAAGTCTGTTCCAGTGCTTAAATGTCCTCACAAAGTTTTTCCTAACATCTAACCTAAATCTCCTTTGCTGCAGATTAAGCTGATTACTTTCTGCCCTACCTTCCGTGGACACAGAGAGCACTCTTTCACCGTCCTCGTTAGAACCACCCTTACATCTTTGAAGCCTGTTACCAGGTCCCTGCTCAGGCTTCTTTTCTCAAGGCTAAACATGCCCAGTTTTTCTAACCTTTCCTCAGAGGTCGGGTGTTCTAGACCTTTCATTATTGTGGGAACTGCCCAATCCCGAACATCTAGAATCTCGCCTGCCACACAGGGACAGAGCTCTTGTCAGTCTGATACTTTTGCCTTTCACTGTTGCCAGTGTCTGGTGCTTCAAAGGAAGGCACAGATTCCTGTGAGGCTGCTTGTCTGCTCTGTGTGGCTATTACATGGCAGGTGGACAGTCTGGCCAAGGGAACCACATTCAGGGGTAGCCTTGAGCTGCTCTTGATAAGCTGCTAGGACTCTGTTGGGGGGGATACAGCTAGCCATGGAGCTGGCTGCTCTGAACCTGCCCCCCACCTTTGTTACTGCTCGGTTCTGGTTTCTAGCGTAGATGGGATTTGCAAACAGTACAGGCCCTGGGCAGGCCAAGCCTTTGACGTATACTCATTGGTCCCTGTCTAGGCTGTTATCCGAGAATTGGAGCATTCTGCTTAGGGGCCTTGATCTTGAGCAAGTTCCTTAACTGGCTGTTCCGTACAGAAGATGATTAAACAAATCCGGCAGCGTTTTATTTCCCCTCTCCTCCAGCAAGAGCCTGCCTAGAGAAAAGATTTGACGCATCGTAGTGAGATCAGAGCCGCTGGCCAGTACAGCTGTTCTGCTCTGGGCCTTTTGTGGATGTGGGGTAAAGTTCTGCAGAGCTCCTGCTCTGGAGCACTGAGCCAGGCTGGCTCTTCCGCCCACACCATCCAGCACCTCTACTGCAGCTTGCTGTCTGCAGTAAAGCAGTCTTGGAACCGCTGGCAGAGATTAAGAACGTTGCAAGTGTTTTCCATGGCTACGACTTGCACTGCAGGTTATAAAATCTGATAGGAGCCTGGCTGAATCCTTGGGAGCTCTGATAATATGTCACATTTCCTATAGAGCACTTTGTGCAAGGGTTTGAGAGAGCTTTGGAAACACACGTCCTATAATCCCTAACTTTCAGATGGGGAGACTGTGGCACGCTGACAGGGGACTTGAGCTGGCTGAGCCGTCTCAGGCTGGGGCCAAGAGAAATGAAATGCCTGCTTTATAATCTTGTGAGTTGCTCAGATACCAGGGAGAGTAACAAGAACCTAGAAAAGGACAGAGCTGGGAATAGCATCCAGCAATCCTGGTCCAAGCCCTATGCACTAGCCAACAGAGCGTGTTGCCTCCAGTTGTAAATTAGCTGGTCTAGGGATCGCCCGTTAAGAATAATCTACTAGCCTGCCCTGTTAGTTCTTAGCTAATTCTCCGGTCTCCCAAGACTCTTTCTAGTCAAGGATGTGAACTCCATTGCTCGTCGTGGTCTCCTGCAATCCCAGCCCAGCTGGCAAAGACGTCTTTCATGCTGCTGCTTTCTCCATTCCAGAGACAGCTCTTGGCAATTTCTTCTCTTCTCCCCCCCCCCCGCCCCCTTTTCAGAAGCTGTCAAACTGGTTTAATTCTCTGACATGTCTCACAGAAAAGGTTGTGACACCCTGTCCTTGAGTCAAACTCCCTGGGCTCTGAGGCCAGAGCAGAGGGAGTGGATGGGCAGTGCCAAAGAGGGAGGTCTCTTCTACTGTCACTAACTCAAAATCCACCTGGGTAAAAAATGTAACGTTTTATAGCGAACTCACTCTGATTTTGTCCCCACACCAACCATGAGACTGGCTTAAAATGTCCAAGAAGTTGGGTTCTGTCCATGTGCTGACTGGTTTCAGAACCTTTTCAGAGAGGTATGTTTCCAGGAGTTCCCCTGCAGCTGTAAGGTCTAGAATTTTTTTGACAAGAACTGGGAGGGATATTCAACCATTTCTTACTTAATCTTGTGACTCCAGGAACTGGGGCTCTAAGGGAAATGTGGCATCCCCGTCCCATGCCGCTCTGTAACCCCATCCCCTGGGATTCACTAACCCTTCTCCCGGTGCCTTCTAACCCTGCCCTCACTTCTACTGCCAATGGCTTGCAATGATGTTTTAAAAGTGAGCAGAATCTTATAATTGGCCAGCAGATGTCCTGACAATAAGACAGAGGTTCTCAAACTGGGGGTCGGGACCCCTCGGGGTCATGAGGTTATTACATGGGGGTTCGTGAGCTGTCAACCTCCACCCCAAACCCTGCTTTGCCTCCTGCATTTATAATGGTGTTAAATATATAAAAAAGTGTTTTTAATTTATAAGGTGGTCGCACTCAGAGGCTTGCTATGTGAAAGGGGTCACCAGTAAAAAAGTTTGAGCCACTGCAATAAAAAGTGGCATTAGCGTTAAAGAGACATTGGTTTGTTGGGCTTGTTCCATTGTTTCAAAATACAATGGCTTTTTATTCTCTCTGGGGCAGAGCAGCTTGTTAAAACAGGGCATTTTTAAAGTCAAGATTAGATGTTTTTCTAAAAGATATGCTCTAGTGCATATGGGAATTAATTCAAGGAAGTCCTATGGCCTGAGTTGTACAGTAGGTCAGGTCTGATCTACAGCAGAAAATTAGGTCGGTTTAATGACATTGGTCAGGAGTGGTGTGAAAAATCCAAGTGTTAAGCTAACTTAAATCCCCATGTAGTCGGTGCTGAGTTGATGGAAGAATTCCGTCATCGTGTCGACATAGCTACCGCCTCTTGGGGAGGTGGATTATCTATGACAAAGGGACAACCCCTCCTGTCGGTGTAGGTAGTGTCTACATTGATACAGTGCTCCTATAGCATTGTAAGGATAGACAAGCCCTCAGATGAGATGGTCAAAGTGGCCCCTTCTGGCCTTTACAATCTATGAATACGTATAACTCCTGGAGTGCTCTCTTGGTTCAAAGCACTGTTTGTTTAAGCTTCCCATCATCCCTCTGGTTTACAGTTGTGGAAACGGAGGCACAGAGCCATGACTTGATCAGAGTCATGCAGCAAGTCAGCAGTGGAGCCTGGATTCGAAACCATGACCTTCCATGCTGCTCTCTGCCCCGCAGCTCTAATGAGGGCAATCCTTAAAGCAGAGCTCGTAGGAGGTGACTGGCCCATTTGCCTTCAGCTAATTACACAGCATTGGGTTGCATTTTGTTCTTTGCAATGACAGTGTATGACAAATGTAGGCGAAGTCATAGGTGTGGATTAGGCAGCCTAACTATAGGTGAGAAAACATGCCCTGTTTAATGGCAATCAGCACTTAAACCTCAGTTTTTCCCAAATTGTCTTAGAGCTTCAGCAACTGCATAAACAAGGGACCTATGCTTAGCACCCCAGCCTTCTTTGAGTTGCTGTCAGTGGTGTTCTGCCTCTCTCAGTCTGTCCCCACTGGGGCCGTGGTTCCAGACAAGAGGAAGAGGGGGTCCAATGATGAGGTCACTCCCCAGCTCCAGTGTAGCCTCACTGTGTGGCCTTGTGCAAGTCACTTAGGCCCACATTTTAAAATATATTTAGGTGCCTAAAGGTACATTTAGACATGGGAACTTTTCAGCATCCCACTTTGGTGCCTATCTGCCTCCTTAGACACCTAAATACATTTAAAAATCTCATTCTAAAGCCCAGATCCACAAAAATATTTAGACTTCTGTTAGTTTGGAGACTTGATACCTTCATGGATCTGGGGCTTAGCGTCTCTGTACCTCCCAGCTACAAAGTGGAGTTGATACTTCCCTACCTCCTCGGGAGGTTGTGAGGATAAATATGACAAAGATTATGAGGTGCTCCTCATGCATCAATAGGGAGCCAGGACTAGAATGTAGAAGTCCTGGCCCCCCGTCACCTGCTCAGCAGTGGACCCCTTAGGCAGATGTTCAATACAAAGTTTTCTGAAATGGAACAATTCTGGCTGAACTTGCTCTCTTTTAATGAGGAATAATAATACAACCGTTCCACTTTCCTCCCTTCGTCCCAAATTGCTTTACAAAGGCTGGGGAACTCTTGTGATCCTTGATTTACAAGTGGGAGAGGGAGGGAGAGGGGAAGGGACTTGCCCTAAAGGTCACCCACTAAATTAGCCAAGCTGCCTGGGAACAAAAATCAAGGCGTGCTCCCGCTCAGTTCCCCACGCCACACCAGCCACCCTCGCCTGCCAGAGCTGGGGCTAGAACCCAGGAGTCGTGATACTCAGCTTCACCAGGCACTTGCAGCCTGACGTGCAGTCTCTTCCTATTACTTGGAAAGATACCCTGCCCGCAAGCCTGATTGTACACAGATCTAACCCTATTGCAGTGAAAATATTCTGCCTCGCACTTTGCTGCTGATTCCCATTAATCTCAGGTTTGCCATGTTTCTTTTATATATGTGGCCAGCCACTGAGTCATCACCCTAAATCCCTTCCCTGCATGTCTGTCCCATTTCAAATGGCCTCTCGGCTGTTTCGCTGCCCCGAGTGGGGTTATGTTAGTGTCCCTGCATCTGCATTTTCCCTTCCCGCTGTCTTAGTCACTTACAAATGGCCTTATTTGTCATAATCTTGCTTTGTTCCTCAGCAACTGCTATGAGGAGAGGCAGTGTGGTCCAGGGGCTAGAGCGGGTTTAGGATCAATACTCCTGGGTTCCATTGCCATCTCTACCATGATGCACTAGGTCAGCTCAGGCAAGACACCGTATTCTTTGTATGTCAGCAGTACCTAAAAACTCCGATCAACTTTGGATTCAGGTCCATTGTGCCAGTCTCTTTTCGTGCTCTCTGCCTGTTTTCCCCCTTGATAATGGTATATAATACCTGCCTACTGTGTGTGTGTGGGGGGGAGCATGCCTCATCCCCTGTGTTAAGAATTACCTAATGAATATGTACCTGTATTGTTACCCCCGGTTTACCTGATGAGGAAACTGAGGCCTAGAAAGGGGATGTGATGTGCCCACAATTATGGACTGATTCATTGGAGGAGTCAGGGATAGAACTCAGGAGTCCTGCTACCCAGCTACCAGCTGTGGCCACTGGACTCCACTCCCAGCCCAGATCTGGTGTCCAAACCCAGGATTCCTCTAGCCCTTAGATCTCACCAATGGGAAAAGAAACCAGGCATCCTGCCTCTCAACCAGCAGCTTAGCCATGTGCTAAAGCTGGGAAGGGAGCCCAGGACTCCCAAGTCCCAACATGCAGGGGGAGCCCTGGCAAAGGCTCAGGCTATTTCCCCACCTCTACGATTGTGCGAATCGCCCCTTTTGATCCCAAAGCAGGTTTCAATGCTTCTGTCTGCTGAGAGGGGCTGGGAGTTTATTTCCCAATCCTGCAGGGCAGGGGGCATAAGCCTGAAGTATTCACTGCCTCCCTCCCCCTTGGACCCATTCCCCCAGCGCTAAGACCTGATTCTTCTCTCCCATGTGGAGACTGCGGACAGGGCAGCAGAGTTTTGGGTTGTTTAGGGTTGCCAACCCTCCAGGATTGTCCTGCAGTCTCCAAGAATTAAAGATTAATCTTTAATGAAAGGTTATGTCATGTGATGCAATTTCCAGGAATTCCGCCAACCAAAGTTGGCAACCCGATGCCTTGTTATTTAGGGCGAAAGGAGGGAGTCTCCTCCCTGGGGCGGGGGTTGCTGGGGCTTGCGGGCTCCCCAATGGAAGCCCCGCTCCCGCCCCATGCGGCACCCAGCCCAGCCAGAGCCCGCCACGTGGGTACTGCAGCAGCTGGGGGGCGGGGCCAGGGGCGGGGCCACACGGGCGGGGGGGGCCGAGCTAAGGCGGCTGTTGATGACAGGGAGGAAGAGGAGGAGGCAGAGGCGGAGAAGGTTAGCGATCGCCCTTGCGTTGGGGGCGGGAGATCTCAGGGCCCCCCCCCGCCCAGATATTGGAGGGGGGGGGAATTTGCTGTCTGCCCCCTCCCCCACATCCCCACACACTGGAGGGACCTCTCTGCCCCCCCATATTGGGGGGCTCCCTCTCTGCCCCCTCCCCCGGGCTGCACACGCACTGGGGAGGGGCCCCTCTCTGTGTGTCCCTCCCCCCGTTATCTGGTGTGTGCGGGTTGAAGGTTCCCTTGAGTGGTCCCCAACTCCCAGAAAGGCCCCTTATTGCCCCCCCCCTGTGAGCAGAGGGGGAAGTCACTGGCCCCCCCAGCACACACACTGGTGTTAGCAGCAGAGAATCCTGTGGCACCTTATAGACTAACAGACGTATTGGAGCAGGAGCTTTCGTGGGTGAATCCCCACTTCCTCAGATGCATGTTAGTTACTGGCGGGGGGTGTTTCTGGTGATGCCAACCCCACCCTTGGGCTTGTGTTCCCAAGAGCTTCCTGGTGCTGACTCGTTTAGGGCCCTTTGGCCTTTGCTCTGCTTGGGGGAGGGAGACGGGGGGGCTGCAGCAGCACCCCTTCTCCCTGCCCCATCATAGCTCTGTCTGGTAGCCTCTGAGGCTAGCGTGCTGCTTGGGGACATGCTTAGCCCTCAGATGGGGCCTGTTTACACTACTAAGCCAAAACTTGTTCTGAGTATGTTGGGCGTGGGGGGGGGCAGTGGGGTCAACTGGGCTACAACCAGTCTGTCCCCCCCGACCCCCCAGGACAATGGGAACTGGGAGCTGAGCCAGCCAGCAGGACAGGCTTGCAGTCACCCTTGTGAGATCAGTTTAACAGGCAGCGAAAGAGCTAGAGAAGCAGTGTGGCTGAGTGGACTAGGACTTAGGACGGATGCCCCTAGTCTTCTGGATGATCTTGGGCAAGTCCCTTCCTGCTGCATGCCTCAGTTTCCCCATTTGTAATAGGGGGATAATGATACTGGCTTTCTTTTTTAAAGTGCATTGAGATCTATGGATGAAAAGTGCTTCATAAAAGCAAGTTGTTGTTATTTCTAGCCCCGGAAATGACCTTCTCTTGTTATCTTTTCCCGTAGACTGTGTGTTCCAGGTGCTTGGAGCTGGAGAATTTTCACAATGGTGAGTGGAGCTGATCCCAATGTTGCCATCCTGGGATATTCAAAAATCACAAGTCAGGCCTCAAAAAATCATGAGATTGTTTTTAAAATCGTGAGGTTTCATGAGTTCCTTTTCTTAGCCTTCTGTGCTGTTCCGGTCACTCAGCCCAAGTTTCTAAGCTTTTCGCCATGACTTTCAGGGGCAGGAAACTGCCTTTTTTGTTTTTAATGAAAGCTGAGATTCTCATGAAATCGCTGAGACAGATGGATAAAAAGAATTGAATCTCACCCGAGATAAGAAATCGGCTGCTTGAGTCTTGCATCCTGACGTAGGAGTTTGTTTATTATGTTTTTGCTTGTTTCCTTCTAGGGCGAAAGAAAAGGCGTGAATAAGTATTACCCTCCTGACTTCGATCCAGCAAAGGTAAGAGCAGGGATTGGACAGCAAGGCCTGGTTATAGACACATCAGCTGATGCTTGGTGTCTGGGTTTGCTTTTGCCAGCTTGAACGCTGCATTTACCAGTCAGCCTCATGGACAAAGTTCTGAGCCTGCTGCTGTAGCTGGGAATGAAACCAATAACTGGGAATTAAGCAAGTCAGGCCTCACTTTGTCCCCTTTCCTGTGAAAAAGCAACAGGAGGGCAGCAGATTAAATTCAACGGCAACAGATTTTAAGTGGATAAAGGGTAACTTACTTTATAAGGAACTGTGGAACTCCCTGCTACAGGATTTTAGTATATTTCAAAGCAGGATTAGGTGTGATATTGGTAAGAACGAAGTCCACCATGGCTAACATCACAAAGGCTGTAGGTCCGCATTCTTCCTTGTATGAGCTGACTTCCAGCTGGGGGGGTGAGGATGAAATTTCCTCCATGGGATATTATGGTGGGTTTACACCCCCCTCTGAACCAACCAGCATTGCTGGCTGCCATGGATGGGATACTGGGCTGGAGGGACTGTCGGTCTGATCCGGTGCTCCAGTTCTAGGAACCAAACTGATGCTGGCCTGTTATGGGTTAACGGCTGCCTTTCTATTCTTTCCCGCACAGCATGTCTCCCTTAATAAATACCGGAACAGTCACCCACTGCGAGAGAGAGCCCGCAAGCTCTCCCAGGGCATCCTTATCATCAGGTAAGAGCCTGTGCTCCTTTACCATCCCTCAGGACCCCTGAATGCACCTCGAGGGGACCCGTGGGTTTCTGCCTTGTAGGTAGAGCGGGGGATTGGGAAGCCAGGACTCCTGGGTTCTATTCCCAGCTCTGGATTAAGAGTGGGGTCTAGGGGCCTCAGGGGCCAGGACTCCTGGGTTCTATTCCCAGCTCTGGATTAAGAGTGGGGTCTAGGGGCCTCAGGGGCCAGGACTCCTGGGTTCTATTCCCAGCTCTGGATTAAGAGTGGGGTGTAGGGGCCTCAGGGGCCAGGACTCCTGGGTTCTATTCCCAGCTCTGGATTAAGAGTGGGGTCTAGGGGCCTCAGGGGCCAGGACTCCTGGGTTCTATTCCCAGCTCTGGATTAAGAGTGGGGTCTAGGGGCCTCAGGGGCCAGGACTCCTGGGTTCTATTCTCCCAGCTACACTGAGTGGTGCTTTAGGGAGGACACTGGGGTTAGCCCCCAGCTGAGGCAGTGCAGTTGCCTCCCCTAGAAGTAACGGGCACAAACTCTCTGTGCTGGGGATGCTTGACTGTCGGTGGTTAAAGAAGCCAGGTCCCCTCTGCTCCCCGCATTCAGCCTGAGGCAGAATTTGGGTTGTTTGTGGACTCTTGACTCAGCTGCTGCTATCTGTGCTTCGCCCCTTTGCTCCAGCTCAGTGGTTGTTGGCCGGGGAGGCCGTGGGGTTCTAGCACCAGGGTGACCAGCACCGTCTTGGCTGCTCTCTCCTAGGTTCGAGATGCCCTACAACATCTGGTGCGATGGCTGCAAGAATCACATTGGAATGGGTAAGCTCCCGCTCTCCCAGGGATCTGCCCAGCGCTCACCTAGCACCCTGGGTGTGCCCAGCCTGACGGGAGCTCTGGCCTCCATCCTCCGGATGCTCGGCGCACAGGGCCATGCCCAGGCAGTTGTGCTCCTGGCAGTGCTGGGGGCTGAGCCATGGCAGGATTGAGAAGGTGGACAGGGGATGTCCCAGGGTGTGTGGGGGGGAGGTGTCTTAGGGGGTTGGCTCCTTGATTTTAGGGGAGGGACCAAACTCAGGTTTAATTTACTTTCTCTGATGGTTGCTATTGTGCTGTCCTCTCTGCTGCCTCTGGGCCTTGGCTGAATAACGCCCCCGCCACACACACCCCTCCCAGCTCCTACGGAGATATGGCCCTCCCATGTCCTGTGCACTGCCTGGGGCTTTGGCTCGGCCAGCAGCAGCTGTGGGGAAGGCGGTCTGGTGGGTAGGGCACGGGACTCAGACTTGGGAGACTGTGGTTCAGTTCCCAGCTCAGACACAGGCTTCCTGTGAGACTTTGGGCAGGTCACTTAATCTACCCAATGCCTCTGTTTCCCATCTGTGAAATGGGGGTGATGATACGTCCCCCTGTCTCAGGGTGCTGAAAGGATGGAATCTGTGATGAGACTGGGGAGAGAAGGTTTGTCGTACGAGAGAACAGCCACTTGTTGTGAGGTAGTATGGTCTAGTGGTCAGCATAGGGGGGCTAGGAGGAGAGGATGCCTGGGTCCTGCTCCCAGTTCTGAGTGGGGTCCAAGCAAGGGACTGAGGGGCAGGACTCTTCAGGGTTCTGGTCCCAGCTCTGGGAGGGGAGAGTGATAGTGATTACAGCAGGGGCAGGTCAGGACTCCTGGGTTCTCTTGCCAGCGGTGGGAGGACACTGGGGGGCGGGTTTGGGAGCCAGGACTCCTGGGTTCTCTTGCCAGCGGTGGGAGGACACTGGGGGGCGGGTTTGGGAGCCAGGACTCCTGGGTTCTCTTGCCAGCTGTGGGAGGACACTGGGGGGGCAGTTTTGGGAGCTAGGACTCCTGAGTTCTCTTGCCAGCTCATACCTCAACTCGCTGTGTGAACTGGACTTGTCCAAAAGTGTGTAGCCTTGCTGCTGACAATGTGGAGCGTCTGTGAACCCTGGGATTGAGAGCCAGGACTCCTGGGTCCTATTCCCAGCATAGCTTGAGAGCCCAGGTAGACATGGCATCCTTGCCAGTGCTGGAGGGAAATGCGGGATGTGGGTGGAGTTGGTGCTTCAGGCTCATCAGCTGTGTCTGTCGCAGGTGTCCGGTACAACGCAGAGAAGAAGAAAGTTGGGAATTACTACACCACCCCCATCTACAGGTGGGTGTGGGAAGCTCACACTCCTCCTCTGTCTCACCTCCCAGGCGCTGAACCTGGGCAGAGCAGTGACCTGGGTGAGCTGCGTCTGGGGGGGCCACTGGGCCACATCGCAGAATCCCACCATTGTCACTGGCCCCAAACGGCCTCCCCCAGCAAAGCAGTCAGGGTTAGAATGGGCCCCAGAGCCCCTGCCTGCCTCTTGCCCAGAAGGGGAGGGAACAGCCCCCTGCTGCTGAGCTGAGCTGGATTTAAAGCAACATCCTCTGGGCTCTGTGCGCCGCCACCTGTTCCCCTAGGGATGCGCCTGTGGTTAGAGCACAGGACTGGGAGCCAGGACTCCTGGGATCTCTTCCCAGCTCTGGGAGGGGGGTGGGGTCTAATGATTAGAGTGGGGGAGACGATTCCCAGCTTTGCCACTCAACTGGATTAGTCCTTGCTCTCTCCCCCTCCCATGCTCGATTTCCCACCCTGCACACACACACCTGCCGGGTGGATAATACTGAGAGGCGAAGTAAGTGTCTGTGGAGCACGTGGCTGGGATGAGCTGGCTCCACAAGTGCATGGCATATTGTGATAGAGGCAGAAGCTGCCCCCTCCCCCCCCCCCGCCGGCCTCCCCATAGCTAAAGAGAAATAAAACTAGCAGCTCCTGGGATTTCTTATGCCCCATGCAGCCACAGCGGCTCAGACTGGGGTCCAGCTAGCACAATATCCTGTCTCTGGCGGGATCACGTGCCAGAGACTTCAGGAGCTGGCGTAAGATCCCTCTAGCAGGGGTCAGGCGCAGAGGCCGGAGAGCTGGAGTCTGGCTGGGGCTTCAAGGAGGTGGCCAGGAGATAACCCCCCAGCCTGTCCCCTTGGGTGCCAGGTTTCGGATGAAGTGCCACCTGTGCGTCAATTACATCGAGATGCAGACGGACCCGGCCAACTGTGACTACGTCATCGTGAGCGGGGCCCAGCGTAAGGAGGAGCGCTGGGACATGCAGGACAACGAGCAGATCCTGACCACAGGTGAGCCCAGGGAGGAGCAGGCCCTGCTCCTGTCAGCGGCTGGGCGGACAGACCCCACCGGTGAGTCCGTGTGTCTGTCCCTCTGCCTCCAGAACATGAGGAGAAGAAGAAGCTAGAGACAGATGCCATGTACCGGCTCGAGCATGGCACCGTGGACCAGAGCAAGCTGCAGAGAGCCATCCCCACCTTGTCCAACATCCAGGAGGCCCAGAGTGCCTGGAAGGACGACTTCGCCATCAACAGTATGCTGCGCAGGAAGTTCAGGGTGAGCAGGGACTGAGAGCCGTGTGATTGCGCATTGCTCCTAGCTGAGACCCTCCTGGCCCTTTGGGAGGCAGTGTGACCTCGTGGATGGAGCACAGGACTGGGACTTGGGAGACCTGAGCTCTGCTGGGTGATCTTGGACAGGTCCCCTCCCCTCCCTGTTCCTCAGTTCCCTCGTCTGTAAAATGGGGATAATGATATTGGCCTCCTTTATAGAGTGCTTGACGATCTGGGGCTGGAAGGTGCTAGAGGGGAGAGCTGGGTGGTGGTGCTGGGCTGGAGGAAGGACTTGCTAAGACTGCCCTTTGCACTAGACGTTGTGGCAGTTCAGTGATGTGTCTCTGTTATTCTCTGTCCTGGACAGTCCTTGCAGCATCAGTCTCATGGCCACTAGATCAGGGGCCAAGTCTAACCCTGGCGTAAGCAGGCACAGCTCTGCTCAAGCCAGCGGGATTTACCCAGGGCTGAGCTTCAATGATTTACTGTAGATGCTGCTGGCTGGGCACTCTCTCTCACCATCCTGTCCCTCCCCTGTTCAGGAGGAGAAGAAGATTCTCCAGGAGGAAGAGGAGAAGGACCTGGCTCTGCAGACCAAGGCCAACCTGAGCATCCCTCTGGTGCAGGAGACGGAGGAGGACCGGCGCCTGGCAGCCCTGCTCAAGTACCACAGCCTGGACTGTATGTGCTGCCGGCTGGGGCTGGGGCTGTGGGTGGGGGCTGCCTCGGGTCTTCTGGGGGGCCCTGTGCACAGAGTGATTCAGGGCCCTGTCTTGGCCTGAGGAATGTGGGCAACGTAGGCTTACGGTCACCACTGGTACTGTCAGTTGGATGTGATTTACATTGGGGATGAACAAATCGGGGGAGCCAGGACTCCTGGGTTCTAGTCCTTGCTTTGGAGGGGTAGGGTCTAGTGATTAGAGCAGGAGGAGAGGGAGCCAGGACTCCTGGGTTCTAGTCCTAGCGTTGGGGGAGGGAGTGGGAGCCCAGGACTCCTGGGTTCTATTCCCGGCGTTGGTGGAGGGAGTGGGAGCGGGAGCCCGGACTCCTTGGTTCTAGCCCTGGCTTTGTCGCTTACTGATGTGTGATTTGGGGGTGGGCTCTGAGGGGAGCGGCATTCAGGTCTGGGGGTCTCTGAGCCCCGTAGATCAGTGTGTGCTGTTCAGCACAGGAGCATCATGTTGGTCCCAGAGCAGGAGCCCTGAGCCAATGCTCCCAATGACATTGGAGCTTTCAGGTGCCCTCTGTGGATGCCTGTCACTACCCTGCTGCCCCTCCTTCTCCTTCCAGCTTATGAGGACAAACAGAAGCTGAAGCGCACAGAGATCTCTGGCCGCTCCTGGTTCCCCCCTGCTCAGGCTGCAGCTGGCAAAGCCACCAACACGCTTAAGAAGCTGGGGCTCGCCGGGAAAGCCCTGCCCCCGAAGGCGCTCACTGGCGGCTCGCACATTGCAATCGGCCACTTGGGCATTGTGCGCCGCAAATCCAGGGAGGGGCCCGAGAGCCTGCACAGCGCGGGAGAGAGCATGGAGCACGGGGCACGAACTGGCGGGCAGAGCTGCGACAGCGCAGCCCGTGGGACACCCCAGCAGAGCTCCCCCGTGGCCGACAACGATATCCTCCCCGCAGAGGGCACTGCCAGCACCTCCTGCTCCGTCAGCCTCAGCTCCTCTCTCGTGGCAGACTATTCAAACTCCAGCTCTGATTCTGAAGTGGACTGACACACACCCCGGTTAGGGCTGGACTTAGGGGGCCGCATTTTTTCAATGACTCTAAGCCATAGACCCAGCAAGAACTCTGGCTTCTCCAAGCCACAGCAGGGATCCTGCCTTCTCCACAGAGCTCCCAGCCAGCCAGACCTTCAAACACCCTGTTTCAGCTCTGTCGATACCCTTCTGGCGTAACTCTGGAAAGGCAGAGCCTGTATCCTGTGTATATGAGATTCCTCCTCCCAGGATTGCAGGCAACCTCCTCTAGTGGGGATTCACATCTGCCCCTCTGATATTTATACAGTGCCCCTCACCCTTGTGTCCCGCCCCTCATCCCCTGTATCTGCTCCATTAGTCCTCTGTCCATAGTAAAGGAAAGGACAGACTAAAATAAACCTCCATTAAACTTTGGCCCCAACTGATTAACCATGTGGTTCGCTGACAGCACACACTCAGCTGGTTGTGATGAACCTTCGAGTCTCTCCTGCTTCATAGCAACAAGCCTGAAGAATGGTGGGGGAGGAAAGTAGGTAGCTGGGACTTTGCAGGGAAGAGAAGGGAATAGCTGCAATGGAAACGCTCGCAAGCTGCTGCTATCTTAAACCTGCTAAATGCAGGGCTGCCAAGGGACTTGTCTGCAGGTGCCATCTTCAAACATGGGAGAACCTATGTCCCGTTTTCAGAAATGACCTAGACCCTCAGGTCTGGTTTATGTACAGATCGTGTGTTGCCAGGACAGCCACTTCTCTCCTGAAATCATTAAAACTCTAGAACTCGCCCTGTTGATGGTCAATGAGACTAAGGCCTTGTCCAAACACACACAGATTGTACCACTTTTTAGCTGCACTGGGCTAGTTGAAACTGGTACACCGCCCCCTCCCCCGGGGTTGTCCGTGTTATTCCCGTATGAAGGTGCAATGTAATTATTCCTATCTGGGAAGGGGAATACACTGTCGAAGGCACTTTTTATAACAGCAGGTGTGTGTGTGTGTGTGTGTGTGTGTGTGTGTGTGTGTGTGTGTGTGTGTGTGTGTGTGTGTGTGTGTGTGTGTGTGTGTGTGTGTGTGTGTGAAATGTTGATAGAATAGGTCTGCAGAATCATGACGGGGGTGGAGAAAGTGACTAAGGAAGTATTATTTACCTCTTCACCTAACTCAAGAACGGGTTCACCCAGTGAAATCCATAGGCAACAAGTTTAAAACAAAGTTAAGGCTGTGTTTTTGTCACACAATGCAGTCTACCTGTGGAACTCCTTGCCATGTGATATGTGAAGGCAAAAAGTATAACTGGGTTCAAAAAAGAGCTAGATAAGTTCATGGAAGGTAGGTCCCTCAGTGGCTATTGGCCAAGATGCGCAGGGACACAGCCCCATGCTCTGGGGGTTTGGTTGTCAGAAGCTGGGACTGGATGACAGGCTGGATCACTCAATAATTACCCTGTTCCATTCATTCCATCTGAAGCATCTGGCTCCAGCCACGGTCGGGGGATCCTGAGCTAGATGGACCATTGGTCGGACCCAATGTGGCCATTCTTATGTCCACTAGGTTCTAGAGACAGCATGGTCAGTGGATTGGGGTCGGGAGTCAGGACCCCTGGGTTCTAGCCCCAGCTCAGGGAGAGCAGTGGGGAAGAGGTCAGCACTCTCTTCTGGCTAGGGTTGTCAGTTTGGGTTGGATGTATTCCTGGAGGTTTCATCATATGAACTAATCTTTAATTAAAGATTATTTTTTAGTTCCTGGAAACTACAGAACAATCCTGGATTGTTGGCAGCCCTAGTTCTGGGAGGTAGGGTGGGCGGGTATAGTGGTTATGGTGTGTGTGCTAGGATGCCTGGATTCTATCCCTAGCTCTGGGAGGGGAGTGGGGTCTGGTGGTCAGAGCAGGGGGCCAGGAGCCAGGACTCCTGGGTTCTCTCCCTAGCTCCAGGAGGGCAGTGGGGGCTGAGTTCTCTCCCTAGCTCTGGGAGGAGAGTGGTATCTAGGGGTTAGAGTGGGAGGTTGGGAGTAGGGTGAGCAACTGTCCTGCTTTTGGGGTCTTTTTCTTATATAGGCTCCTATTACCCTCCACCCCTCCCAATTTTTCACATTTGCTGTCTGGTCACCCTAGTTGGGAGCCAAGACACCTGAGTTCTCTCCCCAGCTCTGGAAGGGGAGTGGGGGCTGTTGATTAGCGCAGGCAGCTGGGAACCAGGATGCCTGGGTTCTCTCCCCAGCTCTGAGAGGGCAGTGGGGGCTGGTGGTTAGAGCGGGGGGGGGGCGGGAGCCAGGACTCCTGGGTTCTCTTCCTACCTCTGGGAGGGCAGTGGGGGCTGGTGGTTAGAGCGGGGGGGAGCTGGGAGCCAGGACTCTTGGGTTCTCTCCCTAGCTCTGGGGGGTAGTGGGGGCTGGTGGTTACAGTGGGGGTGGGGGCTGGGAGCCAGGACTCCTGGGTTCTCTCCCCAGCTCTGGGAGGGCAGTGGGGGCTAGTGGTTAGAGCAGGGGGTGGGAGCCAGGACTCCTGGGTTCTCCCTAGCTCTGGGAGGGCAGTGGGGGCTGGTGGTTACAGTGGGGGGGCTGGGAGCCAGGACTCCTGGGTTCTCTCCTGGCTCTGTGGGGGCTGGTGGTTAGAGCAGGGGGGCCTGGGAGCCAGGACTCCTGGGGAGGGCAGTGGGGGCTGGTTGTTAGAGCAGGGGGCTGGGAACCAGGACTCCTGGGTTCTCTCCCCCACTCCAGGAGGGCAGTGAGGGCTGGTGGTTAGAGCAGGGGAGGCTGGGAGCCAGGACTCCTGGATTCTCTCCCTGGCTCCGGGAGGGCAGTGGGGGCTGGTGGTTAGAGCAGGGGGGGCCGGGAGCCAGGACTCCTGGGTTCTCTCCCTGGCTCCAGGAGGGCAGTGGGAGCTGGTGGTTAGAGCAGAGCGCTGGGAGCCGGGACTTCTGGGTTCTCTCCTGGCTCTGGACGGGGAGTGGGGGCTAGTGGTTAGAGCAGGGGGGCTGGGAACCAGGACTCCTGGGTTCTCTCCCCCACTCCAGGAGGGCAGTGAGGGCTGGTGGTTAGAGCAGGGGAGGCTGGGAGCCAGGACTCCTGTGTTCTCTCCCTGGCTCCAGGAGGGCAGTGGGAGCTGGTGGTTAGAGCAGAGCGCTGGGAGCTGGGACTTCTGGGTTCTCTCCTGGCTCTGGGCGGGGAGTGGGGGCTAATGTTTAGAGCAGGGGGGCTGGGAGCCAGGACTCATGGGTTCTCTCCCCGGCTCCGGGAGGGCAGTGGGAGCTGGTGGTTAGAGCAGAGCGCTGGGAGCTGGGACTTCTGGGTTCTCTCCTGGCTCTGGGCGGGGAGTGGGGGCTGGTGGTTAGAGCAGGGGGGGCTGGGAGCCAGGACTCCTGGGGAGGGCAGTGGTGCCTGGTGGTTAGAGCAGGGGGCCGGCCAGACGCGTGGTCTTGCGGGTTTATAATCCTGGTTTCCGAGGCAGAGCCTAGCCCGGCACTCGGCGGCGCTAGGGCCGCAGCGCAGCGCGGGTCTCCCTGTGCGGAGCCCCGAGGCCCGGGTCCGTCCGGAGCTGCAGCGGCCAAAGCCCGAGTCCCTCCCGGCCGAGCTGCGCCCCCCGCCCGGCCGCGGGCCATGAGCCTGGAGTCCCTGCGCTACCGCCGCGGCTCCCTGCGCGTCCTCAACCAGCTGCTGCTGCCGCAGCGGAGCTGCTACGAGCAGATCGGCGGCGTGCGGCAGGGCTGGGAGGCCATCCGGGCCATGCAGGTGGGGGCACCCCGGGGCGCTGGGCAGGCGGCACCCGTGGGCAGAAAGGGGAGTTCAGCGCAGGGGCGAGCTGCGGCAGGGCGCGGGGCTGGGCGCGAAGCTTGGGGGGTGCAGGGCTGGGTATGAAGGGGTAGGGCGTGCGGGGCTGGGCGTGGAGCGGTGGGGGGGTGCGGGGCTGGGTATGGGGTGGTGGGGGGTGCATGGCCGGGTATGGAGTGGGGTGCGTGGCTGGGCGCGGAGTGGTTGGGGGATGCGGGGATGCGGGCCTGGGCGCAGAGGGGTGGAGGTGCAGGGCTGGGTATGGAGTGGGGTGCGTGGCTGGGCGCGGAGTGGTTGGGGGATGCGGGGATGCGGGCCTGGGCGCAGACGGGTGGAGGTGCAGGGCTGGGTATGGAGGGGGTGCGGGGCTGGGCGCAGAGGGATGGAGGTGCAGGGCTGGGTATGGAGGAGCATGCGGGGCTGGGTATGGAGGGGGTGCGGGGCTGGGCGCAGAGAGGTTGGGGGTGCAGGGCTGGGAGGTGCAGAGAGGAGGGTGCAGGGCTGGATATGGGCATGGAGACATGGGGTGGGGACTGGATCTGGGCTGGTCTGGGGACAGGCCTAGCTGGGCTCTTGCTCTGACCTGGAGTGGCAGCTCCTCCCCTGCAGCATCTCTCCACCCTACCCCCTAAAGCTTCCCATATGGTCCTTGGATCCCACTCCACCCTGACAGTGCCCCCTGTCCCCCAGGTGCGAGGCGCCCCTGCCATTGCCATCGTGGGGTGCCTGAGCCTGGCAGTGGAGCTGCATGGCGGGGCCGGCATGGGGCAGGGCAAGGCTGGCCTGGAGACTTTCATCCACGACTCCCTCCGCTACCTGGTGACTGCGCGCCCTACGGCTGTGAACATGGCGCGGGCGGCCGAGGAGCTGGGGGCTTTCACTTCCCAGGAGGCCCAGCGTGAGGAGGTCACAGCTGAGAGCCTGCGGGAGAGGTGAGAGCTAGGCCCATGGCCCCTTCCCTTCCTTGGGGTCAAGGGAGCAGTGCCCTAACCTTCCCCTCACCCCCCAGCGTCATCCAGTGGGCAGAGGCCATGCTAGAGAAGGATCTGCGAGACAACAGGAGCATCGGGGAGCACGGGGCGCGCCACCTGCTCCAGGCATCACCGCAGGACAAGGTGACAGTGCTGACCCACTGCAACACCGGTTCCCTGGCCACCGCTGGCTATGGCACCGCGCTGGGTAAGTGGGGCTGGGGGAGGGCATCTGCCCACACTGGGGGGGAGCCACGTTGCCTGTAAACATTGGGTTGGAGGAAGAGGGGGGTTCCGCCAGGTCTGCCAAGTAGAGTCGGGTCTTACTACTAGACCCCTCTCCCCTCCCAGAGCCAGAGAACCCAGGAGTCCTGACTTCCAGTTCCCTCTGCTTTAACCACTAGTCCATCCTCCACCCCCCTACTTAGACCCAGGGAGTAGAACCCAGGAGTCCTGACTCCCAACCTTTGTTCTAAGCACTAGACCCCATTCCCCTCCCAGGTCAGGGGAATTCACCCCAGGGGTCCTGCTACCATGCTCTAACCACTAACCTGCGCTCTCCAATCACTAACCTCTTGCCCTCCTCCTCTCCCTCCCCTCATGCACGATTCCCCTCTCGCCTTGCAGGGGTCATCCGCTCTTTGCACGCCCTGGGTTGTCTGGCACACGTCTACTGCACGGAGACGCGGCCGTACAACCAGGGGGCGCGGCTGACGGCCTACGAGCTGGTGTACGAGCACATCCCGGCCACGCTCATTGTGGATAGCATGGTCTCTGTGGCCATGAAGGAGAAGGGCGTGTCGGGTGAGTGGGAGACACTGCAGCCTGAACCCCACCACCACAGGCGCCAGCTGGCCTTGTTAGAAGGAGATGTGGATCCTAGGGCTTGTTAAGCTGGTGAGCCCTTCAAGGCAGGGACCATCCTGGAGTCTGGCATGGTAGAGCCCTGATCTCAGTCAAGGGCGGGCATCCGCAAAGTGGCACAAGGATGCCCCGATCTTCGCTGGGGTCTGTGCAGCATCACGCACGATGGTGATGACGGGGGTGTGGGGGGGACGTCTGTGCCACACCCAGTGCGATGGGGACCCATCTTGGTTGAGTCTCACAGGAATCAAGACATCAGTAGATCCCTCTAACCCAGTATGACACCAACAGGAGCCAGCACCAGTGCTGCCTTGTGCATGGATGAGACAGTAACACCTATTTCTCAATGTAGGGCACTTCATCCCCAGTGTATTAGTACCACTGTCCCCCGTCTGTGAGCGGGGTGGACATGCTGAGGCATAGAGAGGGGTTGTGGCTTGCAACTGCTCTGCTGGGTGTGTCTAGGCATAGCCAGGAATAGAATCCCGGTGTTCTCCCAGCACGGTATCCTTTCCCCGGACATCACTGCCTCTTGGAGACTCATGCTGGGTGCTCCATAGAGCTGCTTTCTTGGGGCCCTGTGCAGTCCCTGGGGGTGCAGGAGGATTGGGGTCTGCCAGCCACAAGGCTGACTAGCGGCAGGAAGGGGGCAGGAGGAGAGGACCGCGATAGGATCTCACGAATGCTTAGGTGGCCATCTCAATGCTGACTCCTTGGCGGTCGTGTGGCACAGGAATCGCCCCTCCAGGACTTTAAGCGTTGCATTCCCTTGCCCAGCTGTCGTCGTGGGAGCCGACCGGGTGGTGGCCAACGGCGACACCGCCAACAAAGTGGGCACCTACCAGTTGGCCATCGCTGCAAAGCATCATGGGATCCCCTTCTACGTGGCGGCCCCTAGCACCTCATGTGACCTGAGCTTGGCAGAAGGGGCTGAAATCGTGATCGAGGAGCGGCCGAGCCAGGAGCTGACGGACGTCAATGGAGTGAGGATCGCAGCGCCAGGTGCTGCAGTGGGGTCGCATCCCCGAACAGTATTGTGGACCAGTGGGCTATTCTGGTGCAAGAGGAGGTGGCAGTACTGGGCGAAAGGGGCCAGTGGGGGAATTCTTGGTTGGGTATTTGTCACGTTGCTGAGTGGCTCACGGTGTCTCTGTTTTTCTCCTGCCCAGGGATCGGTGTTTGGAACCCGGCCTTCGATGTCACGCCGCATGAGCTCATCACTGGGGGCATCATCACGGAGCTTGGTGTCTTCCGCCCTGAAGAGCTCCGAGAGGCCCTCATCCGAGCAGTGAAAGGAGAGTGAACCCCTTGGGCCAATAACTGCCCTGACTCGGATTACGGGAGAGAGACCTGGCTTTCCCTCCACAGAGACCAGACTCTGTGTGTGCCAGGGTAATACATCCCCTGCCTGGCTCTGTTTTACACGCTGTTAATAAATTCCCATCGCCTTTGACTACCACTTGTCCACATGGGCTGATGCCTGTAGCTGTCTAAATTAGCAGGGCTTTAAGGAGCTGGGTGTCCTCTACTGGATGGAGTCTGACTACCTCGCTCCCTCCCTGTGTGTCATAGCCCCTCTACTGCCACAGGAGATTCTCCCGTGGCTGGGGTTTGTGCTTTAGGCTCACTTGATGTTCTGAATGGCAGCAGGGGGAAGTGCCCACGTGGCCTGGCAGAACCTGCCACAGCGGTTCCTCCTGACTCACTGATAGCAGAGCAAACGGGGGGCAGAGGGAGCTTCCCCAGGAGGCCCCAGCTGCCCTCAGAGCTTTGAATTGGGGGGCCTGGGGGGGGCAGATGAGCATATCTGGAATTGGGTGGGGTGACATCACTGCCCCCCAGGGTGTTCGGTATCCCGGCATGCACTGGGGTTAGCGTGCCTCTATGTATCCAGGCAAGGTTGCCCTGAGCGTGTGGTTTGCAGCCGCCCCTCTGTATCCCGGCATGCACTGGGCGGTTGGGTCCCGTTCTGTATTCAGGCATGCAGCGGAAGTGACGTTACCCCCGCCCCTCTGTATCCCGGCGTGCACCGTGCGCTTGGGTTCCCCTCTGAAAGCCCGCATGCGGCGGAAGTGACGTTTTTTCCCCGCCCCTCTGCATCCCGGCGTGCACTGGGGCTCCGCCGGATGTGGAGGCCGCCTCATGGCTCAGGGGAAGCAGAAGTTCCAGGCCCAGAAGCCGGGCGGGGGGAAGAAGCCGGCGGCCCAGGGGGTCCGGGGACCCCGGAAGGGAGGTGAGCGGCCTGGGGGCGGGGCCAGGCCCCGAGACCACCGGGCGCCCCCGGGGGGGTTAGCGGGGCCCCGGCTCCCGGGCACGCGGCGGGGGGGGGTTGGCGGGGCCCCGGCTCCCGGGCACGCGACGGGGGGGGGTCGGCGGGGCCCCGGCTCCCGGGCACGCGGCGGGGGGGGGGGTTAGCGGGGCCCCGGCTCCCGGGCACCCCCGGGGGGGTAAGTGACCCCTTAGCCCTCCGCACTTCAGAGGCCCCAGCAGCCCCATCCTCCTGCAGTCCCCAGGGAGAGGCTGTTACCCCCCCTGCCCCAGGCCCCTCCCAGGGATCCCCACCCTGGGGCCGTTCAGCTGCTGGCGCTGAGTTGTGCTTCTGTGGGTCCCAATACTGATCTCCCCTCTCCCATGTGTCTCCTCCAGGCCGGATAATTGCTCCCAAAAAAGCTCGGGTGATCCAGCAGCAGAAGCTGAAAAAGGTGAGGTGGGGTGTGAGAAACAGACAGCCCCCAGCAGCAGTGGCAGCTTTTATATGAAATCGGATCTTGTGTGTCCCATTACCCTATACTGTACAGATTTCACAGGGGAGACCAGTTTGTCTCAAAGTGGGGGTCCTCACCCAAAAGGAAGTTGTGTGTGTGGGGGGGTGGGGGTTGCAGTATTGCCACCCTTATTTCTATACTGCCTTCAGAGCTTGTTGGCCAGGCACCACCAGCAGCATCGCAGAAGTAAGGGTAGCAGTACCACGCCCCCCCCCCCCAACAATATCCTTGTGACCCCCCCCAACTTTTTGGATCAGGATCCCTACGATTATAACACCATGAAATTTCAGATTTAAATTGTTGAAATCATGATATTTACTATTTTTAAAATCCTACAGCCGTGAAATTGACCAAAATGGACCATGAATTTGGTAGAGACCTAGTTATTAGAGCAGGCTTGGCCAAACAGCAGCTTGTGAGCCACAGTGCAGTTCTTAGACAGTTAAAGTGCAGGGCTTGCAGAGAAACTTCAGGAAATTTTGTTTTTCTGTATTTAGATTTTGTTCTGTGTGGACCTGGTGTGTTCACAGAATACAAGCTCTGTTTATGGTTCATAAGTTGCATTTGAATAGTTTTTAGGTTTAAGTGTTAACCCTACGTTAAGTTCATGAATGACAATATCTTCAAATTGTAAGAAATACAAGTATGAAGAAGAAAACCGAAGTTTTAAGCCAGAATGGGAGGAAGAGTTTGCATTTACTGTTAAAGGTGGCAAACCTCTGTGCCTTATCCGCAATGCATCGCTCATTCACTATGAAGCGAGCAACTTGAAACATCACTGTGAAACAAATCACAATAACTTTTCATCTAATTACCCTCCTGATTCAGAATTAAGGAAAAACAAGCTAACCGCACTAAAATTATGCCTAAACAGTTAACAGACGCTGCTTTCAGCATTCAGTAAGGAAGCCGACACAACGACTGAAGCTAGTTTTATTATGTCATGGAATATCGCTCGTGCTAAACATCCATATTCTGATGAATATTGTGGAAATGGTTGCAATTTTAGATCCAAATAACACACAACTTCAACGACTAATAAAACAAATTCCAATTTTATGCCACACTATGGAGACGTGTATCTTCCCAGATCAATGCTGATGTTGCAAGCAAGATGCAAAACGATCTAAAGAATTCTCTAGCATTCAGCCTAGCTCTCGACAAATCCACAGATATACAAGATAAACCGCAAATAGCCATATTTGTTTGCTACGATTCCATGGAAGGATAAGAATATTTCTGACCTTATTCAGACAGTCTTCAGCTTCCAGAACAAGTTACAGCTTCTGCAAAGAGACACAGTTTCAAGAGACTTCAACCACTTTTTCCATCTCAAGAATAGGGTGAACACATTCCCGAAATCAAAGTGGAAGATCCCAAAGTTGAGGAATGCAGAGGTAAATTACAAGGACTGCTTAATGACTTTCTGGCCAGGTTTGAAGACTTGCAGAAGTTGAGATCCTGATTCGCCTTTCTTGTAACCCCATTCATGATTGATTGTGATCAACGATGGCTGTCCAATTCCCAAAACCATGGTTACGGAAACACTTACTATAGCAATGGAACTCCAGGAGGACCAGGCTCTAAAGATGATGCATAAATCACAGTCTTCAATCAAGTTCTGGAAGCAAGTGCCAGGAACAAAGTATCCTCAACTGAAGAAGACTAGTATGCGACTCATTCAATTTTCAGCACAACATACTGCTGTGAATTGCTGTACTCCCTGACAAAGTTGGTAAAATCAGTCCTTACAAATCAACATCTCTACCGCCTTGACAACTGGATTTCCAAAGACTTACAGCTGGGATGGAGACCCAAAAGGCGTCTAGCTCTAGCAGTAATTATCCAGAATACAGTAAGTAGGGTGTTGTTGTCTTAAAAAAATGCACATGTAAAGGTTGTGCAGCTCTCGAGCTCCTGAATATTATTGTACATGGCTTGGAGGATCAGTAAGTTTGGCCACCCTTGTGTAAAGGTTCCTCTCCAGGGGTAATAGGACAGCTGCTTTTCAGTTTTACAAAGCCCTAACTCGATCCTCTGGTGTAAACACAGAGCAGCGTGTACATCTGCCACACCACCCTACCCAAACAGACTGCACCACTGTTTCCTTGTGCTCATCTGTCAGTCGGCCTGCATCATCTCTTGTCTCTTGCTGTTCATAGTAAATTCTGCGACGGTGAAAACTGCCTGTTCTGTGTCTGTACGTCACTTAGCACAGCGGGGTCCTGGTCTGCGACAGGAGCTCCTAGCCACTACTTGAATACAGCTAATCAATAAAAATGAGGGCTGTTGATTTAATCGCAGTTAACTCATGCAATTAACTCAAAAAAAAATTGTGATTTAAAGAAACTAATCGCAGTTTTAATCACACTGTTAAACAATAGAATGCCATTTATTTACATATTTTTCTACATTTTCAAATATTTTGATTTCGATTACAACAGAATACAAAGTGTGCAGTGCTCACTATATTACTTTTGATTACAAATATTTGCATTGTAAAAATGACTAGTATTTTTCAGTTCAACTCATACAAGTACTGTAGTGCAATGTCTTTAGTGTGAAAGGTGCAACTTACAAATGTCAATTTTTTTAAATTAAATAACTGCACTCAATAACAAAACAATGTAAAACTTTAGGGCCTACAAGTCCACCCAGTCCTACTTCTTGTTCAGCCAATCGCTCAGACAAACAAGTTTGTTTACATTTACAGGAGATAATGCTGCCGACTTATTTACAATGTCACCTGAAAGTGAGAACAGGCATTCACATGGTACTTTTGTAGTCAGCATTGCAAGGTCTTAAGTACCAGATATGCTAAACATTTGTATGCCTTGGCCCCATTCCAGAGGACAAGCTTCTGTGCTGATGATGGATTGTTTTAATCGCTTGGCAGCACTAACAAAAGCATGACTGGAACCATGCTAGACATGGACATGGGAAATGTTAGCCTGGAACCCTGTGTGGGAACACAATTTGAGTTCTGCTCTGTGTGTGCAGACCGTGGTTGTGGAATCTCCGTCACTGGAGATTTTTAAGAGCGGGTTAGATAAACCCGTCAGGGATGATCTAAATACTCACTCCCGTCAGGAGTGTCAGGCAGTGGACTAGATGACTTCTCAAGGTCCCTTCCAGTTCTGTGATTTCCAAAGGTGTCTCACTTGCTCAGGCAGAGACCTGTTTAGTTGCACTTGTTGGTAGAGTGGTGAAGGGAGGTGAGAGGCGGGGGCTGGGCAGGGACTAGGGGGCTCCCATTTAGCTCCTTAGGAGGCCCCTGCTTAGATGGCGGCCACAGGGTTAATTTGCCTCTCGGCCTTCTTCCTCCCCAGAACTTGGAAGTCGGCATCCGGAAGAAGATTGAACACGAGGTGATGATGAAAGCCAGCACCAGCATGGCCAAGAAGCTGACCGTGGTCAAAGCACCAGAGAAGGGAGCCAAGAAGAAGGGCCAGTCCAGCAAGTCTCCCCTGTAACCTGAGTTGCTCAGCTTGAAGCCCTGTGGAGGGATGGGGCAGCTGTGTGTCCCTGAACACAAGTGCTTTTGCAGCAACTTCCTCCTCTAACTTCTCCCGTGGTTCATATTCCCCCAGGGCCTGTTCCATGCCTTGTAGCTGGGGATGGCTTAACCCTATGTGGTTCACCTGCCTCGTGCCACAAATGGCACAAGCGAAGCCTGTCTTGTCACCTGGAAGGACGCTGAGGCTCAACGGGACTGGGCAGCTCGGTCGTTCTCAGCCAGGCCCCATGCGAGGGATTCTCTGTCCCTTCCGTATGGCAGGAAAGTGACTGAGGGCTGTACTCCCACTGCAGAGTCAGGCAGGGTGTTTCCTCGGGCGGCAGCAGGTGTAGCTACAGAAGAGTTAGCAAGAACAGTCTCAAGGCTTTTGGCTGGTGAATTGCTGGCTGTGGGCCCCACCTCCCAAGCCTGGGAGTCCTGTTGGAGTTTGTGGCAGCACCTAGGAAAACCTGCTTGTGTGAGTTACGCACCTGGGGCTAAACTCATTTGCTGTGAGTGGAAGAGGAGCAGCTTGGGCCTGTGGAGCTGGGATGCTAAATCTCATGTTCTCTTACCAGCGCCCTTGACTGACTCCAGCCACACAGATTGGTCTCTGAAAATGCCTGGGGGAAGGAACACACTGCCGGGGTGTCTCCCTGCCCTGACTATCCTCCAGTGCTTTAATAAAATGTACTGGGGGGAACGTCCTCTCCTGTAACTCCTCTGTTCCACCTCCTTGGGGACTATAAAATTAGGATAGCTGTAGGCTCCTGCCCTGGGGGCTTGGATACAGGATCCACTTGGTTCTTGTGAGCTAACCATCCCTAGAGCCTTCTGTGCTCAGGACAGCCTGAGGGAGGTTCCCCTTGGCTTGGCTAGCAGGGATCTGTGGTGGATCTCAACATAAGAAGGGGCCATACTGGGTCAGACCAAAGAACCATCTAGGCCAGTATCCTGTCTTCCAACAGTGGCCAATGTCAGGTGCCACAGAGGGAATAAACAGAACAGGGAATTATCAAGTGATCCATCCCCTGTTGCCCATTCCCAGCTTCTGGCAAACAGGCTAGGGACACCCTCCCTGCCCATCTTGGCTAATAGCCATTGATGGACCTATCCTCCATGAATTTATATAGTTCTTTTCTGAACCCTTTTACAGTCTTGGCCTTCACAACATCCTCTGGCAAGGAGTTCCACAGGTTAACTGTTGTGAGAAAAAAAAACTGCATTGTGTGAAATCTGGTCCCTGCAGGACTTCCACCCTGTGCGGGATCTGCATTCGTGACTCCCTGTATGGTTCTGTCTCATGTCCTCATCTGGCCCCATCACCTTGATGTCTGAGCACATCACATGCTGTCTCTGTCAGGCAGTGTGGGGCTAATGTCCCACTTCAGAAGCAGGGGGGTTAGAGATCCAGACCCTCAGAGCAGTTAAGCACCAAACTCCCAGGGAACTCAGAGGATGCCCCTAATGCCTCAGAGGAGCTGGGCCTAAGTGACTTGGCCTAGGTCCCCTAAGGAATTCTGTATCAGGGCTGGGAATGGATCCCAGGGATCCCAATTCCCAGGTTACTGCCCTAACCATTGGGCTGTCCTACCTGCCGTGGCCCTCACAGGGAGAATTAAGGGTACAGTAGAGTCTTCATCAAGGGGGGCATCTTTTGGTAAGGCTGTGGTCTATCTCAGCCATGAGCTTTGGGCTGGTGGGGGCGATTCTCCGGCTTGTGTTCTGCAGGAGCCTGAGCTGGATGATCGCAATAGCCCCTTCAGCCTTAAACGATGACTGTGCTCCCATGTGAATGCCGGCACTCAAACTTTGAGGCACAGATTCCGCCTTGCTGAGGCCTGGTCCACATTAAGGCTGTGTCTGCATGATACTGGAATAGCTAGCTTGCTGTAGCTGTGCTGGCATAACCCCTCAGCGAGGGGAGGGCCTGAGCTGCAGGAAGCTATTTCTGCTGGTGTAGGAACTCCACTACCCCAAGCGATGGCAATGTTTTGCCATTGACATATCTGTGCCTGCGCTGGGAGTTCTGTCCACCTGCCCCTGGTGCTTTGCGGGCAGGGGGATTTTCACAGCTGTGTTGATTTAACTTTCCCATGTTGATGAGCACTGTCCTGCTATGCTACAGCAAGAGAGCCGGCCAAGCGTGGGCGCTGGCAGAGCCGTGCTGTGTACGGGTCTGGCTCACGCGCGAAACCAGCTACGCTAGACTCTTCCGCTGGATGTCGGACAGGGATCACACCTCTTCGTGCCCCCGCTGGCCAGAGCTGTGCACCAGATGGCTGCAGTGTAGCTGTGGCTTGTGCATTTCCTGGTGCTGGTGCCCCCGCCCATGTGCTAGACTGGACTGTGCACACTCTCCAAGGCCCAGCTCAGCTCCTTAACCTGATTAACTCCCATGGAGGCGACTAGTGATGAAGTGCTTTCGGTTCAGGGGCATGGGGGAGATAATCCTGGCTGCTGGAGGTCATGCGGGAGGCGTAGTGAGCCGGGGGGGGGGGGGGGGGGTTGAGGGAGATAGATCAAAGCATCTTCCCAGGAAGTGGAACAGAGGGATTGGAAGGGAGCAGAATGAATGGAGACTAAAAACGTTGGGTCCCAGTGTGATGAATCCTTCGCCCTTGCCAGCCTTTGTCACACACGTGCTAACAGCCCAGCAGTGGGAAGGAAGGAGGTTTTTATCTGCTCCTGCTGGACCTGGCCTGGTCTTTGGTCTGTTGGAGCCGTGTCAGCCCCCTTCCCTGCGGATAATTGGCTCTGCTAAGCCCGGGCCTGGTTTCTAATCAAATGGGGCAGCCACTGGCATCTGGGGCAGGCGGGAGGGGTGATGGGGATGGAGCCCTTTGCAGCAGGTGCTGAAATTCCAATCCCCTCCCCTCTGCTACTTCTCTGGTGGCCTGGCTGCAATGTGTTTGACTCCCAGCCCAGTTCTCTAGGGAGCAGAGGAGGAAACAGAATAGAGAGTAGAAGCAAATTGAGCAAAGACACATGAGGTGGGGGACTTGGGGATAGACAGAGCTGCGAGCAGGGCCGGTGCAACCATTTAGGCGGACTAGGCAGTTGCCTGGGGCGCCAAAAAGCAGCGCCCCCCAATTTTTTTTAAATGGTTGAGCAGCTGCTGCTGCTGGGACAGAGAGGGAGTCTGAGCTGCTGGCAGCCTAGGGTGTCCCCTGGGTCAGGGCGCTGCCGCGGCAGCTGGCAGCCCAGGGCCTGCCCTGGGTCAGGGCGCTGTCATGGCAGTCCTGGGGCCCCTGTGGGTCAGTGGGCAGCCAGTAGCCCAGGGTCCCCCCTGGCTCAGGGTGCCGCCGCAGCAGCCAGCAGTTCAGGGGGTCCCCTGGGTCAGCGTTCTGCCGTGGCAGCCCAGAGGTTCGGGCTGCCCGCGGCGCGCTGACCCAGGGGAATCCCTGGGCTGTAGGCAGAGGCTCAGAATCCCTCTCCCTCCCAGAGCAGGGGCTCCAGCCTGTGCCATTTTTCTCGTTGCCGGCGGGGGCGCCGGTGGCTGGGCAGAGCTGCGCAGCTCTGCTTAGGGCACGTGGCAGGAGCCCTGCGAGGGCAGCGCGACACCAGGGCTTCTGGAGGAAAGCAGGGGCTGCCCCCTGTTTCAGCCTCCACGTCAGCCCCAGCGAGGGGCAGGAGAAGAAGAGAGTCTCAGCGGTGGTCTGGTGGAGTGGAGGAAGGAAGAGGGCCCCGATGCTCATGCGTTGGGCAATGTAAGCAAGTGCTTCCCCACAGCTTGGCCTCAGGTGCCTGTGCTCCTGCCCCCTTGGTCCTTGGCTGGTCCCTGCTGCTGCTGCTCCCCGTGTGCCTGGATGGCTGGAGAGAAGAGCAGCCTGCAGAGCTGAGCTGCCCCAGTGCCCCCAGGCACCCCCCTGACCCCATCCCCCCCACAGCCCTGACCCCCAGCTCCGAGTCCAGTCTCTCTGAGCTGGAAACCCCCTGACCCCATCCTCCCCACAGCCCTGACCCCCAGCTGACAGATAGTGTCCCTAACACAGTTATTGCTCTTCACATCCTCTTGACTCTCCCAGTTTCTGTGGCCAGTGGTGAGCAAAGCTTCTCGAAGCTCAAGTTGATAAAAACATACATGCGAACATCAATGTTGCAACAAAGACTTGTTGGGCTCTCTACCTTGTCACTAGAACATGATGTTGCTCACAGCATTGACTTGGAGGAACTTGTTTCTAAATTTGCTAAACTTAAAGCGCGGAAACATAAATTCTAAATTATAACATGTTACTCTGTGACCGTGTATTGTGTATACTGTATGTGATTTGGGGGGGGGGGGCGCAAGATGGAAGTTTCGCCTAGGGCGCCAAATATCCTTGCACCGGCCCTGCCTGGGGGGTAGAACCCAGGATTCCTGGACCCATCCCCCTGCTCTAACCACTGGGTCCCACTCTGTTATTTCTCAATGCTCCATTGTTTAGCACAGACAATTCCCCACTCGTGCCAAGGCTGTGAGGCATTCAGCAAGGTCCCATCTTTCCTGTGCTAATACTTCACGTGTGGGAGGAACCTCCAGGTTCCGGGGGGCGGGTGTGTGTGGATTCCAAGTGATCTCCGAAGCCAGCTCTGTTTGAAGTAAGTGACCCCTCGCCCCAGGCAATGGGCTGCCTCCAAAGGGAAAGGAATTAGCCTGGGCTGGGGGACCCCATCAGTCCCCAATTGTCTGCAGGGATCAATGGGGATTCCGCAGGGGCCAGTTCAAGGCTGTTCTGAATGCTGGAAGCGACCAAAAGGATCATGCTGTCTTTGCCCTGCTAACCCAGCTCCCAGACCTCACAGCTGGGAGAAGCAGCTGAAACCTCTTTCGGGGGCTTTATTTATACAGTGGATTTAGCCCTGGGGGAAAGCACAGACTAGTGGCTAGGAGAGGGGCCCTGGAGCCACGACTCCTGGGTTCTATTCCTAGTTCCAGAAAAGGAGTGGGGTCTTGTGGCTGCAGCAGAGAATTGATCCAGGACTCCTGGGTTCTATTCTGAGCTCTGGCAGGGGAATGTGGCCTAGTGGCTAAAGCAGCAGATCGGGGGATCTGGATTCTGTTCCTGGCTCCACTTCTGCCTATTTCCATGACCTCAGACTCAGTCACTTCCTCCATCTGGGCCTCAGCTTCTCATTCTGTAAAGCAGAGATAACGCAGGCCTGTGCCTCCAGGGCTGGTGGATCAATGTTCTCCAAGTTCTTTGGGATCCCAAGGTGCCAGAGAAGGGGCAAAAGGCTGTCAGGGTTACTCTAGCCCAGATTCTGCCTCTGTATGCGCCTCACTTCGTCCCAGGGTGTTAGTTCCTCCTGGCTTCTATTCCCAGCCCTGCCACTGACTTGCTGGGTGACCTTGAGCAAGTCACTTCCCCCTGTGCCTCACTCTCCCTACCTGTACAATGGGGCTAATGTTACTGCTCACCGCTTGGCAGGATTGTGAGGCTCCTCTCATGATGAGATTCCCCAAGAGGACACACCAAGGTACTATCATTATTGCACTTTGGGGAGAGCTGCCATTGGAATGAAGAGTGCCTGGATCCCTTCTTGGCATTCTGGCAGAGCTTGTCAGCTGTGTCACTGCAGGAGCACACCCCTGGCTCTTACAATGGGAGACAACTTGCTACAGCTACGAGTCACACCTGAATCAGGTCTGGGTTTCCAGCTCATTCTGGAGCACATGCCTTAGTTGCATCTTCACTGCAATAGATTAATAACAATCCCTAGTTCCTATCCATCAGCTTCTCATCAGCAGCTCTCAAAGCACTTTACAAAGGAGGTCAGCATCCTTATCCCCATTTTACAGAGGGGGAAACTGGGGCACAGAAAGGCAAAGTGGCTTGCCCAATGTCACCCAGTGGCAGACCTAGGAATAAAACGCTGGTCTCCCAAGTCCCTGTCCAGTGCTTTATCCACTATCCCATGGCTCTGAAGAGAAACCAAGTTGCTTTTTAATCATTTTTAGATGGGGAGTCAGTGGGACAATCACCTCATAGCCAGTGTCCCCTGTACACAAGTACCTGCTTGTCCAAGAAAGGCACTAATGCTTCCAAATCCTACCTTGAATCTAGGCCACACTGTGGTTTCTTAACAGGCTCAGACCCAACGAGCGTTGAGATTTGGAACAAGTTTTAGCAAGAACTCCTTTGAACTCGGTTCCTGATTATCTGGCTCCTGACTGGGTCTTAGAAATGCAAAATGAGATGTTTAATACAATGCAAAATTGTATTGCAGTTGGCTACTCTCCTGCAAGCAATCATTAATCATCACTCAGTAATCCAAGTCTGAATTTAAGCTATTACATAGTAAGTGTGACAGAGTTCCACACTCATCGCTTGTCCTGTTCATTCAGCAGCGCCATGTAAATGAAGAAGACTAGAGCACCGGCCTAGGAGACTTGGGTTCTCTTCTTATCTCTGACCGGGGCTTGAGTAAGTCACATCTCTGCCGTACCTCAGTTTCCCCATCTACAAAGGGAGATAATTATACTGGCCTTTCCTACAAAGCGGGAAGATCTGGTGAGAAGCCACCTCTTGTTAGGTCAGGGATCCCTATCTGCTATAACCTCCCCTGGCAAGATATGGAAAGGATGGGATAACCAACACCTGTACCCAGCTGAACCCCCAATTGTTACCCCCACCACAGAGCATGGCATGGAATGGGCTGTATGTACCCTCTCTCCAGGAAGTGGCAGCACTCGGATGTCCTGTGCGCGGAGTGGTGCCTCTAACTCTGCCTCAGACACCGTCCAATATAAAGTGTGTTGCCTCTAAGGGGAAAGGCTACCTGGGCTTCCAAAACTCATTCCGAGTTTCCCTGGGTTTCCCCAAGTTTCTGCCCTATGCCAGCAGAATCACAAAGAGCCTCCTCTTGTCTGAAACCTACTGAAATGCAGCCACCTCTGGGGGGGGGGGGGCGACAGCAGATAGTAACAGAGAAAGGGGCGGGGGACACTCGAGCCATAGGCTCTGGATATTATCCCTCCCTCCCCAGCAGTCCTGTAAAATTAACCGAGCCCTTTTGAGTTCTTCCACAGGGGAAGGGGATTTGCATGCATGGCTCTGGTTTGCATGGGATGGGAGACAGATGGGAACGTGCTGCCCTGGGGTGGGAGGTACGTGCTCCTGGGTGGAACCTGCACATGGGGTGGGTGATCTGCTTGCAGCAGGAGGAATAGGAGAGGTGCTTAGCTAGAAGTGGGAACTGCAGCAGGAGGATCCCGCTGGGGCCGAGGGATCCCCTAGTCTGGAAGATGAAGTAGGAGGACGAAGAGCCAGGGGGATGTCCATGGTGTGGGGCATGCGGGAGGAGGAGAAACTGGGGGCGGGTCCCTGGGCTGGGAGACGCAGGGCGGGGGAAGAGCTGGGCTGGGAGACGTGTGGGGGAGGGTAATTGGGGGGTCCCTGAACTGGGAGACGCAGGGGGAGGAGGAGCTGTGGGATCCCTGGGCTGGGAGACGCAGGGCGGGGGAAAACTAGGGGGTCCTGGGCTGGGAGACGAGGGGGAGGAGGAGCTGGGGGGAGGTCCCTGGGCTGGGAGACGAGGGGGTAGGAGGAGCTCGGGGGGGGGGGTCCCTGGGCTGGAAGATGGCGGGGAGAAGTAGCTGGGGGGGTCCCTGGGCTGGGAGACGCCGGGGGGGGGGAGAGCTAGGGGGGTCCCTGGGCTGGGAGACCGCCGGGGGGGGGGAGAGCTAGGGGGGTCCCTGGCTGGGAGACGCCGGGGGGGGAGAGCTAGGGGCTCGGGGTCCCGCTGGGCCTGGGGGAGACGCCGGGGGGGGGAGGAGAGCTAGGGGGTCCCTGGGCTGGGAGACGCCGGGGGGGGAGAGCTAGGGGGGTCCCTGGCTGGGAGACGCGGGGGGGAGAGCTAGGGGGGTCCCTGGGCTGGGAGACGCGGGGGGGGGGAGAGCTAGGGGGGTCCCTGGGCTGGGAGACGCCGGGGGGAGAGAGCTGGGGGTCCCTGGGCTGGGGACGGGGGGGGGGAGGAGAGCTAGGGGGTCCCTGCTGGAGACGGCGGGGGCGGGGGGAGCTAGTCTGGGGGGGTCCCTGGAAGGGCTGATAGATAAAGGGGGAGGAGCTAGGGGGAGAGCTAAGGGGGTCCCTAGGCTCGGAGACGCCGCGGGGGAGAGTTAGCCTGGGGGGGGCCCTGGAAGGGACGATAGATAAAGGGGGAGGAGCTGGGGGGGTACCTGGGCGGGGAGGGGGCGGAACTGCTTCTGATGGGCCGGAACCCACCGCAACCTCCCGCTTGCTACATTTGTTGCCATATCCAGCCTCTTTCGAATGTTGTAATGAAGGTTCGTCGGCCACGCCCACCTTCCCCATATATGGCACCACTCCCGGTCCCGTGCTCTCTGATTGTGGACCTCCCGCCCTGATTGACGGCTCTCCCCAGACTTCCCCACGTGGGGGAGGGGGCCCAGTCACTGATTGACAGCGGGAACAGCCATTGGCAAGCGGAGCTGCCGCCCGGCGGCCAATGGAGCCGGCAAGGGGAGGGGAAGCCGGGATCAAGCAGCCGTCGAGCTCATTGTTGTGGAGCTTCTTAAAGGGGCCGCATCGCGGGCTGGAGGAAGCGGCGGGGATCTGCGCGGCGAGCGGCTCGGCCGAGGGAGACCTCGTCCCCCCACCCCCCCGCGTACGGGAGCCGCCGAGCTCGGGACCCGGGATCGAGCCCGATCGCCGGGCCGCGGGGGAGCCCGAGGCCGCCCGAGCCCATGGAGCACCCGGCCGCCAAGCGGCGCTGCGGCCCCCCCGGCGGCGGGCGGGGGTCCGAGGGGCCCGGGCCCGGGGCCGCCGCGGAGGGCGGAGGAGGCGCCGGGCGAGACGCTGCTGATCTCAGCGCCAAGAGGGTGGCGGAGACGTGGGCCTTCGAGCAGGTGAGGGGGGCCGGCCCCGGCGGGGATCCCCGGCCCGTCACGTGTCCCCGAGGCGGTGTCCCCCCCGTGTCAGCCCTCCTGGGGGCCCGGGGCCCCCTTCCTCCCCCACCGTGTCTGCCCTCCTGGGGTACCCTAGTGTCCACCCATTTTTCTATCCCTTATTCCCCCCCCCATGTCCTGTCACCCCCTGGCTTCTGATGGCTGCCCCTATAACCCCACCGGGGCATTTTCCCCAGCCTCTTCCCTTGGGGTGCCTCTGCCGATTCTCTTCCCCAGCCCTGGTCCCTTCTCACCCTGTCGTGCGATGCTCCTACAGCAGGTGTCAGCCATTGGGACACCCCCCTACTGACCTTCTCACCCTCTGTGCCCAGCAGCCCCCGCACCCCGCTGGCTGAGCAGCCTCTTGCCACCCACGCCTCCTCCCCTGCCCCAAAGCGGGTGCCTGCTTGCGGGCAAGGTGATACTGGTTGGGGTCAGAGGAAGTGGTTACTCACACCCAG